>NC_056578.1:11729921-12075754 GCF_018340385.1 Cyprinus carpio | reverse complement strand
GTTCACATTTCAATTCTTCAAAGTTGGTATCAATCCTAAAATTAGATTTTAAAAAGTTAAATTAAATTTGAGGGCAGTGCATTCAGTTCTTCTGCAGGTGAGCTGGGGTGAATGCTAAAGGCAAGAGCTCTCGGAGACTGGTCTTCTTATAGGTTCCATCTGGCTTAGTGAGGTAAACGTCCCATTCTGTGCCAAACTAACACAACACATGGTTGGAGAACAAAAAAAAAAAAAGAGAAAGTGAGAGAAAAGGATTTTAAAAAGCTGAGATAAATGAAAAAAAGTCATGACTGTCATTATATGTGATAAAATACATAGCCATACCTCCATTAATACCTGTCGACAAGCACCGCAGGGTCCCACAAAACTATCTTTGATATCACTGTTGGTGAGATAAAAAGGATTCTTGAACATACTAAATATATATTCTCTGTTCAGTAAGTCAGTCTGTATTGGGGATATACGATATACCATGTGACAGCTATGGCTGTAAATCTTCGATAGCCTTCTGCGACCGCTCTCTGTATCGCAGTTCTCTCCGCACATACAGTAAGGCCATAGGAGGCATTCTCAACATTACAGCCTAAAACATATAATGGAAGTCATGAACACTCTGACAGCATAAGATAATAAAGTGCTGACTATGGCAGATAAAATGCTGTGGAATCATGTTGCTTCAGCCAAACAAAGTGAAATAATCAGGTGCATCGGCCTACCGGTGATAATGGCGCCCCCTGTCGTCAAAACGGCAGCGCCGACTGGAAACCCACTGTACGGACAGTAAGCCATTTCTCGTGCCTGCAAGCATTTTGCTACTAGTTCCGCAACTTATTCACAATATTCAAGCCCGTTCATGACGAAACAACAAAAGAGAGAACAAAACAACGGCACAAAATAAAAAGCGCGTCAATATGCAACTATGATGCCACTGTTTTATTTACAGAAGTATATCTTGCGACAAAACTAGCAATATACAATACACCACCCAGCATGCCTTCATTGCTATTTCCGCTCCTAAAAGTAACAGGCACTGGGTCAAGCTCAACCAGCCTGCACACGCCAAACATAGGCCTATCAACTAGCAAACGTGCATTAAATGCAGGCTGCAAAGCCCCGTGTTTGTTTTACATGTAACGTTATTGGATTAAATGTGTACCTACCAGCCATAACTAACCGTCTTGTTAGGCCGGACTAGATATAGTCCTTTTGACGGCGTATTTTCAAAATATGCCGCAGTTTTATGAACAGTTGTTGTTACCTCGACAGGAATAATGACATTTCTTGGACGGGTGCTGTGACAGGACAACTGACCTCGAGCAAGTGTTGTGGGCGGGACAAAAAACAACCCTAACAACCCTCTCAATTAATTATTCAAAATACATGATTTTATGGAATTTAGCACGTGTTTTAATTGATGTATTTTGATATTTACAACTGTTCACAATAAAAGATATACTGACATAAAAAAGAAAGCTAATGTTCAAAAACAAATAGGCTACAAAAAATAAGTCTGTTTTGATTGCTTGATTGCTCACAAATCGCAATCAAAAAATTATAAATAAATAAATATTTTTGATGAATACATAAATGTGTATAAATGTAAAAGTAAAAAAATGTGACACAACCACTGAAAACTACAAGAATACCTCTTGTAACAAATGCATATAATAAGATCACTCAGTATAAATAATACAGCACATTTTCAGAGCATTACTGGAATTTATCTACATGTCTGCAGCTAAATTTGAGCATACTGGTGAAGAAAGCATAGGTGTCAAAATTATATACAAACCAAAAAGAGACAGTATGAACACACAAAGAAAGCCTAAATTGTTAATCCAAAATGCAAGCAGATACAGGGTTCTAGGACAGTGGTCTCTGGTGGGAATATAGTTGGGAGGATATATAGAGTAAATCCAGTAGGTACCTGAAAGGACAGAATGAGAGCACCATTGGTTTTAGTTTCACTATTATTTATATATAAATAAATGTGAATAAAAATATGTTATATTGACACTCAGCTGACACTACCAGTAATGTAAATCTCTTTCCTTCACCAGCAAAGAACCAGAACACAATGAATAGGAAGAGCATAAAGCTGAAGGCACTGCAGACCAGAGCCAGCAGACAGTCATCCAAAGTGTTCCTCAGGTACATGACCAACAGTAAAAGCAAACCAGCCACTCCAATCATAGTAACATAGATGGGGAGGTTTGGTTGAACAGGGCACTTATTTAAATGAATTGCTCCTAGAAACATTAATCCAAACAGCCATATGACATAAAAAACAGGCTTCCAGTGGTGTGATAAAGCTTTTCCTCTTCTTTGTTAATTAACATACACTTCTTAGTTAAAAGCAAGCATTTACATCACTGCATTTACAGCACTAATCATCTTTTCAATATTTTATACTGTAAACAAAAACTGCTCTTTACCTAATCCAGTAGATGTTATTAAAATCATCCATGCAATCATGTTAATCATCACTCATTGCACACAAACACACATTGGGGAAACACACACACACACACACACACACACACACACACACACACACACACACACACACACACACACACACACACACACACACACACACACACATTTTTTTTAAAAAGCTTTTTAAAGCTTTCTTGATATTCTTACCAATTAAAGATTTTCTGGCAGCTGTCTCAGTAGTCTCCGTCTTCAACAATTTCTTAAATAGTCCATAAAAATGTAATTTTCATAAAAAAATAAAAATTGCCTCATAGGCTTTCAAATATGAGGAGCCCCAAAATTAGCTTTATTATGAAGATGTGAATAGAATATTCAAGTTAAACCGTATAGAGCTGCTCTGAGTCAACCAGTATGTTTTCACAGCTGTGTGGTCATCAGACTCAGCCAGTAGCTTTGAAACACTTCCACTGCCTTTGAAAAAAATATTGAGAAACTGTTTTTGCAAACCCAAACTGAAACATAGCAACCACCCTTTTTGCCTTTATATATAATACATTTTTATAAAAAAAAAAAATTAATCAGTTAAGAAAATCCGAGTAGTATGGCTATTATACACGGCAGTGACAGTATATATTTGATTTATGTTGATATTTTTTAAGTTGAGCTGTACATTACCTTCAAGTCTAGGCCTTGATTTTGAATTGGATGTAAATATATCATTATACATGTGATCTCAAAACAGCTCACACAAAAAGGTGATTTTCTGTATCCCTATATTAGAAAATAGTATATAATGTCAAGGTCATGGATTTGATTCTTAGGCAACATACTGTATGATTACATTGTGATTTGAATAAAAACATGCTCATTCCAAAACATCTTATACTTGTTGCTGAGAGTTTGAAGCCAATGGCTGTGGTCTTTGGCAAGTACTTTTTACACAGATATAAAGCACTGAAAATCCACTACAAAGCAGCAGGACAGCCAAACAGCCGTAACAGACTGTATTCAACCAGAATGCAAAGAGGTAAAGAGTTTTGTTGCAGTAGTTCTGTCCATTTGTTGGGTCATAACTGGGAGGATGTACAGAATATATCCAGACACTCCCTGCAATAAACAGAGAAAACATTTTAGATGAGTTAAATATTCCTTTGATATCTGTGAAATTTAAACAACAAAATAAATTTTCTTTTTGCAAATATTTTCCTGTTTAATTTAAAAGGTAGTCCACCGATTGTCAAACACTATATGAGACAAAGTGTATTATTTTTCTATGATATTTGCACCGAGATATTCATGTCAGCAAAGGCCTGCTGGACTTTTGTGAAAACTACAGATTGTACTTCTGCATTTTTGTATTCCTTGCTCTTGTGTAGTTTGATCAAGCCCGGTGCATTATGGGTGTTGAAGTTTTCCTATCTTTTTTGCCACAGCCCTTTTTCTCTCTTTTCTCTATGTAACACCAATTTGAAAAAAAAATTAAAGCCCCATCTTGCCCGTGGTGAATTATTTATGGCATTATACTACACCTTTAATTTTTTATCTGCAGAGAACGTTTAACCTTCTTTCACATATGTCTCCATTATTCTTTTCAAAAAATATCATCACCCCTCCTTCTGTAACTCCTATTTGACAAATATACTCACCTGTGATGAACCAGCAGACAACAAATAGGTAGAGGATGACGCTGATGGAGATGATCAACATAGACAACAGCAGCAACTCAAAGACATCTTTTGCAAGTGTTCCAAACAATAAGCCCAGGCTTACTATCAGTACAAGCAAAACAAATACACCAAATACTATAAGGTAGACTGGGATGTAGGGCTGGACAGGACAGTCTCTCAGAAAGTAGGCCCCTAAAAAAATCATACAAATAAAAATTCATCAGTCTTTGGAGAAGAGGAATGTGTTTGCTCACTGTATAAAGTATGTGAATGTTTCTGTCATTATTTTACTGGAATACATTATTAAGTCTACATTATTTGTTTACAAAGACAATGTTTCTAGCACAGACAACAGTGAATAATGAGGTAAAAATGCATGATTTACCAATTCCAATGGCAGCAATTATAACCCCCAGAACAACAGTCAGTACCACTGAAAAATAAACAGATTGCTCAGACAAGAATATGTTTACATACTTTGCCAAGTATATACTGAAACTAGGACAATTTGGAAAAAATATAGGTTATATTAGTTTAACATAGATAAAAAGGCATCATATTCTTACCAAACAGTGATGTAAAAAATGACGATGGCTTTGAATCGTCCATTCTCAGAATATTATATGATAGTTGCTGAATATGAACTATTACTTTTTTAAGTTTAAAAATAAGGAAAATAAGACATCATTAGACATTAATCCATGTAGATTATTAAAATGGAATACATGGATCTAAGGATCATTAAAAGTCTCTCACCTCAGCGTAAATGTTGTCAAAAGGTTACTCTTGCGTCTCCTGTCAGGCTTTAAACAGCATAATTGTGTAGTGTGTTCACCTCATAACTTTAAGAAGAAAATGGCAAAATTCTTCTCTTATCTGTCTTATTGACAGTAGTTAGGATTTCCAGTATTTCCTAACTTACAACAAAACCCTTGAGTCAAACCTAGCGTAATGTTACATCAGAGTGCAACTTGTTTCCGCAGTGAGCTACACCAAAAGTGGCAGTAAAGACATTTACAATGTTACAAAAGATTTCTATTTCAAATAAATGCTGTTCTTTTTAACTTTCTATTCTTAAAAAAAAAAAAACATGAAAAAACTAAATCAGCATGTTAAATCAGAAACACACACACACATTTTTAATGGCCCTGATTAATGATTTCTGAAGGATTATGTAACACTGGAGACTGTAAAAATGGCTGCTGAAAAAATAAGATTTTCCATTAGCCTACATGAATACATTACATTAAAAAAAATATAATAATTAAAAATATATATTTTAAATTGTAATAGCATTTGGCCTTGAGCATAAGAGACTTCTGTAAAACCATTGAAAACCTTAATGACCCCAAACTTTTGAACGGAAGTGTCTTCTGCTTTTCCAAACTGCACAAAATAGTTTGCATGTCTATTCTTCTGCTTTCACTTCAGTAGCTATATCTGAGAAATGACATTACCAGCCGGATATCTGTATCTTGTATATAGCACAATACCCTTACTCAGCTTCATCTTATACAATCACATATATTTATAGTAATGCAGGTTACTCACCTATCATCCAGAATCTATTTTTAGCGCTAAGTTATGTAGCAATGTTCCTGTTTTCTACCACTTAATAACCTCTTGAGTATAATAATTGGATGACTATCATACTATTAGTTTATAACTAAAATGTGGTCAGAGGATCGATTTTATTTTCTCCTTTTTAATAAAAACAAATTGTTTATAGCATATAGTATATAATTGTGTGTAGCAATGGAGGCCGCCACGTCACAGTCTGAACGCCAGAGGTCAATGTATCCTTGTATTCTGAACTGTTTGTACAGCACTAAGTTAACTTGTTATTCGTTCCCTGTTCAGTTGCTTAAAAAGCTGGTAGAGTATTTTTGGTTTGTAATGCAGTTCTGAGCAATTATGTCGATTGTTTTTGGTTTGATAATGTCTAATAAATCTAATCCAATCTACTAAATGACTGGATTATTTTATGCAAATAAAGCTCTGCACATGGGTTCTAACTGTTCAAATGCACGCATTTTTCTTAGTCCTCTATACTGGATGTAACCAACTGTTATGTTTTCTTTTGTAAAAATTGAACGTAATAACAAAAATCACTTTCTGTTTCAAAATAAGTATTAAGGTAATATTAAGAAGATTTAATTTTCATTGTAAGCAAAAGCAATGACATCGATTCTCACCCATTTATCACTTTCAATGCTTAAAATGCTACCAAAATCAAATCAAATTTAAAGACAATTAAACATTAGTTTTAAACACATTATTTCTACAAAAAATTCAATTGAATTTATCACACAAACTCCTGTCATCAAGATCCATTAAGATTACCCACAGAGTTTTTCTAGTCCTTTGCTAATCCACAAATGCAAGCACAGATACAAAAACAGCACCCTATGAACAGGGCCACACCTAAAAGAATGTATGCCAGCGTGGTGGTCCAGAATGCAAACAGGTAGAGGGTCTTATTGCAGTAGGGATCTCCAGCCAGGGTTTGGTTGTAGTTAGGAGGATAAATAGAATAAATCCACACACTGCCTATAAAATAAATAAATAAATAAATAAATAAATGAAACAAATTTATTTCAGAAATAGAATGTATTTCAGATTATCATTTGGAGAAGTTGGCCTCACCAATTTTGTTACTTCCCTGTTTAATCTGTTAACATTTTTTCCCCCTTAAATTCAAATTCTCTAAAATGGCATTTTTCTATAGTTCCATATTAAACAAACATTGTCTAAGCTATTTTTCAGAACAAAAGTTCATATTCACACCCAGGCAGACCCACACAAAAACACATTGACAGTGTTTTCCATTCATAACTTCACAATTCTCAGGATTCCAAAATGAAAATCTGCTGTTTGTCTTTGTAATGGATTAATTGAACAATGTACAGAAGATGTCAAAGACCTATAACACACTAAATGACCTCTTCCTCCCACATACACCATTGTATCTTACCACTAATCATCCAGCAGAACAAGAAGGTAGAAACTAGAGCATTCCACACATTGCAGAAATGGCCGAGCGTGGTTTGACCTCCCTCCTCTGTCTCTCTAGCGCAGGGCAGACAAGACAGCAAGGCCAGAAATACACCAAACACTCCACAAACCAGCACATACACTGGGATATAGTGCTGCTGGGGACAGTCTTGCAGATAGACTGCACCTGTGATGGTAGATGACATAAGAGAACTTAATGGAATATAAGTGCAGAGGAATAACTACAGTACAAACATTCACCGCAACACACCTATTGCAATCTGAGCGATGGGAAGAGCCAGGCATAGCAGTTTTGTAATAACTGAAATACAAATCAGCCAGAAAGTTACTTGAGTCAATATACTTTATGTTCATTAAGTACAAAAGTAACAATGATTATGGTGTAAAACTCCCATACCAAGGCAAGTTATACTAGTTTTTGGAGGAGAGCTCACATAATTCCACATTTGCTTTGGATCCATGGTGCCTATGCAAAGCATACAACATCACAACCAGGGAAACACATGACTGGATTCAAAAAGCATTCATTGTATTTATTTTATCACAGTACTGAATGCAGAGTATGGAGGAGTTCAAATATGACAGACTGACGCATCAAAGACAAGTTTTCTTGTTTTAAAATATTAAACTATTGCTGAAGTTATAAATTAGTGTTCTGAGAATTTAGTCCAGAATAACTATAACCCCTATAGCTTCATACCGCTAAAGTATTGTTTACCTTTGTAACTGCATTAAAAACTGATTTTGTAACTGCATTGGATTCTGCTATGTAAATTTGTGAATAACAATACTCTTTTCATAGTAAAACTGCCTTCCCATATCTGTACAAACATATTTACCTGTAGTTCTGGTCCTGGAAAGTCTTTACGGGATCAGAAACAGTCTGAAATGATTCTTCATAGGTTGTGCTCTCACTATTTTAGATGGTTACGTCACCTCATGACTGTAGCATTTCAAGATGAACCTGTTCTTGCTGTGCACAAACAACAACCTATTGCAATGAATTTAATAGGCTCGGGTTATTATCCCCCAGAAAAAATCCCCTATATTTACAATCCTGAAATCCTGATGGAAGACACAGTGGGGAAAAATGTCTGTTTAGGTCTGACAGGTGCTTACAAAATCATTTTACATCAGTGGTTTTTACTTTGCATTCCTGAGAAGCCGTAGTAGGTTTTGTTTTGTTCAAGAAAATAAAATCTAGATGATCAGAATTTCAGAAGATCAGGGGTTTTTTTTGTCATTCATGTTTTTGACTGCAGATACAAGTACAGTCATTTTCTTAATTAGCATTTTGCAATAACATCTAAGCATCCTTATAATAAAATCACTTGAGAAGCAAAACTGGTAGAAGAAGATATTTTAAAGAATGTTTAAAAAAACAGTGAGACATGTTTTATTTGAGTTTATCACACAAAACCATCAAGAACTCTGTAATTAAGATCCATGAAGATGGCCCACAGAATGAGATTTTTGCTGATACACGAATACAAGTACAGATACAAAAACAGCACCCAAATCAACAGGGTCACATCTAAAAGAATGTATCCAGAGCATTCCACACAGTGTGAAAATATGGCTGAGCGCAGTATGACTTCCCTGTTCTCTTCTCCCTGGTGCAGGGCAGACAAGACAGCAAGGCCAGAAATATACTAAACACTCCACAAACCAGCACATACACTGGGATATAGTCCTGCTGGGGACAGTCTTGCAGATAGACTGCACCTGTGATGGTGTGCAACATAAGAGCAGTTTAAATAATGGAAGGTAAAAGCAGAGGAATAGCTACTGTCACTTTCAGATTCACTTCAATGTACCTATTGCAATTTGAGCAATGGGAATAAACATCACTGAAACAGAAATGGCCAAATGTTACTTTTGAGCAAATTTATACCACTTATGTTCTTTCTCCTTGGTTTGCCCAACACATACTAGAGCAAGATGCTTTAGTTACTGGATGAGATCTCAAATAATTCCACATTTGCTGTAGATCCATGGTGCCTACGCAAAGCAAACAATATTACATTTCAGAGAAATGTATGACCCGTTTACAAAAGAAGCATTCATTGTGCCTGTGTTAAAGGTCACAGCACTGAAATGCAGAGTTTTGCATTCTGTTGACTATGTGAATCAGTGGATTAACATACACTTACAGATATACAGTAAAACCATCTTCACCTCTTTGTTAAAGTCTGGTTCAGGAAAGTTTTTACATGACACACTCCTGGATCAGAAACAGCCATGAAAGGTTGAATACTCTTGGTTTTAGAATCAGAAACAGTACTTTCTTTTTAACATTTCAAGATAAACCAGTTCTTGCTGTGTGCAAACAACATCACAACATGTATTATGCTGCAGTGAATTCAGTAGGCTGGAGTTATTGTCCCTGAGATGTGTTATGAATCCTGTCCATGGACTTCCGTCCGGTCGCCACCAGAGGTCACTCATCCGCCATATGGACTCTTGCACCACACTAACTGTTACACTATACTCTGGACTACATTACCCATCATCCATTACACTGATTTCACACAGCTGTCACCAATCTCCTGCTCACCTGAAAGCGATTACACCCACTATAAAACACACACTCAGCTCCTGCTCAAGTTGCCGAGTATTGTTTAGCATTTATCCCTCATTCAGTGATAGCTACTCTACAGAGCCAGTTCTTGTTTAGTCTCCCCTTGCCTGTTTTCTTGTGTTTAGATTCTTGCCTGTGATTTCGGTGTACCCTTTTGTCTTGCTGTTTTGGACTCTGTTTGTCCCTGCCTGGACTATTGCTGTTATCTGGATTTTCCCATTTGCTTCATCCTCAGGATATTGTATGCCACCTATCGACCACACCCGTTTTGGATTACTCTTCTGTCTTGCCCTCAATATACCTGTTTGCCATTGTTTGACCCTTGCCTGTTTTGACCATGTTTAAGAACAAAGCTTTGCACATTGATCCACATGTCTCACGTCTTGTCTGCCCTGTTACAAGATGAAAATCAGAAGAAGCAAAAAAACCTGTTTACATTATATATTCCTGTTCTCCCAAAGGAAGACACAGTGGAACAAATCTCAGGTTAGATCTGACAGGTGCTTTGAAATAATTTAGATGGTTTTCGTTCTTTTCATTCTTGAGTAAATCTGTTCTATTGAAATGAATAAAATACAGATTATATGTCATCTGAATTTTTGCTGTGAACATTTATTAATAAATTCTATTAGTATTTTCAACTTGTTGACAGTAACAATATCTAACCATTGTTTAATTAACATAAGTTTACTTGAAAAGCTGAATGGTGTAATAACTTTCAACTGTTTGTGTCCAATATTATGTTCAACGTATGAATAAAAACACAGAGAGACCTTATTACCTTAAAAAATACCTTATTTTGTGTTTCACAGAAAGAAAAAAAAGAAAAATCATACACGTGGAGTAATATGAGAATGAGTAAATGATTTTCATTTTTTGAAAAAAAAAAATCTTTAAATATACCTTGTTTTCTGTGTATGTGTGCTGTAGAACATGACGTTGTGCTGCTTAATATTTTCTTTGGAACCTGTTATAATTTTTTTCAGGATTCTTTGAATAAAAAGTTAAAAAGAACAACATTTATTTAAAATAGAAATCTTTTCTAACAATATACACTACAGTTCAAAAGTTTGGGGTCGGTACATTTTTATTCTTTCTTTTTTTTGAATGAAATGAAAACTTGTATTCAGCAAGGATGTGTTAAATTGTTAAGTGATCGCAAAGATTTATATTGTTAGAAAAGATTTATATTTTGAATCAATGCTGTTCTTTTTAACTTTTTATTCAAAGAATCCTGAAAAAAGTATTGCAGTTTCCAAAAATATTTCCAAATATTTGGCAGCACAGCTGTTGTCAACACTGATAATTTTAATAATAAATCAGCATAATTAATTTCTTAAGGATCGTGTGATGAAAACTGATGATTGAAATTCAGCTTTGCATCACATAAATAAATTATACCTAAAGGATTATTAGGAACACCATACTAATACTGTGTTTGACCCCCTTTCGCCTTCAGAACTGCCTTAATTCTACGTGGCATTGATTCAACAAGGTGCTGAAAGCATTCTCTAGAAATGTTGGCCCATATTGATAAGATAGCATCTTGCAGTTGATGGAGATTTGTGGGATGCACATCCAGGGCACGAAGCTCCCGTTCCACCACATCCCAAAGATGCTCTATTGGGTTGAGATCTGCTGACTGTGGGGGCCATTTTAGTACAGTGAACTCCTTGTCATGTTCAAGAAACCAATTTGAAATGATTCAAGCTTTGTGACATGGTGCATTATCCTGCTGGAAGGAGCCATCAGAGGATGGGTACATGATGGTCATAAAGGGATGGACATGGCCAGAAACAATGCTCAGGTAGGCCGTGGCATTTAAACGATGCCCAATTGGCACTAAGGGGCCTAAAGTGTGCCAAGAAAACATCCCCCACACCATTACATCACCACCACCAGCCTGCACAGTGGTAACAAGGCATGATGGATCAATGTTCTCATTCTGTTTACGCCAAATTCTGACTCTACCATCTGAATGTCTCAACAGAAATCTAGACTAATCAGACCAGGCAACATTTTTCCAGTCTTCAACTGTCCAATTTTGGTGAGCTCGTGCAAATTGTAGCCTCTTTTTCCTTATTTGTAGTGGAGATGAGTGGTACCCGGTGGGGTCTTCTGCTGTTGTAGCCCATCTGCCCTCAAGGTTGTGCGTGTTGTGGCTTCACAAATTCTTTGCTGCATACCTCGCTTGTAACGAGTGGTTATTTCAGTCAAAGTTGCTCTTCTATCAGCTTGAATTAGTCGGCCCATTCTCCTCTGACCTCTAGCATCAACAAGGCATTTTTGCCCACAGGACTGCCGCATACTGGATGTTTTTCCCTTTTCACACCATTCTTTGTAAACCCTAGAAATGGTTGTGCGTGAAAATCCCAGTAACTGAACAGATTGTGAAATACTCAGACCGACCCGTTTGGCACCAACAACCATGCCACGCTCAAAATTGCTTAAATCACCTTTCTTTCCCATTCTGACATTCAGTTTGGAGTTCAGGAGATTGTCTTGACCAGGACCACACCCCTAAATGCATTGAAGCAACTGCCATGTGATTGGTTGATTAGATAATTGCATTAATGAGAAATTGAACAGGTGTTCCTAATAATCCTTTAGGTGAGTGTATATAAATAATAGTGAAACTAAAACCAATGGTGCTATCATTCTGTTATTTCGGGTACCTACTGGATTTACTCTATATATCCTCCCAACTATGTTCCCACCAGAGACCACTGTCTTAGAACCCTGTATCTGTTTGCATTTTGGATTAACAATTTAGGCTTTTTTGTGTTCATACTGTCTCTTTTTGGTTTGTATATCATTTTGACACCTATGCGTTCTTCACCAATAGAACAGTATGCTCAAATTTAGCTGCAGACCTGTAGATAAATTCCAGTAATGCTCTGAAAATGTGCTGTATTATTTATACTGGCATGACTGATCTTATGTTACAAGATAGTTTTCAGTGGTTGTGTCACATTTATACACATGCATTTATTCATCAGAAATATTTATTGTGATTTGTGGCGATGAGTCACACTTTTCCTCTATGAAGTGGTCTTATTAAAGGGAAATTAAACATTTAATTACCAATTAGCCTCAACCAAAACCATCAGTGAGATCAATGTGTTATTGTAAAAGGACCTGAAGAGAAATAACATTAACGAGGACATCAAGTTGCTCAAAAGTGGCAGTAAAGACATTTACAATGTTACAAAAGATTTCTATTTCAAATAAATGCTGTTCTTTTTAACTTTCTATTCTTTAATAAAAAAAAAAAATAAAAAAAATATTGTAATAGCATTTGGCCTTGAGCATAAGAGACTTCTTTAAAACCTTAATGACCCCAAACTTTTGAACGGAAGTGTCTTCTCTTTTTTGCAAAAATTGTTTGCATGTCTATTCTTCTGCTTTCTCTTCAGTAGCCTAGATCTGAGAAATGACATTACCAGCCGGATATCTGCATCTTGTATATAGCACAATACTCTTACTCAACTTCATCTTATACAATCACATATATTTATATTAATGCAGGTTACTCACCTATCATCCAGAATCTATTTTTAGCACTAAGTTATGTAGCAATGTTCCTGTTTTCTACCACTTAATAACCTCTTGAGTATAATAATTGGAGGACTTTATCATACTATTAGTTTATAACTAAGATGTGGTCAGAGGATCCATTTTCTCCTTTTAATATAAAATAGTTCATCCCTCCTCGTGTATAGCAATGGATGCGGTCACGTCACTGTCTGAACGCCAGAGGTTAATGTATCCTTGTATTCTGAACTGTTTGCACAGCACCAAGTTCACTTTTTTAGTCGTCCCCTGTTCAGTTGCTTAAAAAGCTGGTTTCATAAGCAAAAACGACATCGATTATCATCAATTTTTCCCCACTTTCAATGCTTAAAAATGCTACCAAAATCAAATTTTAAATACAATTAAACGGTTTATTATTTCTACATAAAATTCAATTGAATACGCAAACCATCAAAACTCCTGTCATCAAGATCCACTAAGACTGCCCACAGAGATTTTGCTAGTCCTTTGCTAATCCACAAATGCAAGCACGGATACAAAAACAGCACCCTATGAACAGGGCCACACCTAAAAGAATGTATGCCAGCGTGGTGGTCCAGAATGCAAAAAGGTAGAGGGTCTTATTGCAGTAGGAATCTCTAGCCAGGGTTTGGTTGTAGTTAGGAGGATAAATGGAGTAAACCCACACACTGCCTATAAAAATAAATGAGAAAATTTCAGAAATGCATTTCAGATTAATCATTTGCAGAAGGCAGACCCACACTTAAAACACGTTGACAGTGTTTTCCCATTCAGGAAGTCACAATTCTCAGGAATCCAAAATGAAAATCTGCGGTCAGTTTTGTAATGATTAACTGAACAATGTACAGAAGCTGTCGAAGACCTATAACACATTAAATGACCTCTTCCTCCCACATACACCATTGTGTCTTACCACTAATCATCCAGCAGAACAAGAAGGTAGAAACTAGACCATTCCACACATTGCAGATACGGCCAAGCGTGGTTTGACCTCCCACCTCCTCAGTCTGCCTGGCACAAGGCAGACAAGACAGCAAGGCCAGAAGTGCACTAAACACTCCACAAACCAGCACATACACTGGGATATAGTGCTGCTGGGGACAGTCTTTCAGATAGACTGCACCTGTAATGGATAGGTGACATAAGAGCCTTTAAATAATGGAATGTAAAGTGCAGAGGAATAGCTGCAGTACAAACATTCACTGCAACACACCTATTGCAATCTGAGCGATGGGAAGAGCCAGGGATAGCGGTTTTGTAATAACTGAAATGCAAGTCAGCCAAAAAGTTACTTGAGTAAATATACCATTTTCATTAAGTAACAATGGTTAGTGTAAAACTCCCATACCAAGGCAAGTTATACTCGTTTTTGGAGGAGAGCTCATGTAATTCCACATTTGCTTTGGATCCATGGTGCCTATGCAAAGCATACGACATCACAACCAGGGAAACGCATGACTGGATTCAAAAAGCATTCATTGTACTTTATCAATTAAAATAGTAAACAATATCTGAAGGTATAAATTAGCATTCTGAGAGAGTAATAAAACTTAAGTTAGTCCTGAATAACTATAACCAGAGCAGGGATCCTCAAATCTGGCCCACAAGATCCCCTTTCCTGCAGAGTTTAGCTCTAACCCTAATCAAACACACCAGAGAATGCTAATCAATGTCTTCAGGATCATAAAAAAAGGGGGGGGGGGGGCGGTCACAGGTAGGAGAGTTTGATCAGGGTTAGAGCTTAAATCTGCAGCACATTGGCAAGATTTAAGTAACCCTGCGCTAAAGTATTGATTAGTTTACACTTGTAACTGCATTGCATTCTGCAATGTAAACTTGGGAATAACAATACTCTTTCAGATATATCATAGTAAAACTGCCTTCACATATGTTAATCTGCACAAACACATTTACCTGCCAATCTGGTACTAGAAAATCTTTACACACTATGGCAGCTCTTCCCAAACCTGTCCTGGAGGCCCCCTGGCCTGCACTTTTTGTATGTCTCCCTTATCTAACACACCTGATTCCATTCATCAGCTCATTAGTAGAGACTGCAAGAATTAAATTGGGAGTGTCTGATTAGGGAGACATACAAAGGCTGCATCCGAAAACTGAAAAATGCTAGAAAGGTAGAAAGGCATCAAGGCACGTCCGAATTCAATGTTAGCTTCATTTCCTGTCTCCTGAGATGCCTTCATCTGGCCGATTTTTGAAGGCAGCATAGATGTATCCTTTCGCTGCCTTTGATATCCCACAATCCTGTGCGTTCCATTCTGTGACAGTTAAGCCAAAAAATAAAAAATAAAGATGGTGTCTGAAAGTTGCGGTCGGTGCTCAGTTTGTGTGTAAATGTATGTTTTTGATCAACGTTTTCCCCTTTTTTATGTCATTTCTAGCGAGAAATTATTATTGCAGTAATTAAATATCCACATAGTTTTCACCAAAGCTCTCTATATTTTGCTGTAGATCATTAAACCATTAATCTGCCTCATAAGCCTGTCCAAAATCAGTTTCATGAGGTGCCTTCGAGCAAAAACGCTGCCTGTAAAGTCGTTGCCTAATTTGGTAGCACTGCACTGCACAGGATCAGAAACAGCCTGAAATGATTCTTCATAGGTTGTGCTCTCACTATTTTGGATGGCTGTGTTACCTCTTGACTGTAGCATTTAAAGATTAACCTGTTCTTGCTGTGCACAAACAATATTACAAACATACATTATGCTGCAATTTAATAGGCTGGAGTTATTATCCCCCAGAACCAAATCCCCTATATTTACAATCCTGAACTCCTGCTGGAAGACAGCGGGGAAAAAAAATCTCTGTTTAGGTCTGACGGGTGCTTACGAAATCATTTTACATCAGTGGTTTTTACTTTGCATTCCTGAAAAGCCCTGAAAAGTAGGTCTTATTTTGTTAACAATTTTTCCCAAAAATTCAAATTCTGTAAAATGGCATTTTTCTATGATTCTACAGTATATTAAACAAACATTGTCTAAGCTATTTTTCAGAACAAAAGTTCATATTCACACCCACATTTCAGGCAGACCCACACTTAAAACATGTTGACAGTATTTTCCATTCATGACTTCAAAATTCTCAGGATTCCAAAATGAAAATCTGCCAAATCTCCCAAAGGAAGACACAGTGAACAAATCTCAGGTTAGATCTGACAGGTGCTTTGAAATAATTTAGATGGTTTTTGCTCTTTTCATTCTTGAGTAAATCTTTTTTATTTAAATGAATAAAATACAGATTATAAAAGTCATCTGATTTTTTTTAATATAAATTCTATTAGTATTTTCATCTTGTTGACAGTTGTCAGAGAGTAACAGTCACTGCAGTCACCTCAATCTACAGCACCAGATCACATTCACCTGACTTCTGATTCACTGCACCTGCTGCAGCCAATAACGCTCCACTACATAAGCTCACTCAGTTCACTTAGTGTCGGGTCTACCTTTCACATGGCTGAACAACGCTAGACTCTCTTGTACTAACCTGTTTTTACCCTCAGAAGATTCTAGTCTCCCATTCCAATTCTCCTCCGAGCTCCTGAACCTCAGCTGAATTACCTGGACTATCACCCTTACCTGATGAATTCCTTCTTTACCCCTCTGGCATCATGCTGCACTCACTCACAAGACTATCATTCCATTCAGTCAATAAAGACTTGGATTTTTTACTACCGTCTGTGTCTTGTAGCCTCTGTATGTGACAACAGTAACAATATCTAACCATTGTTTAAATCAACAAATTTACTTGAAATATATATTTATATTTACACACTCACTGGCCACTTTATTAGGTACACCTTGCTAGTACCGGGTTGGACCCCTTTTTGCCTTCAGAACTACCTTAATTCTTCGTGGCATAAATTCAACAAGGTGTTGGAAACATTCCTCAGAGATTTTGATCTTTATTGACATGATAGCATCACGCAGTTGCTGCAGATTCGTCGGCTGTACATCCATGATGCAAATCTCCCGTTTCACCACATCCTAAAGCTGCTCTATTGGATTGAGATCAGGTGACTCTGGAGGCCAATTGAGTAAAGTGAACTCATAGTCATGTTCAAGAAACCAGTCTGAGATGTTTTGAGCTTTGTGACATGGTGCATATTCCTACTGGAAGTAGCCATCAGAAGATGGGTACACCGTAGTCATAAAGGGATGGACATGGTCAGCAACAATACTCAGGTAGGCTGTGGCATTTAAACAATGCTCAATTGGTACTAAGGGGCCCAAAGTGTGCCAAAAAATATCCCCCACAAAATTACACCGCCATCACCAGCATGAACCATTGAGACAAGGCAGGATGGATTCATGCTTTCATGTTCTTTACGCCAGATTCTGACCCTACCATCTGAATTTCGCAGCAGAAAATCGAGACTCATCAGACCAGGCAATGTTTTTCCAATCTTCTATTGTCCAATTTTGGTGAGCCTGTGCGAACCGTAGCCTCCATTTCCTGTCCTTAGCTGCGGCACCCGGTGTGGTCTTCTGCTGCTGTAGCCCATCTGTTTCAGGGTTCGAGGTGTTGTGCGTTCAGAGATGGTATTCTGCATACCTTGGTTGTAACGAGTGTTTATTTGAGTTACCGTTGCCTTTCCATCATCTATAACCAGTCTGCCCATTCTCCTCTGACATCAACAAGGCATTTTCGTCCACACAACTGCCGCTCACTTGATATTTTCTCTTTTTTGGACCATTCTCTGTAAACCCTAGAGATGGTTGTGCATGAAAATCCCAGTAGATCAGCAGTTTTTGAAATACTCAGACCAGCCCACATTCAAAGTCACTTAAATCCCCTTTCTTCCCCATTCTGATGCTCGGTTTGAACTTCAGCAAGTCGTCTTCACCACATCTAGACACCTAAATGCATTGAGTTGCTGCCATGTGATTGGCTGATTAGCAATTTTTGTTACCAAGTGATTAAACAGGTGTACCTAATAAAGTTGCCGGTGAGTGTATATATTCTGAAATTCTTCCAAAGTGAGGATTCTGCTGCCAAACATGATGTGGCTGCCACCATCCAGGAGTTACCCAGACTGCCTTGATGCAGATTCCATGTGCTGATTCCATCCACAAATAGTTGAGGGTCTCTACACAGTTCCTGAGTGTAAGACAGAAGACCCTTAAATAATTTGTATGTGTTTATGGTTACATCTACACATTTCATCAAAGAAACAATTCAGAATAATATAATATTTTTTTTTCAAAACATATTTTCAATTCAGAACAAACATACACACACACAAAAACATTTAATGCTTTAATGACATAATTTGCCTAAACTTTAAAATTTTCCTTAAAATTTTAGAATACTGCAGCTTTAATTGTCTATTTGATTATTCAGCATATCACATGCAAATGCTGCATAATAAGTCATAAATCTCCCTCATTTGAAGCCATACATGCACTCTTCGAGGAATCAGGTTACCGATGCCTTCCAGCCGTCAGAAAGGCCTTTAATTAAACATATCTCTTATGCTGCTGACTGTGCAGCCACATTTAGAATTACAAGAGTCACCAGGAAGGATCCACTCATTGATACCAGAGGGTCAGAAACTACTGGCCTGCCACCAGACTGTACTGTAATTTGGGAGCAAACACTTTTAATATATTAATACATTTATCCATTATTGTGGTGTGATACTTTTAGCACCAATAAAATCTTTAAGGCCATCTACATTTATACTCCTAAAAATTGACAAAATTAACTATTAACACAAACACATTTAAAATGGAAACAGTCCACCATAAGTTTCTCTTACCCTGGGTCTCTTCCACGTCAGTCCTAGAGGGGGTGTCCTTTCGTAGAACAGCTGAAGGAGGAAAGAATGGATCTTGGAACAGAGCCCCTCGCCTCAGACATGATCTCTTCAGCTTATGATAACACTGACCTTGAAACTTGCACACTTTCTCTGGCATAATGCAAACGGGAGAAGCAAAAAGAAGCTGGGTGTGTGTATTATATATATATAATCACCCCTTTAAAATAATTACATTTTGTTGCTTTGCAGCCTGAAATGAAGACATACACAGTTTTATGCAATTTACTATCCAAGTAAAAGATAACCCCAAAACGTCGATTAAATAAAAAAAAAAAAAAACACTGAGCTAGAAAAAGAATCACCCACTTGTGTCAGTATTTTGTTGAACCACCTTTAGCTTTAATTACAGTCTTCCGTCTTTTGGGATTTGTCTCTATTAACTGAGCGCTGACTACCCCATGCAAGGACATTCACCTTTTTCTCCTTCTACCACTGTGTGCTCAGTTTTGCTGTGTGCTTTGGGTCATTGTCATGTTGGAAGGTAAAATTTCTTCCTATTGTCAACTGTCTGGCAGAGGGCAGCAGATTTTCCTCAAGAATTTGATGGTATATTGCCCCATCCATTTTTCCTGCTCAGTCGCGACTGCATGAGGCTTTTCTTAAGGAGTGGCTTTTTTCTTGCATCCCCTTTCTTGTGATGTTGTCACATGCATACACTTCTTAATAATAGGCTTCACTGTGATTCTAGGCATTAATAAAGCCTTATAATTTGTATTTTTATTTTGTATCCATCTCCTGACTTGTGCCTGTACACAATTTCAGCCCAGAGATCTTTTGACAGTTTCTTGCCACCCATAGTTGATTGTCCAGTTCAGTTGCACTTCCAATTACCAACGACTGAAATGCTCCAGGAAAAACTCTTTTCATGTTGAGCTAATCAGAATTACCACAGCTGATCACAGTTGAAAGTCAAATGGCTTTGTGTGCCATTGAGAAGGTAATCCATTGTGTGCCTGATTGAGTTTACAAATCATTTTTAGGGAGGAGTGAACCTTTTTCCTACACAGTGATTCTGTGAAAAAAAAGTGATTATTTTAAAAGGGGATGATTCTTTTCTATACCCAATGTGTGTGTATATATATATATATATATATATACACACACACACACACAAAACAAAACAACAACAAAAACAAATATTAAAGTATAACTAATAATAAAATTAAAATAATGACATTGGTACAAGTCACAGAATAGACAATAATCAACTGTACATCTGAGTTACATGACATTAATTTGAAATCAACCCATGTTTAGTGAGTGTATCATAAATAAAGTATATATATATATATATATATATATATATATATATATATATATATAAATACCTAAGTGCAAATGCTAATTTATTAAATTATTTTTTATATCCTATTTCTGTTAAAGTGATGCTTTTGTCATACAGCAGTAAAAGCTGGCAGGATCTGTAAACCATAATGTTAAGTGTCGTCCTGTAACCTTGAGTTTAGCTTTAGTTTCAGGGATGATTGGGTACGGTGTATTTGGAGACGTGTAGTTTCCTTTGCAAATTGAGAAGAGTTAGACATGCCCTGGAGAGGTTAATATGTCAGGAGCCCCTTTACACATAAAAACATCTAAATAAAATATGTTTAGTGGGAAAGTTATGTTTAGAGGGGTTTGGGATCAGGGTTTAAGAGTGATTGGATATCTCTTATTAAAGTCAAAACTCTAAGAAAAAAGTGTGTGTGTGTGTTTGTGTGTGTGAGAGAGACAGTATGCGTGTGTGGAAAGGAATATAATTTAGGGGGACATTTTAGCTATTGGGGTTCTGGCAAGGGCACAGGGCAGGCCAGGGGCCAACTAAGTGTGCTGGTAAATGAGCCACCTATGAGTGTTTGTATGTTTGCGTTAGTACCTGTAGTGTGTGTGTCTGGATCCAAGTTGTGTGCACATACTGGACAGGCCAACACTAGCACTGCAGTCTTGACTTACCTCACTGAGGGAAACACGCTAAATGAATCAGAGTTTAGCAAACAAAAAAACACCCAACACAAAACATTATAAACATATTACATTTTAAACATTTTTTTTCTCCTTAATAATTTAATTAGAAAACATGAAACTATATATTAATGTTGCATATTAATAATATACAACACAGATTACTACTTAAATTTATTGATATAAAATACTGACACTTGTATATATGATTATTAAAGGAATAGTTCACCTTCAGTTGCTGGTCCCCACTGACTTCAATAACATGAAAAAAAAAAAAAAAAACACTATGCAGGCAATTCGGGACCAGCAACTGAAGGTGAATCCCTTTAATGTAAATTTTTTTTGTGAGATTTTTTTTAATCATCTTATTAATAAAAAATAAATTAAAAAAGCAATTTAGGAATAAAATTATTGTTAATATTTTATAGTATAGTTATTCATATAATATTTTATATTAATATTTTGTGGACCATGCTTGCAGCACATACTGTTCAGTTTTGATTTTGGCTTATTTGTCTATGCAGATTTGCACCACAGGTTGTTCTGGTTAGTCAGATAACACTGATGCACTGCAATTTTCAAAATCTGTCACAGATCATCAGTTGGACTCAGATCAGGGTTTTGACTGGCCCATTGCTGAACATTCACCTTTTTGTTCTCAAACTATTTCGATGTAAATTTGAGTCTGCATTTGGTATCCTTTTCCTGCTAAAATTTGCACCACTCATTCCAACTTCTATTAAACAAAATGCCTTATCTCTGGTGATTAGCCCCAGCAGCATCTATTCTGAATCAGAATAGGCATTTTTTCTTTCTTTTTGAGGAGTGCAAGGCTTGACTTACACATATGTCTTTGAATTATGACTAAAAACCAACTTGACCAGAAAATTCTTTGGGCACATTTTCACCTCAGTATCAGAATAATTATGCTTGACAGTGGAGTTGTCAGGAAATGGTAGTTATTTTAATGATTCACATATGGAGGCCAATTGTAAGGCAATTGTGTCCTTGTTAGAGCAATTGTTTTTCATCTGTCTAACCCTAGGACTTCTACAACAGGACTTAATCTTTTTGCAAACACCTTTTTTCAGAATATCTGCAAACCCGAAACAATGCCACATTAAAAAAATGCTGTTTTAATTCTCAAACATTTAAATATCATAAAGAACCTAATTTCATCAAGTATGTAAGGTCTGAATACTTGCTATGAAGCCGTAGTCACAAAACCATTTAAGCTCTTCCTCCAAATCATATTAACATATACAATTATAATAGAATTTAACATTTCCATGAAGTGCAGCCTGAGTTGAGAATATAAATGAGTTGAGCACTTGGAAATTAAATTTGACATGGTAATATAATTTAATTGAATAAATATTAAGTATTAAATTAGTTACAAATAATAACATAAACATTATATATATATATAAATGTATATTTAAGACTAAATTCAAACCCACTGACAAATAGATCCAGCACCTTGTTTTTTGCTTTGCTTTGGCTTAAAATGTTCCTTGTGGCAATGTATCAAGGTATTTTCAGGTAAAGCAGTTATCTGCAGTGTATTTATACAGGATGATAAGTGTAAGACTTCGGCCATCAGTCATTTTGCAGTAGTAGTGTCCATGTGTCTAATATAACAGGATCAGCTTAGCATGTGTTCTCTTTCTGTTTGACGTCGCTGTGACAACCAGGTTTTGTGCGGTAGACCAGGTATAGGTATCCTTGCATCTTCTAAATAGGTATATTCTCTGGCATTAATTTGCATTTTCAAGATAATATTTATCATCATAACATGTAATGTTGTGTATGTCAAGTGCCTTTACATCTTTTTTTTTGTCTACCTGCATGAGGACTGTCGTATGTTTGGGAATGTAACTCCATCCGAATATGCTGAGTGCAACTCTTCTGCCACTGTCACCTGTCTGCCTCATTGCTGTCTTTTTGTGTCTCTCACTCTCACATTAACACATGGGCTATCCGGCTTTTCAAAATCCCTTAATTAGGCATGCAGCTCCCCCCGCATATGCATTCTGCATAATCACCCACAGCCTCACTCATGATTTGGCCTTCTTGTTCACTCTGGGTATTCCCATGGTTCTCTCGTAGTACTTATCTCAGTCCTCTGTCTGAATTCGTCTTCTCTCTCATCATTCTCTCTCCTTTGCTTTCAACCCCTACCTCAGGCACTCACCAGAAGGTTCATCACACCATATCAGCTGTTGATAAATGTGTGGCACTGACACCTGAATCCTCAAGAGGGCCCAGAGCTGCGTAATGCACCCAGACACCCCTCTGAAGGCACAAACACTTCTATACCAATAGCTAATCTCTTACTTGAGACATATTAATACAAATAAACTATTGCCAAGAAACACTGTTTTGTATCTTTTCCAAATGGCTTTTACAGATGACAGAATGGCTTGTAAACTGAGTGCCAGCCAGCTGAGTTAATGCAGTCTACATATCACTGTTATAAATACACATCTACTAAATTTTAAACCTATTCAACACACTCAAGGACACAAAGAGTCAGATGGGACAATAGATTAAACAGATACTGCTTCTGTCTTCTTGACAGCCAAAAGGTCATATGATTAATGCTCTGTAATATCAATAATAGCCTTTGGCTAGAGCATTGGTGTGGGTCTGCCTTTATGTTTTAACTTTCAGAGAAGTGACTCTTCTCTTTGAGAGAAGTGAATATTGCTCAGCTGAATTGCCAACATAGAAACACTGAACATGCTCTATAAGGCTACATTGAGAAATTAATGATCTGTCTGTAACATGATGCACTTATTTCATAGTCTCAGTGTATCCTAAGAATTAACGTTAATGAATGAACCTATTACACTCATTTCACAATCTTCTGTTTATCTTACGTCTTAGGTTTTCTATACCTTGATCAGTAAACGTTTAGGTTACTTTACTTTTTAATCTTGGCAGGGATTTTGGAACTAAGCTCAACGATTTTTGCTAATGATTAGATATGCCTAAATCGATAACGCATTTTCTGTTAGCATTTCTTACCATCAGCTTTGGCAGTGCGCATTCTCCGTTCCACTAGTCCGAACCATTCTCAAAAAATGTTGATGTGGCTTTAATGTGAACTCCTACTGATTCCAAATTTGTAAACAGAGGTCACTATGGAAATATTTGCCATTTTCTTTATTTGTATGTTCAGGCTCGTCTTGGCAAACCAAGAGGAGCGACTACCAAATAAATGTGAGGGTTTGCCCCTTAGGTGTTGAATGTAAATCTTTTAAAAAAAACTATCATAAAATTATTCTATAATGTAATTTATTTAAAATATCCCCTCAAGCAAAGTTTTCCTCTGTACTTCTGTTTGCATGTGCAAGTTATTCAGCCAAAACAAAACCTCAGTCGGATTCTAAAGGTTTTTTTTTTAATTAGTTTGTAAATTACTGATGGTGGAGTTGCAGGATGTCCTGGAAAAAACTGGCCGCCCAAAGGAAGTTCTAGAGCTCGGACAAGTTTTGGAAAATCAAATACAACACTTCGTAAGTAGTGATGACATGCTGACTTGTCTGTTCTGTCCCTATGAGAAAGCTTTCCCTTAAGGTTAGGAAAAAATCCAAATCTACGGAAGGTCTCCCTCCTCTGTCTATTATTACGATTTATTTGTTACCAGAGAGACACGACTCACTGAGGCCATGGACAACATCTGTGAAATAATTCTGCAGTATAAAATCCATGCTGAGAGACCAGGGAGCCTTTGCTAAGCCAAGGTATTGAGCTCACCTTAGCACTCTTTTCCAGCCATCAACTGCATGAAATTCAGTCAATCCTCATTTAAAGAAATACTTTAAATGTGTGGATTTAGTTTGCAAAATGATGATTAATTTTAGACTGCTGTTTTTGCCAGGGCACAAGTCAAAACATGAACACACAGAAGAACCTGATGGATAAGGGAGCGAAGGTATAGCTGGGTATCCCTTATGAACTGTGGGATGAACCATCAGTGGAGGTGGCAGACTTGAAGAGACAAGTAATACTCATGCACTAACAAAGAAAGAGCAATGGGTTGTGTGGTTGCATGATTTCATCTTCTTAAATAATATGTAGTTATCATTTGAGATTAATAATAATATTTTATAGTGTTTTTCAGTTTGTAGGTATGAATGTTAAAAAGAAGATTAATATACTGTCTTCTAAATAAAAAAAAATACCTTTTGACACAGAATTCAAGTTTATATACGGAAATTTATATAAATATTTTTTATCCCTTTTTATGTTTATATTAAAGTGTGAGAGCATGTTGGAAGAGAATGAAGAGTTTTTGGAGAACTGGTACTTTCATCATCAAGACGAGAGCCTTGACAGATTCTTCTGTGCAACCCATTTCCTCAGAGACTCAGACCAAGGTAGAAATACACTCTGTCTCTCAGCATTCCGAACATACAGACTCGTAATCTAATCCTTCCTTTACAAATAAACAACTATTTTCAAACCTTATTTTATCTCTTTCAAAGTGCCTGAATAAGGTATGGAAAGGCAACAAGGGTGTAAAGCGATCCAAAGAGGAGAGTGAGGGAGAGAATGGAAGACAGACCCATGACGCAGGAGAACTGTGAAAGCAGAGCCAAAATGGTTGATTAGTGCATACGACCTGTATGACATCTATGCACAAAACTACCAAAAAACATCAAAGTATTTCCCCTCAAAATCTACATGAACATGGCTTTAACAAACATGATCTGTCAGTGTTCACATTTTTCCAAATCTGTTACTTTTCCCAGATTGTGGGATGTGAATAGTCTTTGGTATTTTACCTCTTTGTCCATGCTGACATCTTGAATTTATCTTTAATACAGTGTTACCAATAATGAAGAAAGACACTGAAATGCACCTTTTATTGGGTATTATATAGGGATGTGTTAGAGCAACTACTAACACTAACAGTTTTTACTGATCAACTAGATAGGGAATTGTATACTTATTTATTATCAAACATCCATGCACAAACCAAAAAGTTGGGGTACTTTAAATATATTTTCTCCTGATGTACATGTACAGTAATCGTTTTTAAATAATGGATTCTTGCTATAAATCATAAGCGTGTCGTCTTAGTGTTTGTGTGTGGTGGGGGGCTGTTAGGAGCTGTTTTGGTCTGGCTCATAGTAGTTTTTTCAAGAAGTTAAACGATCCTGTCCAATTAACTATTTAGGGTCGGTTGACAAGCCTATACCATATAAACGTGAGGCTCTTGTAGCGCAATCGGTTAACACGCGATAGGCAGTACGAAGTAGAGCAATGCCGAAGTGAGTTCGATTCTCACCTGGAGTAATTTTATTATGCCCTCTAGTCAACTTGAGCTCGACGTGAAATTCTCCACACTGGTATGAAATTGCTAATGTCGAACACGTGGGGGTTTCTGGGTGCAATTTAAAGGACAAATTAAACGTAAGAGTCCAGCTTCAAGAAAACGTTTAAGTGTATGGATATTGTCAATAAGAGCTTTCCTAAAAGGTTCTCACGGTGGCATAAGTGTCAGCTGCTTTGAATTAAAGATCATGAAGTGGATAAGCAATTAAGTTGCAAGATGCCCTTTGTTTTTGCTTATTGTGCATAAGGGAATTCTTCGGATGTTTTAGTAAGTAACCTTGATATTCCAACACAAAATAATTAGAATTTTGTAAAAGTTTTTGTATGAAAGAGAATCTATTCTTGTTGATCCCAATTGGCTGTAGCTATGATGTGCATAAACTGTCACCTACATGAATCATGACAAATTAATTTATGCTTATGGATCTGTCGAAGCTCTATCACATTATAACACACTTACAATAACGCCCACAGCGTTCACTGCAACATTGAACCTTAATAAGGCAACTAGTTACTAACCAGGATCTTAAAGAAAACTGCCACAATGGCGATCAAAGGGGGACTTAAACATCTTAGACACCACTAGGGGGCTGTAGAGTCCTAAAGTCCTAAAACATAAACTAAAAACCAGCTGTGTCCATTCATAAACTGGTTCATTGACAGGGTGACAAACTGTTCGTGTGGATAAACCGATAACTTAAGTTTTTAAGATTTATGTGTGACATCATCACCAGTGAGGAACCAAAAGAGACCCGTGTTACGTTCCCTTTTCCATGTTTTAGGAAACATGCGTCTCATCCTATTGTCATTGTTATTAGATGGACAGATTGGGTTTGTTCTGATGATTACTTTAAGCTCCAGTGGCGCAATCGGTTAGCGCGCGGTACTTATACAGCAGTACAAAGCAGAGCAATGCCGAGGTTGTGAGTTCGAGCCTCACCTGGAGCAGTTTTAGGTCAATGACCCTTCTGTATCAAGGTAACTCATGTCTACATTCAGTGTTCTACTTGTGAGGAATATAACTAGCGATCTAGTTATGCTAATTCAGTAGCGGTCATATAAAAAAAACTTGTTGCTGATTTCTGATTTCATGTCATATTCAGTAATATAAATATATCCCGTTGAATATATCTGGCTTACATTTATAGATAAGGGTTCAAACTCACTATACTGGAATCTAGAATATAATTAATGACAAAGAATGCTTTCAAAGTGATATTACATTTCAGCTATTTTTTTTTATTTACTTTAATAAAATCAAGTTTTTATTACATCTAAATTTTTACGCAAATTGTGTATTTCAATTTCTCATATAGTGCATTCTTCATTTATTTCTCACTCTCACGTTTCCTAATGTGTATTTAAGTAAAAACTACTTAAATTCCCACTTACAAACATTTAAAATGGAAGATAAAGCAGGGCCAGCTGCTAATGACTTCTATGACCAATCACAGTCATTAACTATACTACACATTCTTTTAAACATTATTAATCACACATGTATGACTCACTACCAGGGCATTGCTTTTGTTCTTGATCATTAATTGTTGTTTGTATGGGTCATTTGTTTTTAGAATTTAAGTATTTACACAGTATTTAGAATCTAATAATCTGGGGAGCATATGCCTGTTCCAGACCTGCAGACATTGCTAATCTGCTTATGCATTCTAACTGAAAAGAACCATAAAGTGGGAATTGATCTAGACCAAGTAACACTAGGATTCTGATACTGAATCTTTAGTCCTCAAAATGTTACTTTTCAAACAGGATAAAGCATGGTTGACTTCAACAGAAATATAAATTCTAACACTTGTAGAAACTGTCATTTGAACACTTTTTTTATTTTTATTTTTTATTATTTACCCTTCTTGTGTTCTCCTTCTAAAACTAAATAACAGAGGAAACATACAAATGCAACTGTGGTTTCAGAGGTAACATTTACTTAAACTTTAAAAACAAAAAATAAAGATAATTTTGTCCTTCCCCAAGCCAGAATTTCTGCCATCTTATATCAATTTTTTTTTTTGTTTTTTTTTTTGGCACGATTGCCCCTTAAATGTTGAATGTTATTCTATGTGATAATTGATCCAAACAGTTATGAAATGTGTATCCATGGAATTAATAATGACGTGTTTCATTTGAAATCAAAACAGAAATTATGCCAAAGATTCTGACTTCCTTTCGTCTCTACGAAAAACAAAGTTCTTATGAGCAGCTGTTTCAAAACCAAACACAGTTTTGCACTGTTTGCATCATCAAATACTTGAAATCTAATTAAGGATGAAATTAATGGAAATGAGACGAGTGTAGACAACAAAAGAAGCTGGAGAAAAAAAACTGCAATGATCAATGACTAAAGCTGGTTTTAATTTTTAAGAGGTTACAGAACCTAATTGCAATCAATCAAAAGCTAATACTCAATCTCTGGGTATTTTTCTTTTAACAATAAATGAAATCCGTAACTTGATAATAATGACAAATGAGGTGCCATTATAAAATCTATAGGTGTATTTTCTAAACTATTTTGCAGTCTGACCACAGTAGCTCATACCTCCATTTGGTGACATTCGCTTTTGCCGCTCACTTCTCTTCAACACTCTCCTTGTCTGCTTCAATGTCTGGACTTTATCCAGCCTGCTTTCAAAATCACATGGTGTAATAGATCCAGCAGACATTTTTGTGTGTTGTAGTACCCCAATCAAACTGATCTGTGGGGTGAAAGAATGCCAAGAAAATGTGATATGCTCAATTGTACCAGTTCATCCCTCAATTAAGTTTGTTGTACTTGACAAGCATCCAAAAACATCAAATCTTAAAGAGGCATGCTCTGTAGCATGGGTACACACAAGCATACACCTGGGAAACAGTCCTCTAGGGAAGTCATCAGTCAGTTTTATGGGACTGCTCTGGGAGAGTTTCTTTTGTTTCCCTTTCAATTCAGTTGTTCTTTTTTTATTCGCTCCCCTTGCCTCACCCTTACTCACTATTTCCATATGTGTCGGCTTTAGAACCTCTCCAGAGAGAGGTTCCTCGTTCCTGGGGTTACCCAAAGCGTTGTTTCAATTGCGCATTGAACTATGAATTGACACCCGCGAGGGTACAAGTTCAAGATCATGGTGCATAACCAAAATTGCCTTAGGTGATATTTTCTCAGCTGAAAAGTTAGAAAAAAACTTGCCTGTCTTTCTTTGCGCATACATTCCTAATGTGCTCAATGCATGTACAAGCATTTAGAGTGTGTGTGTGTGTGTGTGTCCTATGTCTGTGAAGGAGTTGACGTCAGGGTGATACGCAACCATGCCGCGGCGCACTGAATGCAGCAGGATCTTGCGCTTCTCAGCCTGAGAATATCTATCCACTTGTCGTGATCTTATTGATCAACCAGGACGCGGCTACACTGGTAACCCGCATTGAAGCGCACATGGTAGGTAAACGCAGTTTTGCTCTTGTGCACCTTTTTAGTCCCCGATTCTGTCGCTAAATTTGAACAGGCTTGCTCAGGACTGCTGGCAAGAGATTTAAATTGAGAATAACCTGTTGATCTTAACCGGTGATGGTGCAGCCCGCGCGCTAAAATTCAAGTTGTTCTTTAAACAAATCACACTGAAATGTGTTTTGATCAAAGGGTTATTTTTTGTAGGATTATTATTTTTATATAATATATATACAAATATAAATTTTATTTACATGCACGTGCATTGTACATTTCTCATTGCAACATCAAGCTTTTTAGTTTTAGATGAAAGTATCCATTCTGCAACCAGATATTTTATTTTACAATAATTAATTTACTTTATATTTTCATTTGTTTTACTGTCAAATACAAAACGTGATTTATTTAAATGATTGCTTGCTGCTTAATATTTTCCAAGCGCTGTAATTTGTATTCCATGCATCTTCAGTTAAGTGTTGTTCTCCTGTAAACAACAACAAAAAAAAAACAATTAAAAAACAAATATAATAATAATATTAATACTAAATAAATAAATTCAAATATAAAAAGCCAAATAGATAAATAAAAATGATTGTACTTAATTGCAGTGCATACTTTAACATTTAATACGTCAGTTGTAAATAATCAAATTCATATTTTTTAGCATTGTTATTATTATTATTGGTAAATATTGTGCTTATAAGGTTTGTATTTAATTTTATACTAACTAATGAATCAGAACATTAAGCGCTAGTCCATGACTCAATAAATGAATAAAAATAACAATCAATAAAATAAAAATAAACAAGCTGTAGTAAACACAGACCTAGGAAAACTATTGTCATGGTCAGGAATCTGTCAGTGGCGGATGGGCTAGATGATCTGTGAATTGTACAGGGCTACGCGTAATTTAAGGATAATGAGATCATTCGTCTTCACACACACCGCAAATCTTGTCAAACAATCCTGAAGTATTATTAGGGTTAAGGAATATATTCGTTCACAGTCCACAGCATGTTAAGAATAATTTTCTTTTTATTATAGATTAAATTATAAAGATCAGGGCAGTTTACATATTTCTTATTTTCCAGAATAGCGCGCGCAGTTTAAGTTGTTTCAAATCTGGCATTTTGTAAATACGCCAGTCCACCTCAAATGTTATGTTATTCATGTTAAGGTGTTTTAGCTTATTAAGGTGCATGATTATCAAATTTCATGATGCAAACTAATTTAGTAAGTCCATAATTAATTTTGAATAGGCATACTTTCCATCAGATTAATAGGACACCATCAGTTTAGGCCTTGCAATACAACAATGGGGTATACAAAGGCCCGAAAAATAAGGCCATAGGTGGCCAGCTGCGAAACCGTAATTTTAAATGCAATTTCCGTTCCCCGTTCTGTGGGCGCACTTTCTTGCCTCGTTATTCTGTGACATTTGTCGGGTCAACTGATAAACACGAATGGTTGTAATTATAGCTCCATAAAACAGATTTTTTCATTAAATGATCATTATAGGGTTCGCCCTAGTTCACATCCTATGTGATTTAAATCTGATTGCACAATGCAAACTCAGATTACAGTGGAAATATAGAATTGAGAGGAAATCTCAACAGGCTTGCATTGATCAGTTATCTTTTTTTAAAGGATGATCTGTATTTGAATGGAAAGGCCAGCTATTGCCAAGCTGCAACATACTTGACAAGATTCTTTAGTGTATCTTCTAAAACACATTTTAAACGTTTAATTAAGGATAAATGGGATTAAACCTCCCTTGTTAATTGTTCCACCCTAGGTTCATCATGGAATGTTGTGCTTGGCATAACTAGAGCACGGAATCACGGACGGTGATTTCATGTGCATCTGTTTTTCAACATTGAGACGAAACCTGAAGGGAAATTTCATGATTTCACTGCCAGGGCACATAGCGTGGGAGAGAGAGAGAGAGAGAGAGAGAGAGAGAAAGAGAGAAAGAGAGAGAGAGAGAGAGAGAGAGAGAGAGATCAGCCACTCTTTTTCCCTTCTTTCTCTCCCTGTGCCGCCGCTGTCTACTGTACATGTGTTTTCCCATTCAAACATGTATCCTTACTCGGACCTATTAGGCATATGTTAAAGTTGACAGGGCGCACTATGAATATTCTTATGTAGGCCTAAACTTCAAAGCACAAAAGCTTACATCTGGCTTGGCTTCTTGAATAGGATTTCACGAAACACGAACAGAGCATGTTTCAAACTCAACATTATCTTAAACTACAGTTCTGACTATTTTGCAGTGTCACGAGCCACTACTGTCTGAACGAACTGTACCAAATATATACAACAATTGCCAATAGTTTCGGCACTTTTTCTCTCACTCCATTTTGTGTTTTGTAACCTACCAATGTAGAGCATCAGGATGATAAAGGTGTGTGTCTGACAAAGTTTTGCCTGTCAAAAGCTTATGAAGAATATGCTTCTGCTGAAAGATTTCAGTTTACGACATTCATCACTTGAAAACACTGAAATCCACCATGCATGATTCAAGACCAATATTTCCATAATTTGTACATATTCGTGTTTAATTTTATGTATGAATGTTTTAAAATACCGGAATATAGCAGAGGTGTTATTGGCAGCTGTTACACGGCTAAGCAGGTGTGTGTGTGTGTGTGTGTGTGTGTGTGTGTGTGTGTGTGTGTGTGTTTGAGTGAGCGCGAGTGAGAGTGTATCGCCTGTCCTGCAGCGCTTATGGAAAATCGACAGGTTTTTGAAAGCGCAAGAGAAAACTTTGTGTTCTTATTCATCTGAGGACAACGAACAGACAGACAGTGTTTTATTAATTTATTATAGACATGTGCATAAACCACTCAATTTTAAATCAGTTCATTTCAGGATGGAACATGGATCCCATGTGTAGGCCTATCACGGGGATCTCTGGTCGGGATTCAGTACAAGCTTGGCTGGCTGTCGTCCATGACGAAGAATGTTCAAATGTGTTAAGCAGGCCAAATCTTTCTCATCTGTCCGACAACATACCCAAGGGTTAAGATTTAGGACGTGAAGAGCAGCACTGTGTACGCGGAAACTGACAGCTATCTAGCTCTCCTAAGAATAGATCTGAGTTATATGCCAAATGTGTGAAAAATCATATTTCAGAGAGAAATGAGGAAAAGTTCTGTCACATTCTAAATCACTTCCTTTTTTACAGCCATATTGATTTCTATACATTTGTTTTACATTTCATGCTGTAGATTATAAACAAAAAAAGCTATTCATGTTTGTTTCCCCAAAATAAAAAATATGTTTAATCGTGTATTCCTCCAGCTATAGCAACTTGCTTTGATCTGTGCTCCTTGAAAGTGATGCCACAAACCGGACTCATTCTAGCCAACTGCTAACAATAGTTTACATAGCATGCTATCTTTATTTTAATATTACATCATATAAATACAAAATACTGTTTCCTATCTCAGCTTAAGATGCAGAAAATTAAATAGGAATCAATACTTCTGACATTTATTCAGTCCCAGTATTTTGTGCTTGTGAGCACATTTTATATTAACTTGATAATGGCATGAGTAGGTTATCAGTCAACACTCATGCCTTGCCTTGTTGGCTTGAGCACAAACAACGCTGATCCGATCATTTCTTTTTCATTTGCAATAACTAATGAAGATGCACCCCCGATCATTTTCAAAGCTAACTTCTGGTGAACAGGAAAGGACACTTTGCAGCTCTCATACTACGCCGTGTGTGAATTTATGGAAAGAGCTAGGCAAATAGTGGAAACTGTATCCAAGGTTCTGTGTGCTGCTAGACTGAAGCCCAGCAACTATTGTGCTTTCTATAGAAAGGGGCTTACAAGCTCAATAAATCCATTGGTTAAGCTTTAATCCATCAAGCATGTGTAATTAGCTATGTTCGATTAGCTAGCACTGCAGTGAAGCCAGGGATAATCGCGAATCATGCAAAGAGTGGGTCAAACCTTCCCTGCTCAAGACCTGCGCCTCTCTGCCTCACCGACAGCCGTGAATATCTACAATCTCATAACTTTCCTAATTTACAGTCATACCCATCGCCCTCAGATACGCTGCCGCCTCTCTGAAACAGGAGATTCAATTAATCAGGTGATCAATTAATGTGGAAAGGTTTTTCACAGTGTTCTCAGTTTTCCCCTGGGGCACGTCGCAACATGTGTGGAATGATTGCGAGCCGGACCCTGGGAATGTGCCACAGTGGGTAAGAACACTGGTCTGTCCTGCAGTTGGCCTCTCATCACCTCATGTTGTAGAGGCAGACACATGACGTTGTTTTCAAGCAAAAATGCTTCAAACACGCATTATTTGAAAGAAATATTAAAACGTATAGAAACCCAAAGAACAATATGTAGTAAGTGGGTGGTTTTACCCTCTCATGTGCTTTCTGTGACCTTCATGTCCCTCTGGGATCCTCATATTTCAGCCTACGAGCTAACTGAGCCAGTGACTCCTCGAGTGAATCTCTCAGTGCTCCCCTCTCCTACCGGGCCGTTTATGCATCCCTGCTGACTTTGCTGTCAATGTCAAATGCTTGTTAGGACATCATCAATCATCAACACTTAGGAATATTCTCAGAACTTTAAAGGCAGGCGATACACTGAGAAAAGAGAAGGTGAGAAGAGCTAAGGGAACAGCAAATGTTCGTAAGTGTTCATCTGTTAGTTTAGGATGCACTTCCAACAGTTAACAACTGATCTTTTGAGGCGCTGACTGAACATTGAGAATTTTACAGTGTGTTTCATTAGAAGCGAAGAGTGTTAGCTCTCAAATTCCAGCCATCTGCCTGTCTTTTTTTAAACCCACAAGTTGTCAGGGCTCTATATCACTCTGTCTAAGGAAGAGTGAGTGCATTGTTTCTCTTGTCTGCAGGCGAGATTTTGCAACTTTCTCTGGTGTAGATTATCATCAGATAAATAAACAGACTCCTCCATCAGGCCAAGAAGTGGAAGACAGAGATTCATTACTGAGGGCCTGCAGACAGGCGGGTACAGGCTTACACTGTCTCGCCAAAGGAAGTAGCTCAACTTGAACATGCATTTCTCACAGTCAGTCTATAAATCTGCCACTCTATTTTATTTTCTAATCTTAGTTCCCCACATTTCCCTGTCCTTCTCGCTTTCAATTCCATTATCTCTCTCTCTCTCTCTCTCTCTCTCTCTCTCTCTCTCTCTCTCTCTCTCTCTCTCTCTCTCTCTTTCCCACACAAAGGTAGTGAATCTTTTTTAGCCATCTTGCCTCAAGTTAATTTTTTAGAACTTATAGTCAGGGCTCAAGGGTACTGACTAGTGACAACCAAATGTTTCACTGGCTCCTGGAACAGACAGGGGCCCATATTTACCCTAGAATGCATAATGGGTGCCAAACTGACCGAGTTGGGAGTGATTTATGGAATCTTTGTTTACAATAAAAAAAAGTTAATACCTTTTAATAATCCATGCATTCCTCATAGCTTGTGTGAACCTTATCTGTATGTGAACCTCATGAATGTTATTTGCATATTTATTGTTTTTAGACACAGAAAAGATTGGTACTACAAATTTTTGTAAAGATGTCCACATATGTATTTCCTATAGAATTTTGACCATGGTTTTTTATTTTGTAGAAGTAATACAGTATTTATATTTTTATATTTATTTTATATTAATGTTATTTTTTTCAGTATAAAGTAATAGTAATGTATTATTGTTGCCGATAATATTTATTTCCTACATTTTTGTTTGTAATGATGTCAAATTAATTTTTTGTGTTTTATGACAAACACTGTATGAAATTTATGTAAGGGTCAATATCATTTTCTATCTTTACCATATATGATTTCATACATATACAGTACTACCAGACAAAGTTTGGCCACACCTAGATTCATGTATCTTGTGATCTAAAATATTACAAGTAGGCCTGTTCAAAATTTTGAATGGTGCTAGTATAATTCCCTCAAAAGGAAGCAGTGTAAAAAGCTGAAAATGTTTTTGTGAGATATGCCGGACCTCCCAGTAATTAAAATTTCTCACATAAACAAGTTATAGATATAAAGTTATAGTGACAATCCAATATGGTTAATTTTGACCCCCTTTATATATAGTTATATTAAACATATAGTTTATACATATAGGTTTTTTGGGGGGTCATGCATTCTTGGGTTAAAATAAAAATCATGATATTTTACTTTATGAATCTTTTCATCCTGCTTTTTCTCTTACTAATCAAGTCACCATTTTCCTTTCTACACTGCTACTTCCCATCTCCACTCTTAAGTCCCCATCTGCAATAGACATGTTTAGATTAAAAGCGTGGAAAGTCATAAATATGATAAACGAGAAAGGGTTGGAATATTGGACCAGCTGCTCCACATGCTCGGTCATCTCTTGCAATCTCTCCATGTTTATACACTCACTTCCCCCTGTTCCTTCTTTACAGAGTTGAAAATGTCAAAATGAATATATATTTAAAAGCTGCATTAAGTTAGACACATTGACACAGACCAGATAAAGAGAGGCCTCCTACTGACAAATAGGCCTCTGGTTGGCTGCATTATGTATGTTAAATGGTCAACTTAGGACCTAGAATGAGTGTCGTGAGTTGTGAGCTGGGATGTTTTTAATTGTGGCACAGGTGGTGCGGTCTGAGAAAAACCATATTGCAAAGCTTTCACCTGTTAGAACTTCTCTCAAACGTCCTGTAAATCCATCAGTATACTGACTAAATGACCTTTTATAATTTTTTTAATCTTTCTTTTTCTCCTTCCCTACTGTTACAGGCTTGATGACATCATGTCCAGATATCAATCCCTTCCTTTCCAGATACTCTTCTTCCTCCCTATTTTCCTCTTCACCCTCTTCCCTCTCTCCCTTCTTTCTCCTCTTCTTTCTCAATCTCCTCTCAGCTGGACCTCTCCTCATGACCCCTGCTACCACCTGGATGGGCGTCCACGCCACTGCCTATCTGAATTCATCAATACGGCCTATGGGGTGCCTGTGACGATAGAGGACCTCAAGCAAGGACCCAAGACGAACATCGGCACTTTAACAGATCTTCATAACCACAACAATCTCACGTGCTGGACGGCTGCCGAAGGCTCGGAGGGTGGGGATTGGACTTTAACAGTGCCCCTTGGCAGACGCTTTGAAATCACTTACATTAGTCTTCAGTTTTGTCAACAGGTGGAGTCGGTGGAATCCTACTCCATGTCCATCTTGAAGTCAATGGACTTTGGCCGGAGCTGGCGCCCCCTACAGTTTTATTCAAGCGACTGCATGGGCACATTCGGCCGTCCAGTGCAATCCATCGCTCAGACAAAGCACCAGGAGACGGAGCCGCTATGTTCAGATCCCAGACCATTGCAGAAGCATCGTGGAAATGTCATGCTGGCCTTCTCGACTTTGGATGGACGTCCTTCCTCGCCAGATTTCGATTACAGTCCAGGGCTCCAAGATTGGGTGACTGCAACAGACGTAAGGATAGTATTTCACCAGTCGTTGGATAAAATGAAAAAGCAAGAAGAGAAACTGAACAAAGTGAATGGCACATTTAGATCGAGGGAAACAGGAGACAAAGCTCTGAGGTTTGGTGAGAAAAACACTGGAGTTAAGACATCTGAAATTTGGAGAAACAGGCAAGAAAAACAGACTTCCAAGCAGAGAATTAGAAAGAAAAGCACTGTGCACCAAAGTGGCCACAATGTTACTCGAAAGGAGATGGGACCTCAAGGCAGAGTGGGAAGGGGACGTAAGAAGGACAGTTACAAGCCATGTCATGAGGGCACATGTGATTGGTCCCTAAATATCCCGAAGCAGGGCTCCAAAGGGCAAGAGTTGAGGAGAAGAAGAAACAATGCAGGGAGGGGGAAGTCCCATTCTAAATCGAGAAAAAATGCCCCACGCAACCTCGTTTCATCATCTCTTTATGCCCCATTGAAACCCTCCCTTGCGCTTTCCGACCTGCAGGTGGGCGGCAGATGCAAGTGCAATGGCCACGCCTCTCGCTGTCGACGAGACAACCAGGGACGTGCCATGTGTCAGTGTGAGCATCACACATCTGGGCCGGACTGTGATGTGTGTGAGCAATTTTTTTACGATCGCCCGTGGCAACGGGCCACGCCCAGCCAACCACACCCGTGCGTCCGTGAGTTTAAACCTGTGTGTGTCTGGTGGTCTGTCTGTGGTTACATGTCTATTTTTAAATAGTATTTAGAATAATTTACTGCTGTTTACTTGTGAAAAAATAGTCTTTTCCACACAATATCATATAAAATGTAAACATCTTCATTATTTAATTTAAAATCTATTGTAAAAAAACAACAACTTACTCTTAATGAGTATTTTTGCTTAATTTACTAGTTCAAAACACTAAAATCCTTAAATTATACTTGCACAATAAGCATTACTTAATTAAAATGTGTAACTCCAACACCTTTTATTTTACTTTGGATCATTAAATTGATTTTATACATCTATCTTTTTCAATCCGGGCTAGTAATCAGATCAAACTCACTCTCATTTGACAAAAGCAGTGCCACATATTAAAGGGATACTCCACCTCAAAATGAAAATTTTGTTATTAATCACTTACCCCCATGTCGTTCCTAACCCATAAAAGCTCAGTTCGTCTTCGGAACACAATTTAAGATATTTTGGAGGAAAACCGGTAGACTTGAGACTGTCCCATAGACTGTCAAGTAAATAGCAGTGTCAAAGTCCATAAAAGGTATGAAAGTCATCCTCAGATTACTCCATCTGCCATCAGACGTGCAATCTGGGTTATATGAAGCGACGGGAACACTTTTTGTAAGTGAAGAAAACAAAAATAACTACTTTCTTCAATAATTCCTTTGTCAACGGTCTCCTCTGTGTCTCTCCATATCACAGTATGCTGCGTATGCTCCTCTGTATCATCCGCGCAACAAGGATGCGCTGTTTTATTTCAAATCAAAGCTAAATACACGTAGAAACAGCGCATCCTTGTGGCTTCATATAACCCAGATTGCAACTCTGATGGCAGATGGAGTAATCTGAGTACGACTTTCATACCTTTCATGGACCTTGACACTGTTATTTACTTGGCAGTCTATGGGACAATCTCAAGCCTCCAGGTTTTCATCCAAAATATCTTAAATTGTGTTCCGAAGACAAACAGAGCTTTTACGTGTTTGGAATGACATGGGGGTAAGTGATTAATGACAAATTTTTCATTTTGGGGTAGAGTATCCCTTTAAGACATGTGGTGCATCCAAAATCGCATACTGTATGAGTAGGTACTACAGTACATCTGATTTTGAACTTACTTCAACGTTAAAAAAAATATGTTTTATGGTATGAATATGGGTAGTATGAATGAAATTCATATTTTGTTACTATCACATGGCCTACCAGCATCAGTTGCGTTGCTTCACTTCTATTCATAAATCCTCTCTTGTGGCCTCATGGGATAGTAAAGTGTTCATTGACTGCACACTTCAGAATCCAGGCAGAAGTAGTAGGTCATCTGGGAAATTTCCCCTAATGTTTTTTGAATACTGTAAATTCAGACATACTACTCTTTTGGCATGTTGTTTTTCATATACTATATAGTAGGGAAGTATTTGATTTCGGATGCAATATTGTTGTCAGATAACTTAATCTTATCTTGTCTTATGCAGTTTTGCTTTCCCAAATAAATTTGAACATACTAGAAAAAAATCTCATAAAGAATTTCCATTACTGTATTGAAATTAAAATGTTGTTTTTCACTCCTTTCACTGCTATTTTATAATCCTCTATCTACCCTCATCTTTGTCTGTTTCTCTCTTTCCCAGCATGTGAATGTAATGGTCACTCAACTAAGTGTAGGTTCAGTATGGCCGTGTATCAGCAGTCTGGTCGAGTCAGTGGAGGCATTTGTTTGAAGTGTCGGCATCACACAATGGGACACCACTGCCAGTTCTGCCAGAACGGATATACGCGAGACCACAGCAAACCGCTCAGCCACCGCAAGGCCTGCCAGCGTCAGTAACAAATGATTTGTCTGTTTGTTTTATGTGTAATTTATGTTAAAGCTGGTCTATACATGAGTGAATCATTCTTGCCGTTCCACAAGTGAAAAGAAAAACATGTTTTTTGGCTTTGCCATCTGTGGGGTCTGAGGTGTGTGAAAGGCAGCATAGTCTGTGTCTATGTTATGGCTACACTATGAGTGATGGAATGCACACTGACACTTGCCCTTTGACTGCTCTCATATCTATGGCATGCTCACGAAGCATTTTAGTCAATGTCCCAGTATAACATCAGTTTATACTGCATGCTTGTGCATGAATATCATACATCAATGTTTATTTGTAATTTAGTGTGCAAGTTCATAAAATGTATACAAAATCTAAATTATTTCTTGTAAATACCATAACATCTCTGCTAACATCTAAATATTTGAATTAGGTGATAGAATTATCTTAGAAATTTGGAAACTGAAAGATTTAGAACTTGTTAATGTTAAAACAGACCTGACTTTTTAAGCGTGTATAAATGTTTGTAGAATGGTTAGAGCTTTGTTTGGATGAAGAAAGTTTGAGCAGAAGCAGAAAAGCAGATCTTTCCTCTCAATGATCCCCAGGCATCACACATATGTTTTATGGGGAAAATCTTGCTCAGGGGTCAATGAGACGTAAATTCCAACTGAAGACACGAACCACAGCTGCTTTGTTCTGTGTAGTATTACTCGTCACTTCCCTTCATGTGTTTAAAGCCACTAGTCTCACACTTATACACTTAGTCTTAAGAAAATTCTCTTCTCTCTTCCTTCCATTTTTTCCTGCATCTTCTTTCTACATTACTCTTGTGTGTTCTTATAAAATTCCTAATCTTTTTTCTTCACTTTCATTCTTTCATTTTCTATTTGTCTCCCTCAGCATGCAAGTGCCACCCCATGGGTGCAGTGGGCCATTGGTGTAACCAGTCCACAGGACAGTGTTTGTGTAGAGAAGGAGTCACAGGACAGAGGTGTAACCGTTGTGCCCCGGGATACAAGCAAGGTCATTCCCCTCTCCGGCCATGTATTCGTAAGTATCACACCTTGCGTTTTGATTGTATTCTGTATAAAGTTGCTTGCCATAATAAGCAATGTTTCTAGTAATGACATACTGATATATTAGCCAAGATTAGTAATTAGCTCATATCTGACCATCGACTGATAGCCATGTTCTCTTGATGAACAGACATGCTCATCTCCGCACCTGGTAAGTTTCAAATTTTAGTCAGTACATGCACAGTTTTAATTGAGCTACAGCATGTTTTTGCCTAGACATGCTGCAGTTTAATTTGTCTGTCAAGCGTGCATGACACAATGTATAAAATACATATTGCACATCAGGTATTTGTCTTTCAGAACATGCACACAACGCAGTCCCATTAACTTATACATACAGGACAACGTCAAGGTCTGACTATAAAACTGGACTAGTGCAATTTCAGTCTGACTAAAACATGTACATGATATTTTCTTTTAAAGATCATTTATTGATTTAGTATAACTTTTGAATTTTTTTACTGCATGTAAATGCCCTTAGCAGCTTTTCAGTTGATAGTAAACTATTTCTGTTTTCATTTTTGTGAATTTGAGTAAACGATTTTATAAAACAAATTTATTTCCATTTCATAAAGTCTGTGTACATCACACTTGCTGACTGGAGAAATGGACACTGAAAATTCAGCTTTGCCATACCAGGAATAAATAAGATTTTTAAATATATTCAAATAGAAAAGGGTTATTTAAAATGGTAATAATATTAATGTTTTTACAGAATTTTTGATCAAACAAATGCAGCCTTGGTGAGCATAAGAAATTTCTTTCAAAAACATTAAAAAAACCACCTTACCGCTTATAGTCCATTTTTGGGTATCTGCTATAATGTTTTTCCCCTGGTTTATTTTTCACCTCAACTGCCCTTGACCCAATTAAACTGCTTAATTTATTTAATCTCCAAACTCAGTATCATTGTCCTTTTGCAAACTACTGTTTGTTTATGAAGGATTTAGTAGAAGCCGCTTTCTGAAACTCTAACTCCTTCCTCTCATTCCTGTGAATAACTGGTTCCATACAGAGTCCTGAAACTTCTCAGGTGGTGCCACTTGGCTTTCATCAACATTACAACCAGCTTTCTTGGATTTCTAGGTGCTTCATTTTCATTAAGTGATAATTCAATGAGTATTGCTGCATTTTTATTTCTCTAAGTTCACGTAACGGCACAAGCCTCAGGGAAAAGGATGACATGGTATGGCGAACAGCAACTGTCGTTGCCCTCCCAGCACAACAGACGCATAATTCTTCACGGGTTACAGCTCAGTGATAGAAGTGCTTGTTTGTTGTTCTGTATGGATCGTCTCAACATGGATATTTATAGCTTGAGCTCCCGTCTTTCCTGCACCAAAGGCGAGCCGCAGCTAAATACATAACCAGCACCAGTGGGCCATTTGCCACCTCTCATGGAGCAGGAAACGCAGCCGTTGTTTATCACAGGGAAAGTGACCCAGACATTAGATATTATTAGCACTTGAAGATTTTGTGGGTTTTTTATTTTGGATAACAGTGACCAGGAAGTCTCGTGTTATCCATATTAAACTCTATCTTTATAATACATCATTTAAAGCAAAAACACTAAAATTAATTTGAAGCTGTTTGACGTTTGATATGAGTTATTGCTGAGCGTTTGGGGGGTTGGAAGAGGAGGATAAGGTGTCAGTGTCCCAGTTGTGTCAGAGATATGGGCAGAAGTACAGAACTCATGGGTAATATATGGTTGACCCAGCATTGCAGACCATGGGCTGTATGTATGCGTGTGAGGTGACAGAGGGTGTCCTGATAGCGGCCCTATTGACCTTTAAGACCACACACATGCATGAAATTGTCTGGGCTCACACACTGTGACAAAAGTATGCTTGTTTTTAACACAAGCATTCCACATGCACTAAAAGACTAAGGGGCAAACTGCAGTCAGAGCACACACGTTCCCTTTCTCCCTCACACACTCACAAATGGCAAGTATGCCCTAATGAGCAACCGCAGGGATTAGAGCGAGTCACCCACAGCGGAGGTGTGAAAAAGAGGAAAGACAAAATGAAAGGCACACAAATAAACTTGTCACTGCTTGCTGTAATTTAATGAGACCCTCGTCCCCCTTTCTCTCTGTCTGTTGTTCGTTCAGGTATTCAGGAGTTTGCACCACCCACCCCAGTTTACCAGCCTCAGTACAGCATTGGTAAGCAATTGGTTCTTCCTTATAAACACACACACACACACAAAATAATTTTATTTTGAGCTTTCTGGTACACTGTTCATTTGACTGTCAATTTTTTTTTTTTTTTTTAATATTTAATTTATGATTTGTTAATGTTATGTTTTGTTTGCATAATGTTTTGTTGTCAACATAATAAATCATGTTAAATGTTATTTAATGCCCCCTAGTGGATTGTGTAACAATTGTTTTCAGGTTGATATGCACAGACTGCATGTGGTTCATTGTTATTTACCCATTCAGTGTCAATATAGCTTTCTGACCACATTAATTTCCCTGATCATTTTTTTTTTATCTTTTGTCACATTTTCTGAAATTGCAAAAGAGTTCCATCCTACAGTTCACACTGGCTCAGACTTAAAAGCTTTATTTTAAAACTATATTATTGTCTTATTTGACCACTAGCCTCTAATGACTCCCTACAAGAACCAAGTATTAACACCAAACAGAGATAAGACCGAAAAATATACCCCTTTTTTAGGGGACTCACAGGAATCTCCAGTTAACCAAAGGATGTATTTTCCAAGGTGATACTATCTTGAACTCTGGCCTGGTGACCAGCAGACAATAAAAACCTCAGAGCAGACATTTTCTTTCTGAATAAAATGTGTTGTACCATTGACATCAACAGAATAGTGTGCAGTCTGCCATGATTATGGTAATATATACCTGCCGCAGCTGCTTCGCTAATATCTAAAAAAGTTGCAGTGCAGTCCATTACTGCTGATTGATTTCACACACTTAATTGTGATCTGTACTGAGTAGACAGGCCAACTCTAGTTCTCTAGAAACTAAAGAACTGCCTTTTATTTATAGAAAAAACACTCCTGGACCCCTGAGCTCTATAAAATACTTGAATAGAGATATAGAACAGCCTTTCACTTTGCATTGGAGAAACTGATACTGGTGGTCTATTTTGTACAAAATGAAATTTAAAATAGATTCCAGAATATGTGTGATTATTAACCTTTTCATTATTGCTTTTAGTAATAAAAAAGTCAAAACGTTTTAATTTATTTTTTTAAGTGTGATTTAATTATCTCTCTCTCACTGCAGATGAGGAATGTCTTTCTTACTGTCCACCTTCCCAAGCAAGAGTCAAAATGAATTTAGAGACATATTGTCTCAAGGACTATGGTAAGTTCTTAACTAAGGAATTTTGTTTGTCTCAAAATAGAAACTCTGTAAGTTAAAATTAAGAAACAAAGCCACACACTATGTGATATAAAGTCACAATCAAGGGAAACAAGGTTGCAGTTGTGAGATATGTAAATTACTTAAAAAAGTAAATTGCCTTTTAATTTTTTTCTGAATATGGTAGAAATATATAACTGGTGTTCTGACGATTTGTGCTACCTTGTCAGATTTTGCTACCTGCCATTGAAACAGTAGGTAGCACAATGCGACAACATGTACACCTACAACAACCCTAAACCTACCCTTACAGTAATGCAAATACAGTAATTATGTGTTGCTCAGCATGAGAAAATTGACGCAATATTGATGTGCACATACTCAGTAAGCCCTGGTAGGGCAATCTGATGGGTAGGATGAAATGTCAGGACACCGGTCAAATGTTTGGAAGAATTAAGATTTTTTTTTTATGTTTTTGAAAGATTTTTAACCAATGCTTAATTTCTTTTCTTTTTTTATCAACTATACAGTAAAACAGTAATATTGTATTATTATTTTATAATTTAATATAACCGTTTTTCGCCGGAAATCGCCAGCTCTCCATTTAAATTAATGTGATCGTGTCGCTTTGTTGTTGCATGTCGCTTGTGTGAACGGGGCTTAACGTCCTTGTCTGTTTTCTGTCATACTTTTGTCCCAGTGCTTAAGGTGCAGGTCAAAAGTAAGGAACGTTCTGGTCCCTGGTGGCAGTTTTCCATATTGGTGCAGTCAGTTTTTCGCATGGGCTCTTCACATGTGAAGCGAGGCATTCAGGCCCTCTGGATTCCAGATCGGGACCTGAGCTGCGGTTGTCCTGCGCTTCAGATAGGCCGCACCTTCCTCCTGATCGGAGGGGAGGAAAGTGGACGGAGTTGGGTCCCAGAGGAGAGGCGGTTAGTTGCAGACCGCAGCACAATGGCTTTGCAGTGGAGGGAACATTGGAGCCCCAAATTAAGAGGCTTCCGCGGGCAGGACACCCGAGGAAAGTGCCCACAGGGAAACACCACTGCACAGAAACACTCTCACCCAAGCTCATACGAAGAATACACACCCCCACATCTTAACAAACTGCACTCTGAGCCACACAGACCAAATAAAAATACACATACGGTGCATAAACAGTATCGTTTAACCACACAATCTGGCGGATCAGACCTCACACACACATACAAAAGAGAAGGAACTCAGGGCATACAAAGAAAAGACACAGAAACACACCTTGAGGAGGACAGTAAGGCTGAAAACGTCACTCAGGAAACACAGCATGTGTTGCAGCACACCCAGGATCCTTTCTCAGGTACTTCAAAGACGAGTCAGGCCAATGAGCAAGAGCAGTACCACCCGACAGCATGTCCAACGTGGTCACCTGGGCCAGCTGTCTAATAAAAATAGATATGGTGAGCAGGAATAGGAAAGAAAGTTAAAGTAATAGTAAAAAAAAGACAATTTGCTAAAAAATATACTTGCTCTCAGGACATCCATCATGAAGATGAATTTGTTTCTTCATGGGAAAAAAATTGGAGAAATTTAGCATTACATCACTTGTTCACCAATGGATCCTCTGCAGTGAATGGGTGCCATCAGAATGAGAGTCCAAGAAACAAACTCATCTACATCTTGGATGACCTGAGGGTGAATAAATGAACAAATTTTCATTTTTGTGAACTATTCCTTTAAGAAAAGCCTGCGGTGGGCTTGAGCTCAGACAAATGCATGGTGTGGAATATTTCAGTTGTCTCTAATCTAGGCAGTTTCACAGAGCCACTCATAACAATTGAATATTCACAGACTTTTCTGTGAGTATCTGAGTATTTGTGTATGTTGTGCTATATATTCATCACCAGATTACAAAATTAATTTCTATTATTTTTTCAGATCAAACATGCAAGTATTTTTCATGTCACATGCTCTGAGAAAGAAATTTTGCACCTTCCCTCCAGAAAGAGATGAGTCTAATCCAAAAATTGAAAGACTGAAAATCACCATGTTTTCTCAAGATGTTACTTAAATTGCATCCTGTTCAGTCCAAAGTATTTAGTCTGACAGTGAGACGTGTGAGACTCTTATTGCTGGATTGTAAGAGGCACATTGTTTTCAGATCAGCAGCTGACAAATCTTATCCAATCTGGTCTCCATCACTGACTGACATGTTAAGTGTGGCTAAAGATTGTGTGCACACAGTAAGTAATTACATTTTTTATTGTTTTTGTAAATTCCTGTGGCTAGAACACACACGCACACACACTCACACACACACACATACACACACACATATATATATATATATGAATCACATTGGCAGTGAATTCAGAATTCAGACTGTATAAAAGATCTTTAATATGGTGCCTTTTTTAAGTCTTATTACTTGTGAATATTTTAAGCTATCATATAATATGTAAATGTTATAATTTTTTGTGTAACAAAATGTGACAAATGAACGCTCTACCTCATAATAAATATTGTTAACAAGCCTGGTAAAGTAGTTTATTTAATTAATACATTTTTAATAAATGTTTTCATTTCAAAGAATAGAAGGTAAAAAAAAAAATCTGTGGAAAAATGTACGAAAATGAGAGGGAAAGATAACATGATTCATTTATAGGAAAAAAAAAAAAGTCAAAATGAAACAGTTCACGCACATGAGACTGAAGGGGGAAAGACAAATGGAGAGAGACCGTAAAAGCGAGCGAACCGGCCAGTGATGCACCTGCTTCGTTTGCACAGGAAACACCTGTTCCCAGCCTTCCTGCCTGGCTGACTGACGACAGTTAATTTAGTGTAAAAAAAATCTCCCACAGCTTGAAGTGCCAAACTGCCCCGCGCTTGCCTTGTTTTGAGAACAATATTGCAGGAAGTCTTACTCGCTAACTCTCGTGCCCTAATATCCACATGTCCTTTATTTTGTCTAGCAGCCAAGTCCGTGTATCGGGTTCACACTCTATCAGAGCCCCCGTGGGGACACAGTTGTGAGATGTTTAGATACATGGCATGTGTGACATATTATTCACATATGTCCCAAACTCACCTGTGTATTTAATCATGAATTTACAGTAATGTTCTGGGTTCCGTACAAGCTCAATAATCGACAGCACCTGTGGAATAATGTTGATTGCCACAAAAACAAACTTCCTCTCACCCCTCCTTTTCTTAAAGAAAAAAAAAAGAGAAAGAAAAATAGAAAAAAATCTTAAAGTGGAAGTGAGGGAGCCGATCTGTAAACGATAAAATACTGTTTAGGAAGTCAAGCAAGACGTAAAGCTTGTTAACACGATTATAGTGTAAAAATAAATCGCTTAATCTTCTCTGTGAAAAGTTATATCCCATTGTAGGAATGTCTTACTAACATTTTCTGTTGTAAAGCTATATTTCACTATAGAAATCATTTAGGCTACTAACCTTTATATCCCATTTGAATCAGCGCATATCACTTACAGGTTTTAACAGAACAATTAATGTAAGTGGTTTTATAAAATTCTAAGCTTCACATTTCTGCTTTTAAATCCTCCAAAAATCTGATCCCCTCAGTTCCATTGTAAGTGCCTCATCTGTCATCTAAACTCGATTTAAAAGACAACATCAAGGCATTTTGATTTTTTTTTAATTATTATATATATATAATATATATATATATATATATATATATATTAGGAAATAAAAATTATGCTACAAATGCTGTTGACAAAAAAAAATTCAACAGGAATGCAAGGCTGCGAGGGATAGAAGTACAATACAATAGAAGTCCAATGGATTGTGCTGTTTACAACATACCGATTGTTGAGAAAATTTTATAAAAAAACATAATTCTGTAAACAAGAACTTCATAAAACTGCATTGAAATCTGTGAGTTATTAAAATTACATGATCTGGGACCTTTATACAGGTTGTGCCCTTGTAAAGAACGTAAGTCTATCCCTCACAGCCTCTTTACATTCACATAAAATTCACTATGGCTTCTATCCTGACTAAGGTCTATATTCTTTTAAGAACCCAGAGACAGACTGAATACATGTGGGATAAACGCTGAGTTCTGGACACCGCGTGTTTACTGGCCGGCAAGAGGAATTTTTACGAGACATGAGGCCTAGAGTACTTTACAGAGGCAAACTTCAACAAGCTCTACCACACTCATGCTCACTCGCTCTTATTCTTCTGTTCTTTCTCACAGTGTGAGTAATGATACTGCTGATTGAACCTCACTGTTAAATAAGCCTTCCTGAACATGTTGCTAACACAGTCTCGTTGAGATCACGCACACATACACAGACAGGCACAGGGAACCAGATACACACACGGCTTCTGTTAACCCGAGAGTGAAGAGGTCAATCCGGTTGATCCCTTGCATGCATGCCTCTCATACGAACACACTGCGTCCATGGAAACAAGATTCCTGCTCGCTGTTAGCTCTAATAAAACCGCTGCCATTTGTGGTACATAATATACTGGTTCACTGTACCACACTGATGAACCTCAACAACAAACATATACATAATGTGTAAAACATCCATCCAAACAATGACAGATTGGCAGTCGTGACCTCAATCTATAAAATCACCCTTAGGTTTATAGTGGACTGTATGTAATCATTATGTTCTTCTAGTCAATAAAATTAAAATGAACTTCAACCTTCCTGATTAAGCTTTATTAGGCTGACTGTGGGGTTATACTAAAAACACCTGCCTTTCAGAAATGTTGATCCCACATGCGGACATTGCTTTTCCTGTATATGCATGCAGGAATGCTTGGGTTCATTTCAAGCCCCAGAAACTCCTTTTTGCTGCAGAGAGAAATCAGTGGAAATTTAGTTTTGAGTGGAATTGCTGAATAATATCCCTAAATATTCAAAAGTTTTGTCTGCTTGTCACTCCTTTGTGACATAGAAATATTCCAGTAATCTTTCAGTAATTCCAGTAATTTTTCCTCACCATTGCCATCTAAACTATTATTTTGTCCAAAAAAAAAAAAAAGTGTTACAGCAGAAATGCCCAAACCAGTAAATTTAAATTCTGTATAAAGGTTGGCCCATGATGACCATTGATTTGGCCCACCATGGCACATCATAAGGGGGGAGGAAATGCCATTAAACCATATTTTAATTTTGTGTACATACATACATATGTGAAATGTAAAAAAAACTATTTTTTGTTTGTTGATTTTTTTAAATGTAAAAAAAACAAAAAAGCCTTTTAATAAAATATACTAGGATAGTAGAATATAATGCAACATTTACTTTTTTCACAGCTCTCAATCAAATGTAATTTTTGGCCCTTTGTTTTAAAAAGTTTGGGCACCTCTGCTTTTCAGCAACATTTATTGTGAAAAGTGGTATTAATATATTTTATATTGAATTATTATATTAGAATTATAATTCTACATAAATCTATATTTTTATATTGAACGGAATATGTGCATACATTTTTTTTACCCACTGCTTACTGAAGTAAACTTTTTTTTTTAAGTTTAAGTTTTAGTACAATGACAATATAAAGCCGAAAAACTAGTCTTTACTATTTTTCACATAGTATACAATATATAGAGCTGCTCTGTATATAGTATGTGAAAATACAGAGCTGCGTTTATATTTTAGGTAGGTGTTTCCCTTGCAAGGGGATCATCATATTAAGGGGTGCTTGGGATCAAAATGTTTGAAGACCCTTACTAGAGTGATCTGTATTTAATCTGTAAGCATCTGATGTACATTTCAAACTATGCCCTCAAAGCTCAGTTTCAGTTTGACCCGCTACAGAGATGCACCCGTTACTAATAATGTCTGTCTTTCATTGTGCTTTTCCCATTCAGTCCATCATTCACTTCTCTTTTTTAATAGCAAGATCTTTTCTGATCGGCCCTTCTGTGTTAGCACTTAACCACAGGAACCTGTTTTATTGGTGGCTACTTTCGCGTGGGAGAAACGATTTCTTTCATACCCCATTTGATGCTGTGTTGTAACCGGGGCATGTCTGGATGGCGTTATGGCACACATCTGACATTGCTGCACTTTTCCTGCCTGGAACGCTGGGAACGGGAGGGGATTTTCAAGTTTGGATTATAGATCAAAGTCAAAATCAGGCGGAGGTAAGGAGAGTGAATCCCACCCCAGCCAGATGGGGCATAAGCTGAGGTGGAAAGCAATACCCAGCGACCACAGAGGAGAGGTTAGGAAGCATGGATCTCTTTAAAGTGCTGGTGCATGTCATGGTGAACTTGGTCTTGTTGAAGCTAAACCGCAGCAGATTGATTTGCATGGAGGTGGGGTGAGGGGGTGGGAGAGTGGCAGAGTTATTAGTGACCCCCACAAGTGTGTGTGTGTGTGTGTGTGTGTGTGTGTGTGAGAGAGAGAGAGAGAGAGAGAGAGAGAGGAGAGGAGAGAGAGAGAGAGAGAGAGAGAGAGAGAGAGAGAGAGGGAGAGTCAGCCATATGTGGTAGGATATTACAAGTGTCTCACTTCACCTTTCTCCCCTATTGCCCTCTTGGCCCACCCAGAGACTCAGTTCCAATGAGGTCCTAGTCAGTAGTTGTCCTGCTCAAAGGAAGCTGGAGTGACAGGTTTTCTCCAGTGTTAGTTTTTTAGTATAATTGAAATACTATTATAGGTTAAATCAATATTTTGGATTAGTTTTTATTTTTATTTTTTCAGTTTTTCTTTTTAATGTTAAATTTTATTGTATTTAATTTAATTGTATTGTATGCTTTTGTTATTTTAATTAGTTTTATTTAGTTTAATTAGATTTATTTATATTTTTTTGTTATTACCTATATCTATAGTTCTCTCTCACTAACAGTAACTAGTCAGTTATTCTACTTAAGTGTATCCACATTCTGACCTGTAAAGGTGTGGTAAAACTCAAAGTAAAACTCCTGTTTGCACAAATTTCTATTGGATTGACTGGATTTTACATGCAAAATTTTGCTAAACAATGGTAAATGTGGCAGCACCGTAATATTAAAGCACTAAAATATAGTCAACTCATGGTCATGTCATTTTTAATGACATTAAAAACTTGAAAATAAAATATTAAACATCTGCTAAATAAAGTGAGTTAAACAGAATTTCTACAAATTTACAGACAACCATGGATACGCAGACAGAAAAGGAGTCTGGTTGTTGAAGGCTCATGTCTCTAGCTCATTAAAGTCCAGTTGTTTTGTGAGAAGAGCTTCTGGAAGGTTCTGACACTGCAGATAGAGAAAAATCACCTGAACCTGTGATGAGAAACACAAAAAATAAGTTAAGATGCAAAAAATCACGTGAGAGGATGCAGTGCCTCCTTCAGGCTATGACTGGTTCATTGCCCTTTCATATTCTCTTCCACACTGTGATTGGCTGATTAATCTGTCTCTTTGTTAATGGTCACATCTGATGTGTACAATTGGTCTACAAATCAATTAATTATCATGACACCTACAAAAAAAAAACTCCAAAAAATATTAACCAATGGCCGACAAAAATACGACAATTAATAATAATATTCAAACAACAAATAGGGCTGCATAATTAACTGAAATAAAACTGAAATCAGTATATAGCTTAGTGCATAGATTTAATGTAGATGTAGTGTAGATGTATTTCAATAAATATATGTGCTGCATGTTCTGGAGTGAATGTAATTAGAAGTGATTATAAAAACAAGCAAAATTAAAGCTTGATGGTTTAACGTCTAAAAATTAAGAAATTAAGACATAAATAGTATATGTATAAATATTATATATATATATATATATATATATATATATATATATATATATATATATATATATATATATATATATATGTCATAAATGTTATTATTGTAAATTTAAAGTTGTACTGTAATATTAATTGATTACTATTATTTTAATTTCCATAAATACTAAATTTTTATTTTATAGTGGAATATAATCAAAGTAATATTTCTTATTTTGTTTAATATATTAATTTAGTAATATTTATAATAATCATACTGTCAAGGAAAATGTACACACACACACACACACACACACACACATATATATATATAAAATCTCAGCAAAAAATAAAAATAAAATCACAATCACATTGCCCCAAATTATGCAGCCCTAGTTGAAAGCAACACAAAAGCTAGAAAAAAAGGCTTTTTTTTTTTTAAGAAAACGATATACATACAGAAGATTAAAAATGCATTAATCTGCTGAAATTTTAATTTAACTTGGTTTTAATAAAGTGCTCATATGAACATACAAAATATTGGATTATTTTGTTTTCCAGAACAAGTGGAAATGTAACATGAACATAAATTGGATTAAAAAAAAAAAAAATGTGAAAAAAAAAAAAATAACAGAAAGGGGATTTTTCCTTCTCATTTCATAAGTCCACGCCATTGTAGGGAAGATACTCAAGTATCCACTCAGTGTAGAAAATTGTTGTTTCACTTCTTATAAAACAAACCCCAGAACAGAGAAAACTGCATGTGTGTGTTAGTGGCCAGGCTTCAAGGAAATGTTCTCATGGGACTATTTACAATACCACAGTACTACAATAGTCACATCAAACTTTTATTTTGTAAAAAAAAATAAAAAATACTCACCTGAACCTCCACTTCTTGAGATATGTCGACACGGGCCACTGGGGGGCGCAAGAGGCTGGGGCCAAACACTGTGGCCAAATTACTCAGAGACATTTTATTCTCTTCCTTCCTCTCTGCAACACTGAGAAACACAAAAAAATAAATAAAAAAGATGTGCACGAGAAGGAGAGAAAAATAATAAAACAAAAAAACACATTTTTCTTATTTACAATTATCAATGCCGAAAGAAATTCAGGTCAGTCTAGGGTGAAACTAAATCAGTGTGACTGTTATGAGTTGAAAGGATGTTGTGTACCGTTTCAGGTGATGTAAGAGGAAGAGGAGAGTGTTGCGGTTTACATCTGGTAGAGCCTCCAACAGAGTCAGCATGCTGTCAGCCCTGAGATATGGATCAGCAATGTCTGCCACAACCGGATAGAGTGAGAGATACAAGTGTTATCATTTCGAATGCTTCAACATCTTCATCATCATAATGTATACTTTTCTCACACTGCATGTTTATGCACAGACCTGTGCAGCTGTGTGTTCGGGTGTGTGAAGGGCTCACCTAGTGCATCTGCAAGCTCCTTGAATTGCTCGGAGGGAATAAGAGGTAAAGGAAGTTCTCTGAAGTACAGTTTCAGAGTGCCAGATACAGCATTCACATCTACAGTCCTCAGTTTACTCACAGCCTCGCGGTAATCTACAGAGAGAGAGAGAAGCACACTTTTCAGATAAGTACTGTGAGAATCTGTAAACAGTTTGAGACTCACACTTACTAGTGTTGAATGCATGTTTAAGTGCTTGTATCTCGCTGCTGACTCCTGAGATTCTGTAGATCCCCTCTTCATTCAGACCCCTCCTCTCAACCTCCTCCACACAGGAACGGACAATGTGAGGGACCAGGACACTCTCTTGTCTGTAAACACACAAACAGAATTAAGCCTTTAAACACTTCTTCTTATTTCATTTTGATTTTCCTCTTCCTTTTTTGATGACAAAATACCTCTGTTTCTACATGTCTTTAAAAAAAAATCTCATGATGAAGGAAGTTTTTCAGTATTGTGATAGTCCTCCCTCCTAATTTACAGATTAGTTGGACACTTAAATAACTCTCAAATTACACGATTTTCATTACATTAGAAAGAAAAAATTAGTTGACACAGGTGCTTAGCAAAATAACCACAGTGCATCACAGTTCATCACATTATGGATGTTACATTAATGTTTGACAACCAGAATCTACTATATCTATATACGCTACTGTTCAAAAGCTTGGGGTTAGTAATATCTCTTTAAAGAAATGAATACTTTTATTTTGTAAGGGTAAACTCACATTGCCACTTGTCCAATCGGTACACAGAACACTGGTTCCTGTACTAGAGGGGTGGTGCTTGGAGGCTCAAGAGGGTGGGGCATGTACTTGATTGACAAGGTTACATCAACTTGGCCCAAAGAACAAGTGACTTTCTTCCATTTCTTAAGCATGTTGTCAGTGTCCAGCTGTAAACACACACACGTATACACACACATAAGGCTCATTTCTGCATTACATTAATAACTGAATGGTCAGACTGAACCAAAACTGTAAATTTATGCAATAGTATCTAAAGCTTATGACTTTTTTATGTGAATACAGTCAGTTATTTTAAAAATCAGGTTTAGTGTCACAAAAAAAAAATACCGGTTTAAAATGAGGATGGGTAGATGATGTTTATGTTTGAAATGAACAACTCATTTAAAAGGACACAAAATGAAGCAAACAGAACATGAACTCACATTTAATACCATTCTACCCACAATCTCGTCCTGTGTGCCATTCTCATACTGAGACACAAATACCAGGAACAGCTGCTGAGCTCCATCCACTTGAAACACAAGCTCCTATACTCCATAACACAAAGTGATCAATTCAAATAAATTCAGTGTATTAAATACAAAGCAAATCACAGAATGCATGATCTAATTTCTAAAAATTCATAATGGCTTTCCCCCACTCACCTCATCCCATTGTGGTGTGACACAGAAAGCTGAAAGGCAGGTTTGTTTTCGCCTGTCGTAAAACTCAAAGCCGTCCACCTCCACACACACATATGCACCTGAATGGTCAAATGAAATAGAGACAAGAAGCTTACTGGAAGCATTGTTGAATGCATACATACTACAGTATTTTATTTCAAATTATATGTATATTGATTGAAAAATGGATGGTATTTTTATGTTTGTTAATTTCATTTAAATCTTATTTGGGCACATTGTATTTTTGTGGTGTGTTACTTTGGCAACCGTGTTTGATGAAAGCAATACATGCTCCACATTTAGTGCAGAATATATGTGATGTGTTTGTGGGTTTGATGTGTGGCTCGGAAACTTCCATTCTTGTAGAGATAACGTGTGTTTTGTCACTTACTGCTCATGTTTTGCAGACCACATGCTGAATGAACCATCACATATAAGCTCCCACATATATGTACACTTTTATCTGTGAAAGACACAACAGGAGAGAGAGTGTTCCTTGTGCACAAGTGTGAGTGAGAGGATTGTGAGAGCATTATTTACTGAAAGAAAGATACAGAGGGTGCTTTACTGGACTGAACGCAGTGAAGGGGAGGTTGTTGAGTCATTCTGAGTTTGATACAGGAACTGGTAACAGAGAGCAGGTCTGGAGGAACCATCTCTACACCTGGGAGACACACACACACAAATGCAGAGGGTTATAATCATACAATCATCAGAACAAAATACACAGTTGGATGAAGATGCACTCACAGTTTCCACTCTGTTTCTCAATGGCTTCTTTCCACTCATTTAGGTCATACAAAGAAAATAGTCGCATAGTGTGACTCTGTGGAAGGAAAAAGCATTATTGACCAATAAGGAGAGACGTGTAGTTTATCTATCTATCTATCTATCTATCTATCTATCTATCTATCTATCTATCTATCTATCTATCTATCTATCTATCTTTAAACCTTAACACTTTATACTTTTTTTTCAAAACTTTCACACAATGCTTTGTCTATGCATGTTTTAAATATTTGTCTAGTTAAAAATGATTTATTTATTTTATTAATTAAAATAAATAATTAATATTAATTAATATTTAGTTGACTTCATCGTGTTTGCCATCTAATTTAAAATCAGAAATCGACCTGAATTAGGATAAAAAAAAAACAAAGTTTCAAGTCTGAATGACTACAGACCTGTGGCTCTCACACCGGTTCTCATGAAGTGTTTTGAGAGTCTCATCAATAAACACATTCAAAGCAGTGTACCAGCCACCCTGGACCCATTATAGTTTGCGTATACAGGACTAATAGATCAACAGAGGATGCCATTTCATTTGCCCTTCACAAAATCCTAACTCACCTGGAAAATAAAGACAGCTATGCCAGACTGCTTTTCATTGATTACAGTTCGGCAATCAACACTATCAATCCCTCCAAACTCATAAACAAGATATATAACCTAGGGCTGCCTTCTGCACTGTGTAACTGGATACTGAGCTTCCTCACCAGTAGACCTCAACATGTCCGCCTCAGAAAACACTCCTCCAGCACCATCATAATGAACACAGGCACTCCTCAGGGCTGTGTACTCAGCCCGATGCTGTACACTCTTTTCACTCATGACTGTGTTGCTAGCCATCCTAACAACATCATCATAAAATTTGCAGATGACACCACAGTCACTGGCCTTATCGCAAACAATGATGAGACTGCATACAGGAAAGAAGTATCTGAACTGGTCACATGGTCCGCAATTTCTTCACCCTCATGAAGTCTGGCAAGCGGTACCGGAGCACTGCAGTCAGTACATCCAGACTCCAGAATAGTTTATACCCCCACGCCATTAGACTGATAAATAGTCAAAACCCACTGCCACTTGTATCATCAGGATAAAATCAGCCTGTTTAATGGCCCTCTGCACTTTACCTGCTGGACCTTCATACACTCATAATGCGTCTGACTGACAATTTAAACACTAGTCTTTACACTGACACTTCATCACCACTTAACACTTTACAATTTGTCACTTTATTGCTACTTGCACTGCACATTTATACTGTGAAGAATTTTTTATTGACAGTTGTTTTTTCTAATTAGCAAACGGGTCCTCTTTTTCATTTCTTTCTCTTTCATCACTTTCTTTTATAAGCTATTATTATTTATATTTTTACTTTACTGTATATTCTATATTTTTTACGTACTTTGTATTGCCTGTGTAAGTTATATTTGTTCCCATTCTACCCTGTCATTCTCGAGAGGAGTAAACAAAGTAAAAATTTAATTGTACTCTAGTAAATATGACAATAAAGTTTTTGAATCTTGAATCATAAAAGGCATTCTGAATAATAACATTTGATGTGAAAGGGCTTTAAATCTAGTCATACTTAGAGGTCTTTTGTTCACAAAATGCTGGTTCCTCTCAAGACTTCTTCCTCATTTAACTAAACAACCTAAGGAGTTTTTTTTTACTTGCCAATGTCACCTTTAAGTTCATTTCAATTAATTTAGGGTATTAACGTTCTGTTAAACTCCATATAAACTGCTTTGGAAAAATATATATCATGAAAGATGAAAATTAAGGGTTTTTTTATTAAACAAAATGGATAGAAAACAATTAATGCTTGTTGGATAGATAGGATGAGCTCACGTGTGTTCACGTGTGACAGTGTTGTGATTTTACCTTTCCACTGGTGCTGTGCAGGTCTAAAGTAAAAGATGGCGTGTTTGTTAGGAGCCAGATCTCACACTCTTCAAGTTTGCGCCTCAAGCGATCAGCAGTACGAGAAACTGACACCTTGCCTCCTTTCTGCAAAAAACACACATAAATATCTTGCTATCTGAAAGGGGACTTCCTACTTGACTATTTTTAGATTTAGCTAGCATCTAGGTTACTGTTATCAATACCGTCCAAAACAAGCAACACACTGACTGATTGTTTGTCTAGTTTAAGGGCCAAAAATCTCACTTAGTCACATATGAATTGCCTTACCGTGTGTTGCTGGAGTGCTTGATTGAGCTGGTACATTTTGGCTCTTGTTTTACTGATTTTCACTTGGTATTCTGATGAGGGCAGATGTTCAGCTGCCCAGAGCACCTTCAGGCCGACCAACGGCAAGTACCAGCAAAACCTGTACTGTGCCTGCCTCTTCATATGAAAATACATTTAAGCCCAAACACTACATTCACAACATATCATGCTAATATGTTTAAAAAATGTCATTATTATGTAAAACTGTGGCTGTACCCCATCAAAAGGTACTACTATGTACACTTTAGGAACTAATATTTACTTTTAAAGTACTAATACATACTTTTAAACTACTAATATGTACTTTTAAGCTATTATGTGTACCATTTAAGGGTAAATAAGATACGTACTTCTGAAGCCCAGATGAAAGTTTATAACTATTCCAAAAAAGTTTTCTCTGAATTTTCGGAAATTTAATGGACTACTTGCACTGAGCCTTGTGACACACTTCCGTTTTGAAATAATACAGCTCATAATAATAATACCGTTTTATAATAATAATAATTATTATTATATTTAATAATAATAATTTCCGGTTATGTATATTTTCAATGTGCCGTAATCATCTAGTTCAGGGGTTCTCAACCTTTTTCAACACATCACACAACAACGAACACCACAAAAACAAACATAGGACCACCTTTCCAAATAATATAATAAAAACAAAAAAACAAAAAACAAAAAATAAAAATAAAAAACCCGCTGCTTATCTGTTATGCCACCACTACAGAATACTATGTCAAGTCAGTTATATAGATGAAAACTCTCCTTGTTTAAAAAAAGACTTGGCAGGTTTACTCAGCCACCATTTATTCCTGTAACAATAACAGGGTAGGTCAGACCAGTGACTGGGTCAGACACAAGGGGAACACTCTTTTAACAAGTTAATCAATAATACATCATCCCCACATCCAGGCTAACATACCTGTAACAACGGGTCAGACACACAAGAGGGGAACATTCTCTCTATTCATCAGCAGAAATGTTCAACAAAGTTCATTCACCCCAATTTACATACTGTAAGTGTAATTTATCAAAAACAATTAGCGATATGAACATGACTGTGTAATGTTACATGTCATTTTTTTACAGTCTGACCTTTTTTTTTCAACTGGAGAAAAACTGGACACATTACTTATACCAAGGGGCGCATTAATGCAGAGGCTATAAGGGGCTGAAGCCCAGGGGCCTACACTTGGAAGGGGCCCACTGTCTGCTGGAAAATTATATTTGGAATAATTTGTGTATGTGAGTCTGCAGCAGTGACAACAGCATTCTGTAAACAAACTTACACACTCATTTTCAGCGACGCCCTGCTTGTAGTATTTGTAGTGAATGGTTCAGTTTAGGTTTCCCCCACACAGTTTGTATAGTTGGTATGCGGTAGTTAAGAAGCATAGTATGAGCGCTATTCTGCGTGTGTGTCTCTGTTAATGGGCCCCTACTTTTTTACGCCCCTCGGGCCGGGCTTCGGGCCAATTTTCAGTCATAGTTCAGACTTGGGCTGGGCCTCGGGCCTGTTTAAGGCTTCGCCTTCCGCGACTGTCAAGAGCAACAATTAGTGATGAAAAAAAAAAAAACTACAGCGCAAACCAAAACAAAACGAGACACCGCTACCGCAACTGTCAAGAGCGGCTCGTGGTGTTTCGTGTCCAGCAGCAGCAGCAGCGTGGTGCGTGCCGTCAGCCCAGCTGAAGAGTTCTGCGTTCAAATGCAGCAATAGCAAAGCATTGGCAAAAGTAATTACCATAAATGTGTCGGGGGAAACAGTAAGGAGATATTTGAATTATTTACTAATAAATAGTGTTTTCTGAGTCTGTGTCGCAAGAATGAAGTTGCAGATCCTGACTCGCCATCTCCTCAGTAGACACGCCTTTAGAGAGAAGTACATCGTTACTATTATAATGAAAGAGTTCTTATTTTTAATTTGTTTTATTTCGTTAAGTAGTAATTTGAAGCTTTCTATAGATATATTTATCATGTCTGTGAGGCATGTATTCGCTGAGTTTTTGTTCATTTTGGTGAAGCGCTCCTGTTCATGCCTGAGACAGCAGAAAGCAATTGTTTTCTTTATTTATCAACATTTTGTTGATATTGTGAGTGCACACAAATAAAAGTAGACCCTTTACAGTTACGGATGTTGTATTACTCTTACCTTTATGAGCAAAAATAACACCGTATCCACTGAAAAAATGCAAATGATAACACTGTAGCCTCCATGTCCTGCAAAGCGAGCTTTAGCTTCCACTATAGATATTGCGCACATTTATCTTGTTTTAACGTTTAAACATAGTTATATGCTTGAACTGTTTTATATCTATAGATTTTATTTAAGGCAAGTTGTGATGATTTGAGAAGGCTATGATCAAACATAGGCTCACTGTCTGTCGCAAGATTTGTCAATTAAAAAATAAATTAAAAATACTCGAAGGCCCACCAGTTGAGAATCACTCATCTAGTTGACTTAAATGCCTATTAAAATGAGAGTCTGCTGGATGTATTCAAAACCCGGACATTTTCAGAGACAGGAGAAGAGATATTCTGATGATTACTGTGTACAGAATTTTTCAAACTCAATGGAACGTGAAGTTTTAATCCAACATAAGCCAATATGAGAAAGCAGTGGCTGGTAAACAAGTACGTGAGATCTGATGAATAAGATCAGAATTAACCTTTATTTATATGTATTAAATGTTAGTCACTATTCTATGTCATTTTTCATTAACAATCATTTCACTGTATGCAATGCCAAAATATGAATATTCAAAGTAGTTACTGTCAACATGTTACTGTTATGTAAGTGTTTAACATCGTTACATTTCTTCAAGGTAGTTATTGAGCCATTTTAGACATTGGAATAAGAGCACCAATGCACACAAGCAGTACTGCTCTTACGAAATAAGTATGACTAATTGTTTTTTTTTTTTTGTTTGTTTGTTTTTTTTAATCGCCAGCCCTAAAACGTAGTAATAATCTGCTTTTTCATGAGAAATGGTCTGTATGTAGGTTGTGCTAAACGCTGATCGGAAACTGCCGAGCTGTACTGAGTAGAACACGTAAGTAGTTGTGCAAGTAGTCCATTGAATACCCCTGGTATATAAAGTATGATATCATATGTTGAGGTGAGCTGTGATTGGTGGAGACTCACCCTGCACTTGTAAGTCTTGCGCATAGCAGCATGTCCGTGTACAGGAAGAGGTGTCTCAGGTTGTGTCCGTTCTCACACACATCTACCACAAACCCATCACGAATCAGTTGACGTCTCTGTGGATGTGCACACATGTATATATGATTATGATGAAAACTAAATATTAAAGTTTAATAATAAAGTTTAATAAAGATTTGCATATGAAGAAACGTGTCACGTGAGGTGTGGGAGTACCTCTCCTCTGCTAAGCTTGACAGAACGTTTGCACTGCGACCGTTCATTGACCCCAGACAGGAAGCTGCTGGAGAGACGAAGCGCTTCCTGCAGCGTGATGCTGTCGGGGTGATCAGGGGGTGTGTGCTTCCACAGATCCTGAGAAGGACAGAGAAGAATGTTAATAAATCCATAGGCATGGATGAATATTTATAAATAAATGTAAGCTGTGATCTTAAACAGTATCTCACGTGCAACACGAGCGTGGTTTTCATCACTCTGTCTAACGGCTTATACAGGAGAGCTGTGGAGTCCAATGTATGAATTATTGAATGTTCCCATTGTTTAAAGATTATTCAAAACCATACAGGGAAGCAAAAAAATAACTGTTTACCTTCAAAGGTGTACTTAGTCTTGACATTGTCTGAGCCTTTGGAGGACATCATACTCTAAAGATAACAAGAGACAAAGGTATCTGTGTGGTTTCCCCTAAAAGACAATAAAGACAACAAAAAGGGAAGAATATAAGACCTCTGCAAGCGTCCTGAAACGCTGATCTGACTGCATGCACTTCTGCACGATCTCCACTGCATTCTCATAGTTGTCAATGAAGCCCCGATAAACTCCTAACTGGTTGACCTGCAAAATGACATTGAGCTATTATACAATATACAAACAAATAAATATATCTGTGCTTTGTTGTATTTTATTAACTGCCTGTGGGGAAAAAGTGGGTTGCATAGAGTGTGAAAGTGATAGCGGGTTCATTTGACTGAACTCAACATTGAATTAATGCAACAAATTTTGTAACTGTTTCATAATACACTAGGGATGTAATGATGCATCTCGAGCCAGTTTAAAATCGATACAAATGTGTGACGTTTCAAAGCATTTGAGTTGTTAAACGAATCACGATACAATTGGCGGTGGGAGTTTAATATGAAACTTTGTTTGGATCGTGATTAAAACACAGGGGTTTCCTCTCATTTAAATGGAAAGAACACTGGCAAAGCCTTAGTTTGTTTATATAAAGAGATTTCTTTTAGTTGTATTATTGTTTATTTATTTGATTTGGGGTTTGTTTTAAATTTTCAGTTTAGTTTTGTTATTTGACATATTTCAGTTTCACAATGAAATGTGCAGCATTTTGTCCAAGCAATATAAAAGGACACTTTTTCATTTTTAATTTGTCTTGTCAAATCAGTATCTTGAATTGTATCGCATTGTGAGTTGAGTGACCAATTTCATCCCCATAATACACCAGATATTAGGTCAAGAAAAAATAAGCCACCATCATCACCACTGTCTGCTGTGTACTGTCAATTATTGTATGACATGATAAATTTCATAGCATAACCAGCCACAGGTTTGCATATAAAACAACTCACAAACTTAAGAAACAGGTCTCCCACAGATAAAAGTTGCATCACTGGGGCCTCCACCCTCTCCAGGCCTTGTTGTGCCCCAGGATCCATCACTTCATCAGGTTGCAGTCTGGCCCGAAGGCTTGTGAAAAAGTCCTTGTGTAGATCTCTGAGCTCAGGGATTTGATAAAACACAGTCTGAACCTGCTTAGTGGACAACACGGGTTGAGAGGTTCCCGCCGCTGCCTTCAAAGCTTTCATGGGCTGCAGAGAAAGAGAAATTATAGAGAGAAAATGGACAAATGTCAAAGAATGAAAAGTAAGGCTGGGAACTGAAATGAAAATCGTGCTGAATATAGCTGATGTAACTAAAAAACACTTTATAAATACATCATAGAATGAAGATAAAGCATCTTCATGGGTAAATGCCGGACACGATTCCTGTGAGGAAGTGGTTGAGAAACAACACTTTTCATGCATTCTGTACTTCAACATTATGTTGCATGTCATCCTGGACTTTTTGGAAACTCTCTAGTTTAATAATAACCACTAATGGTTTGACTAGAAAGGGAAGCAAAACTTCACTAAGAGAAACAGAAGTTGACCTACAGGAAGTGGCAGATGCGAAGAAGGTTCTATTTAAATAACATGTATCGGAAACTGGTAGAGAATCATAAAAAAAGAAGTGCTAAAGGATGTTTTGAGCTTAAGACGAAACCCTTACTAAGTATGGACCGAAAAACTATGAATATTCCTGAGGTGTTTGCAAACAAAGCAATAAATCGCTACCAATGCCACAAATGATATCACAGTCAAACTTTTTGTTCATCATAAAGGAAGTTGTTCATATGTAGGCTTAGTAATATACACTAAAAATAACATTTATCTTTCTCTGATATCTGATGCCAGAGACACAGTGATATCTGATGTTTAACCACAGTGGTTTTTACTTCATAACTCGCAATTTAGAACGTCTGTAAAGTAAGAGTCTTCTGATAAAATGTTGAGGAAGTGCTTAGGCCAGAAAATAATATATATAAATGTGCGCTGAAAAACGAATGGAGAGAAAGTCCTGTTTGAAAGCCATTTTACCGTTAACAGCGTCTCAAGCTCTGTAAGGTAGATCTCCTCACTGATCAGAACCCCTTTCAGAACCACTATTCTCTTCTGAAGCAGGTCATCTGGATTCTCGGTTGTCTGGAAAAACATTACAACATTGTCCTCAAGCCTTCTAAGTGAATGGTGACCATGCTGGAGATTCACATCAGTCAAATAATCCAGCACTAAGAATAAAAGGCAGTCAACTATGTAGGTGGTAGCATGTGAATCATGTATATGAATTGTTTAGTGAATTATCGGTCTAAAATGCTGATAAACGCCAGCGACAGTAGCAATAACAGCAAATAGGCAAGAACTCAGTGATAGATCATTCAAATCAGATTTGTATACAATATTCATTTTCTGTAAACATCCCGTGCACTGCAGTCTTACTGGAGTGGATGGCAAACATGGCTCAGTTTGCAAAGGGCTGTGAGAATCCCATTCTGTCTCCTCAATGAACACATCCTGTAGTAACTCAGAATCCACAATCTCATCCTCAGTCACTGTCAGAAAAACACAACACAATATATAGCTACATAAGAGAGTACTAGATGACTAAATAACAATGTGGTAACGTAAACAAACCAGACACATATTTTAAGTAAGTGTCAATTTGGGTTGAGTGGTCTCACCAGGCGAGATGTCATAGGCCTTCAGATACTCCACTGCCTCCATGTAGAGCTCCATCAGCAGCGGCAGAGAGCTGACAGTCACAGTGTGCAGCTCTACACTTGTCAGTGTGAAGTGAATCCTCTCGCTTTCACACTGACAGTTGATTGTGGTTACTGAGCTCATGTTCTTCCTGCTTCTCAAACGGTGCAATAAGATATAGGCGGGGGAAGTGCAATGTTCATTAAAACAGAAAATAAAGTCACATTTCTAATGACAGTTAAGACACGAAGAAGCAATGTCAGCTCACCTGTTTTGAAAAAAGGGGAACAAAGGTAATCTAATGTCCATGCATCCTGGGCAATTGATAAAACCGTTACATAATCATTTTACAACAATAAAAGATTAAATATATTTTATACAAATATAATAAATTGAAATATATTTGTTAGTCAACGAGGCAGGTTAAACTGCTGTCCATTTGGGTCAGATTTTTATTTATTTATTTATTTATTGCAGTATTTTTTAAAACGGTTTTGAAAGAAGTCTCTTAGGCTGCATTTATTTGAACACAAATACAGTAAAAAGAGTAATATTGTCAAATATTATTAAAAAAAATTAATACATTTTTTTTATTTTTTAATATGCTGATATGGTGCTCATGAAACATTTCTTATTATTATCAATGTTGATAACAGTTCTTCTGCTTAATTTTTTTGTAAAAACTTTTTTTTTCAGGATTCTTTGATGAATAAGAAGAAAACAACAGAACAACATTTTTCTAAATAAAAGTATTGATTTCTTTCAAAATCAATCAATTTTACTGAGCCCAAACTTTTGAAAATATAGTGTGTCCGTTTACAACAAAAGCAACAAAAACAAATACTATTTAAATCAAATGTATTATATTAATTATTATAAAAGGGCAAAGAGAGAAAGGTTTATATTTCAATCTCACTAGACAAGTCCATAACTCATTTTGCCAAAACATCTGTGTAATGTGGAGATCACTCACTGTTCAAGAATGCCACCTACTGATCAAAAATATTGAAAGGCCCACAGTACATACAGGTGCTGGTCATATAATTAGAATATCATCCAAAAGTTGATTTATTTCACTAATTCCATTCAAAAAATGAAACTTGTATATTATATTTATTTATTACACACAGACTGATATATTTCAAATGTTTATTTCTTTTAATTTTGATAATTATAACTGACAACTAAGGAAAATCCCAAATTCAGTATCTCAGAAAATTAGAATTTTACTTAAGACCAATACAAAGAAAGGATTTTTAGAAATCTTGGCCAACTAAAAAGTATGAACATGAAAAATATGAGCATGTACAGCACTCAATACTTAGTTGGGGCTCCTTTTGCCTGAATTACTGCAGCAATGCAGCGTGGCATGGAGTCGATCAGTCTGTGGCACTGCTCAGGTGTTATGAGAGCCCAGGTTGCTCTGATAGTGGGCTTCAGCTCTTCTGCATTCTTGGGTCTGGCATATCGCATCTTCCTCTTCACAATACCCCATTGATTTTCTATGGGGTTAAGGTCAGGCAAGTTTGCTGGCCAATTAAGAACAGGGATACCATGGTCCTTAAACCAGGTACTGGTAGCTTTGACACTGTGTGCAGGTGCCAAGTCCTGTTGGAAATTGAAATCTGCATCTCCATAAAGTTGGTCAGCAGCAGGAAGCATGAAGTGCTCTAAAACGTCCTGGTATGTGGCTGCATTGACCTTGGACCTCAGAAAACACAGTGGACCAACACCAGCAGATGACATGGCACCCCAAAACCATCACTGACTGTGGAAACTTTAGACTGGACCTCAAGCAACGTGGATTGTGTGCCTCTCCTCTCTTTCTCCAGACTCTGGGACCCTGATTTCCAAAGGAAATGCAAAATTTACTTTCATCAGAGAACAACTTTGGACCACTCAGCAGCAGTCCATACCTTTTCTTCAATAACCCACTCCAGATGCTTCTGACGCTGTCTGTTGTTCAAGAGTGGATTGACACAAGGAATCCGACAGCTGAAACCCATGTCTTGCATTCGTCTGTGTGTAGTGGTTCTTGAAGCACTGACTCCAGCTGCAGTCCACTCTGTGTGAATCTCCCCCACATTTTTGAATGGGTTTTGTTTCACAATCCTCTCCAGGGTGCGGTTATCCCTATTTGCTTGTACACTTTTTTTCTACCACATCTTTTCCTTCCCTTCGCCTCTCTGTTAATGTGCTTGGACACAGAGCTCTGTGAACAGCCAGCCTCTTTTGCAATGACCTTTTGTGTCCTGCCCTCTTTGTGCAAGGTGTCAATGGTCATCTTTTGGACAACTGTCAAGACATAAAATGCCATGTAGTTTGAACCCACTTTAAGATATCAGTAAATAAAAAAAAAAAGTATATATAAAAATTTTCACATGTGTCATCATGACCGTAGCCAGGGTTTGAAAATTAGTGATGTCCGAGGCTGGGTTAAGAAATGTGCTATAATAACGCCTACAAATATAACTCATAATATACACCAGCACTTTAAAAGAGACAGAGATGCAGATGTTTGTGAAAAATGTTCTCTCTGTTTTGGAGGAATGAACACTGTTAAATTATAGGCTACCATATTTGTTGTATCAAGTTCAAGGGGTGAATAATTTTATCAGTTGTTTATTAATCATGCAACAATACATATTACATTTACATTTACATTTAATCATTTAGCAGACGCTTTTATCCAAAGCGACTTACAAATGAGAACAGTAGAAACAATCAGATCAACGAGAGAACCAACAACGGTATACAAGTGCTATGACAAGTCTCAGTTAGTCTAGTACAGAACACGTAGCCAGGGTTTTTTTTTTTTTTTTTTTTTTTTTTTTGGAATATGATAGAAAAGAAAAAGAAAAAAAAGGTAAGTACTAGTACTAGTTAGTTAAGTGCAGGCGAAAAAGATGAGTCTTTAGATGTTTTTTGAAAATGATTAAAGACTCAGCTGTTCGAATTGAGATCGGAAGGTCATTCCACCAGCTGGGAGCAGTCCAGGAAAAAGTCCGTGAGAGTGATTTTGAACCTCTTTGGGATGGCAACACAAGGCGTCATTCACTTGCAGAGCGCAAACTTCTGGAGGGCGCATAAGATTGAACTAGTGAGTTTAGGTAAGTTGGCGCCGTGCCAGTGGTCGTTTTGTAGGCAAGCATCAGTACCTTGAGTTTGATGCGAGGCGGCTACTGGTAGCCAGTGTAACCTGATGAGGAGAGGAGTAACATGGGCTGTTTTCGGCTCATTGAAGACAACCCTCGCTGCTGCATTCTGGATCAGTTGTAGAGGCTTGATAGTACATGCAGGAAGGCCCGCCAGGAGAGCATTGCAATAGTCCAGTCTGGAGAGAACAAGAGCTTGGACAAGAAGTTGGGTGGATTGCTCTGACAGGAAGGGTCTAATCTTCCTAATGTTGAATAAGGCAAATCTACAGGACCGGGTCGTTGTAGCAATATGGTCTGTGAAGCTTAACTGATGATCCATCACAACTCCTAGGTTTCTGGCTGTCCTGGAAGGAGTTATGGTTGACGAACCCAGCTGTATAGAGAAGTTGTGATGAAACGATGGGTTAGCTGGAACCACCAGCAGTTCAGTCTTAGTAAGGTTGAGCTGGAGGTGATGGTCATTCATCCAGCTAGAAATGTCACTCAGACAGGCTGAAATGAGAGCAACTACCGTCGGGTCATCTGGTTGGAATGAGAAGTAGAGTTGAGTGTCATCAGCGTAGCAGTGATAGGAAAAGCCATGCTTCTGAATGACAGATCCTAATGACGTCATGTAGATGGAGAAGAGAAGCGGTCCAAGTACTGAGCCTTGAGGAACCCCAGTAGCAAGTTGTTGTGACTTAGAAACTTCACCCCTCCAAGACACCATGAAGGATCTATCAGACAGGTAGGAGTTAAGCCACTGGAGTGCAGTTCCAGAGATGCCCATCTTTCTGAGGGTGGATAGGAGAATCTGGTGATTAACAGTGTCAAAAGCAGCAGACAGGTCCAGCAAAATGAGCACTGAGGATTTTGAAGCTGCTCTTGCCAGTCGCAGGGCTTCAGTAACCGAGAGCAGGGCAGTCTCAGTTGAGTGGCCACATTTGAAGCCAGATTGGTTGCGGTCCAGGAGGTTGTTCTGTACAAGAAACATAGAGAGCTGGTTGAACACAGCTCGTTCGAGTGTCTTTGCAATGAATGGAAGAAGGGATACCGGTCTGTAGTTTTCTAGAAGTACTGTTATAGTTTTCATTAATAATCATTTCTATATAGATAATAACGGTCTAGTTCTCTTATGAATTTTTTTAGCATGACTTTGTGAAAATTTAACTATACTGAATAACATAGCATAGGCTATTTCATTTCATTCTGTAACCTACTGAGATCTGTGTACTGGTGTTTAATGCTACTGTTTGGACAGCACTGATAACGTTTCTGACAGTTAATATTATGATATTTTTTGAGTTTCCCTTACCGAATGTGCTGTCCTGACAGCAATAACCTGTCTTGTGATTATTTTTGTGTAATTGTTTATTTTTATTTTATTACTGTCTGTTTAAGTGCCGATGCGGTGTTGCCAGATATTGCTATAAATAAAAACCGAAAATTTAAAAAAATAAATAAACCGAAATTATTTCAAAACCTTTGTAAATAAGATAAGATAAAGATATCGCAGACCCTAAACTCCAATAACACAGTTTATTAACTTTCTAAAGTGTCAAATTAAGTGGAAAAGACAAGTCCCAAAACGCTTATAATAGCTGGATCTGGCAACACGGAGACTGCGTCCGCGATTTCGAGTCTCGTTCACTCCGGCAGCGTCAACGATCATTTTCATACCACGGACGCGAAACATTCTTGCAAACTGTCTAAATTGATACATTCAGACATTCATATGAGGAGTTTTAAACAGCAAATCAGTCATTTAGAGAACAAACTGTATTTTTGACCTTGAAAAATTTACCGAGGTCCGGACCTCGAGCTCGGTGACCTCATAGCTGGCTACGGGCCTGTGTGTCATCTCGGAAACATTGTTTGCTGATCTTAAATTGGGAGATTTTGTAAACAATGTTTACTAAAAGCTGACCGTTTACTCCTACGCCTGGCCTTCAACTCATCTAACAACATTCCGCAGAATCCAAACACCACAAACCTTCTGTGCCTAGTTGTAACAAGAGAATCCTTGGTTGAAAATTGTAGCATTGGTTTGTTGCAATGGCTTCCCCTCAGCACACACAGCTGCGTCTCTCTGTAAAATCCAGAAGGGGGCGCCGAAGAACCAACTCAGGTCTGAAACTCCCATCAGTCCTCCAAATGGAAAAAAAAAATGATCGTCAGTACTTCTGATATAAAAGTTTAAAAAAATAGTTTGGCTTGTCACAAATACACATTAAAATAGTAACTAATAAATAAATATAGCAACATTTTTTATGATGTTTTAAAACAATATATCATTATTCATATTAAACATTTTAAACAATAGTTTTTGCTGAAAAAACAAAACAAAACAGTTTAAGCTGGAAGTAGCTTGTTTTAGCTGGTCTCCCAGCCTGGCCAAGCTGGTTTTAGCTGGTTGGCCAGCTGGTCTCCCATCCTGACCAGCTAAAGAAGTGGCCAAAACCCCTCTAAAACCAGTCTGCTGACCAGTTATGAGCAGGCTGGACGACCAGCTGTAACCAGCCAACCAGCTTAGGCGGGTTTAGCTGTTTTTTCACTATGTAACTATGTTTGTCAGATGAACCACGAGAACAGGAAATGTATAATTTTAAATTCTTTAAAAAATAAATTAAAGGGGTCATATGATGCGATTTCAAAAACTCTTTGGAGTGTTACAAGCTCTTGGTGAATAAAGAAGGTCTGTGAAGTTGCAGAGACTAAAGTCTCAAATCCAAAGAGATATTCTATATAAAAGTTGAGACTCGTCCACGCCCCCCGAAACAGCTCATTCTAACACGCCCCCACATCTCTACGTCAGTATCTGGGAAGATTTGCATAACGCTGCCAAGATGTTCACGCAAAGAAAGAAGGCTTACCTTTTATTCTCGTTGTAGTATTGTTGTTGCCGCTGCCGCCATGTCTTAAAGACGCTGTGTGTTTCACTGTGAAAGTGAAACTAATTTGTTTGGCCTTCCAAAAGAAGACGATATCCTCTTCGTCATGCCTGGAGCTGATCCGTGCTGGTCACTGAGGAAGTACATCAACTTTGCACTGTGGATCGCTGAATGGGCTTTCACCGTGGATGAAGCGAAGTCAAGCCCTGGGTCGTCACATGTGGTTGCCGCAAGCCCAACGGACGCTCCTTCGTAGAGTCCACCGGCCACACCGTTCTCAAGCCGCCCGCCTCTGCTCACTCAAACCGGCCGCGGCTCACTCTAGGCCTCCGGTCTCTGCTCACTCAAGTCTGCGGTGTGTGACGCTGTTTCGTTGAGAAAGCGAAACTACTTTGTTTAGCCTTCCAAAAGAGGACACGACTAGAAATCATGTTTATATCACGTTTATAATGGGTTTTAATGTTTATGTCTCGTTGCTCCGGCCGGACAAGGATTCACAATATGTAAAGAGGCGTAACATTTCCACTACACGCGTGAGGCATTCGGCCAATCACAATGCGCGAGATAGCTGGCCAATCACAGCACACCTCGCTTTTCAGAGCTACAAGTCTTGGAAGGCGGGGCATAGAGGAGAAACAATAATGTACAGTATGTGGAAAATAATGTGTTTTTTAACCTTAAACCGCATAAACACATTTCATTACACCAAATATACAAAATAATGTTATTTTTAGCAGCATCACATGACCCCTTTAATAAATAAATTCATTTAATCCATGCAGCAAAAGTTTGGCCTTTCAATGAAGAATCCAATAGGTCTCTCTTTGCACAAATATTTAACTCTTATGCCTTTGCCAAGTGCTTGAACTGTCATATATATTTAATGGTTGATTATGTTATTGTTATTTCACACAGAAAAGATGTGCTATGAAAACTATGATGCTGTGTTTCCTCTACATTTATTTACAATTCAAAGTTGAGGATGCACCAACTGATACTTCATACTCACCTGATTCTGGAGTGTATGTTGAATCAAAAGTAAGTGAATGCCTTTGTATATGCAACATTAATTAGATTTTCATACTCTTCTCTATGATGTCGGATAGGATCAGATACGAGACAGTGTTTCTAACATCATAACCACAGGAACTGGCTGGATTTCTTGGTTCCTTTTCAAATGGAAGATGCCCATTTCCTTTTCTAATGGTGGAGCAGCTTCCTAAGTACCTTTAAAACCACCAAATTAAATTATATTCTGATGAATCTGTAACATCAAATCTAGGGATAAGAAAAAGTAAAAAGCAAAATGCATGGAGAATTGAGGCAGATTGATGAGGACAAATCAAAAAGGATAGTTGAGTATGTTTAGGTTTTGCAGGAATGGAGAGGGAGAGGAATACTGTACAATTAATAGTGTAGCTGGGGAAGAATAGGATAGCAGGACAAGACTTGACAAGAGTTTTGAATGATGGCATAATGATGAGAATGATGATGGAGAAATAAATAATGAGAGTTGATGAGGAAGTGTAACTTTAAATGTCTTTTTAAGTTCATTTTTGAGTAAGATTTTTTAAGTCTCAAGTCGTTATTATTATTATTATTTCCTTCTCCTTTTGTCTTCCTTTTACAATTTCACTTTTATTTAAATTTTCTTGTTTATTACTAATATTTTCCATTTAATACTCTGATGTATGGAGCACTTCAAATTCTATTTATTTATTTTACTTGCTTAAAAGCCAGTCAATTTCTATTTATAAGACAACAATTTAAAATGTATTTAAATAACTACATTATGTGCATATTTACTTTTGAGTTGAATATATTATTAATTAACAAATATGTAGTAAAATGTTTCAGTCATTAGAGGGGGTTAGATTCTTTTGCATTTTATGTGAATAAATCATTAAAAAATATAATTCTGTCTGTGGCAAAATTTCTACTTGCATACAGTTCCTGTACAGCATGTGGAGTCCATGCCTCAAATATATATTATTTTCCTTAAAAGTAGTTTGTTATGGCCACAGACTGTACATTATTGGTCTCAAGTCTCAAGCAAGTCACAGTTACTATGTGTAATTTACATAAGATTTCATTGCTGCAATCTGCAGTGCTTATACCAGACACAGACATATGAAGCAGAGCTGAATGCAAATTTTTTCATGTCCTGACAAGTCTCTGAGGCAGCCAACATATTTGTTGACCTACCTAGAATCACACCACATGTTTAAACTAATCACTTGCAAATAACTGACCAAATAAACAGTTAATCATCTAATTCGAACAGTATGATTGATGCAGTATCCTGTGGGCATGTTTCAAAGTCACCATATTTTGGACATAATCCTAGAATGCTTTTATGTTCAATGAGTTAAAATTCTGTGTCAGTTACTCACCCTCATGATGATGATGTTTGTTTTTATTTTGCTACATAGAAAAAAGAAATCACAGGTTTGGTAGGACATGAGGGTGAAATGAAGGTGAGTAAATTATGACAGAATTTTCATTTTTGGTGAACTGTCCGTTTAAATGAATTTAACAGTGGAAGTCATTTGAATTTAATCTGTGGAAAATAACTGTATATATGGATTCAGTAGCTGAATGTGTTTTAGGAGAGCGGTACAGATTGTAAATAATATACAGTATGTGCGTTTCTTCAAGAAAAACATGACTCTCTTGTTTCGTCCATTTTGCCCAGGCTTGAAAGGCTGCATGTTTTCTGAAAAACAAGTAATTTCACAGAGCTTATCTTGTTTTATCTAGACCAGGTACTCTCCCACTCTCTGCACACATTTCTATTCTTTTTCTCTCTCCCATGCAGCGGTGGAGAGCGCGCGTAAGAAGCCATGGGGGTGACAGCCTCATATATATATGTATATCAGCCTTGCTAATTTCCTGAGAATAATGGATGGTCTAATGGCGCACTTCCAAACGAAAAATGAAGATCCACAAACAGTAGTCCATTATTAGCCTGCAAACACAAACCGTGTTAAGTGTGTGTGTGTGTGTGTGTGTGTGTGTGTGTGTGTGTGTGTGTGTGTGTGTGTGTGTGTGTGTGTGTGTGTGTGTGTGTGTGTGTGTGTGTGTGTTTGAGGTGATGCACAGTGATGGTGCTGTGCCAGTGCTAATTTCATTTGTAGTCTGAAAAGTAGTCAGGCATAAATCTAAATTCTGGGTCAAATAGAGGGAATATATAAGACTACAGTGTTTTGGGTTACAGGAACTTCTCTCACTGCCTCAATGTCAGTAGACTGAAAGGAAGCTGTCCAACAATTTAAAGTGCAGATAACTTCCGTTTCTCATGAAACGAAACTATTTCATGTGGTTCAACTGTTCAAACTGCTCAGATGTAGGATAGTGATTGTTCTTAGTTTGCCTCTGTTGTTCTCAGTTTGTAGACGCCATTTTAGTTCTTTCTGATGAATTTGGTATACTGAGCCATTTTCATTTCCATGTTTTGTTCAGGGCGCAGAATGCAATCTCTGTGTTGTAGTGATCTTTTGCATGTAACTTACACAGCCAAACCTCTCAACCATAATGACACTGCTGTCAATGTATATTCCTCTTACTATTTCATGCTTGAGATTTTTGGATGATTTTTTTTATTTTTTTGAAAAGCAATAATTTTATTTGAATAGTTGAGTCTCTTCATATTTTTGTTATTATCATTAATGTACATTGGAATGTTTTGTGTTCATCATATGCTATTTTGTTTTTTTATTGATAATTTTAGTGTTGTGTGTGTGTATGACCATGTGCACCATCTATATATGAGTACTGGTCATGTTTTATTGACAGGTTATCAGTACATTTAAGGTAAAACCTGATTTTGATTGTTCAAGATTGGTATCTTTAGATTATATGACTTAAAACATATGGCTATAGATTATACATATATAAACATCTGTTATATGAAATATCTTATTCAGGGCATTACTAAATAAAAACAAATGTAATTTTTATGATCCCACTTACTATTATATTTTTTAATCATGCAACCCCGTAGCTCCGCCCATACTCATGTGACAATCAGTTGACACCCTGAGATCAAGAGAGTTCAGACACAAGTCCTCAGAAAAATGCTCAGAAAAGTTCCAATGAGAGTTGGACAAAGTGCTGAGTGTGTCTGTAAAGGGAGAGTTGGAAGGGCGTGGAGGCATCCTGAGAAACACACTGCACTGTGTCTCTATAATTAGTGCATGCTGTCGATTTAATGTTATATTTTTAAATACTGTATGCTATCACAAACAATTGAGCATCCTGTGGATAGTAGGGGGGCACAAGGATAATCTGGGGGCATCGCGTCCCCTAGACCCGGCTCTGGTGCACCCCACTTGAGTTGGTGCAATTCACAAACTGTGTACTGTGCACATAGGGAGCAGCGATACTGTTCACAGAGCATATTAAATGTATTCGTATGTGTATTTTTTTAAAGTCTTTTTCCGTCTAAACAATGTCCTGCAAAGGTCAGAAAAAGAGAGAGTTTAAAGACTTAAAAAACAAAGGTTTTCCTCTAGCCAAAATCAACTGTGGCTTGACAATAGATCTTGCTAAACCTACTGCGACTAAAAAACAACAAAAAACAGATCTTAAAACACAAAGAATAACAAAACAAATAATCATCACAACATAAAAATAAAAATTTTTAAAAATTTACTACAACTATTTAAAACAAGCAAAGCAAGTATGCAAAGTATTTTGCAACCATGAAATACCATATTTAAAATTCTGAGAATACCATATTTAAAATTTTTATTTGCATTTGTGAACATCACTTTTATATAGAAATAACACTTTACACAAAGAAATATGACAACATTTTTATATATAGATGGTGTCACAAACATCATTTATTTCATGTCACATATATCTGTTGTTTCTATTTTTTGTAATTTTTAACAGAATGAAAAAAGTGAGTTACAAACATCTGTGTATTGGTTGCAGAACATAAGAAACTTATAAAAAAAACATTGTAAAAAAAAGCCACACAGTGAAGCCTACTACATAAGAGACTTTGCTGTTTACATTATCACCACTAGGTAGAGGGGGCATCAATTTTCATCACCTGCATGACTTTTTGCCCATACTACCAAGACTCACTGCAAAACAGATCTCTAACTGTGTGTGATTTGTTGGGTGACTACACTGCCAGAACGAGCACGAATCTTGATTTCTCGAGACATCTGACACCAGGCACAAGGATAACAGAAGCAGAGAGTGCAAAAATCATCACAGCAGGAACCCTGAGGAAGAAAGTGTTTTAATAATACCACTTAATTCATATTTGTAAAACATATTAGTATTAGTTATTAGTTTGTTAGTATTAGTTTAAACTGGCTTAAACAAACACAGGTTCTTGTCACAAAACCCACACTAACCACTTTTCTAACTGAATGACATATTTCCTGTTTTTGTCTCAAGTGTTCAATATGGTGTGAAGACAGCAATACTTCACACTTTAAAATAATCTTCAAAATGTCTGTTAAGTATAGTCTCTTTGTAACAGATGACACAGTTTAATTGTGGTGCTTCTAATTAAGTGATAAAAATCAGTTGCAAATGTTTTAGAAAATATACATACCTCTGCACCAATAAAATATGCTGCACTTTGTTTTACTCAAAGATTTTGTAATATCTAATCATTTAACTTGCACTGTAAGTTTTATATTGCATAATATTGCATAATTTTGAGGCATGTGAGTTCCTGAGAATGCTGGAATAAGGTATACATTTCATTTCTCCACACTGAGGTGGTATTAGAGATAGAGTTGATTGAAGGTCCCTTCACACCAACAATACTTTCAAAGATAACTAGATGAATAAAGTTTTGATCAAACTTTAAGGTTGGCTTGAGAAAGCCTAGCCTGAAAGTTTGAAGCTGTTATAAAAGGTTGAAGTTTGAAAGTTTAGGTTTAGAAGTCCTGGAAACCCTGTATTTTTATTGACATGGTAAAGAGAATCGTAACATTGACAAAGCATAATACGATAATAATGTCTGTCCACAATATTATGAAATGAATGCTTTAATAGATTATGACATTTGTTTGTGATGTTATGTTGTTTTTATTGTCTATTGGCCAGAACTGTACTCGGACGGTCAATTTGATCAACAAGATCACAGCACATCTCAATTCTCACAAGGATGTGTCCTGCGTTCTCGGGTCCTTCTGAGTTCATTCTTTCAAAGTACCCTATCAAGATGGGTCTCTACGAGAATGCAAATTTGTTCTTTGCTTTCTTGGAATTGAGAAACAACCTTAGACTCAGAATTAGAAGAAATAGTCACTCTGAAAGTGATTCTGTGACATCGTTACTCTGTGCCGTTATGGTTACAGATTTTCACATTTAGAACCATTTTTAAAACATTTAAAACATTTTTGTTGTTATAGTGCTACTTATCGTCCTTGGTGTGACTGGGTCTTTAGGCCACTTGAGAGCTGCTATCTGCTAAAGGTTAATAATTCAACCTCTTGCTTTAACTTAATGAGGTCTTTAATTATAAAGAAAAGACTACTAAATGTTAAACTAGTGCACACTTCAAAAAACAAACTAAAATCAAAGGTCAACTGATGCATACCAGAAGCACCACTTACATTCTAAGTGAAAGTGAAAGTTGTGACATTTGCCAAGTATGGTAACCCGTACTCGGAATTGGTGCTCTGCATTTAACCCATCCAAGTGCACACACACAACAGTGAGAAGTGAACACACCATGAACACACACCTGGAGCGGTGGGCAGCTATCCAGCACCCTAAGTAGACCACAGGCTAATGTGAGAGGATTACTGTGGGTCTTCTATTCCTGACACGATTTTCTTAACTAAGAAACTGATTTAACAGTTATTCAGGTGCATTAAGTAAAGCATTCACATGAAGCGACACATTCAAAATAGCCAGCTATTGTGAAATAAGTTAAAGTTCAGATGGATTGGCTTCACATGGAGGCTAAATGGCTATACACATGGCTAAAGACTAAAGTCATAGTACATTTTTTAGGAGCTCCTTCTGCCAGTAGGTGGTCACTGTCTTTGCCACTGAAGAATTCATTCTAAATGACTGATTAATTCCGAGAAGAAGCAGGTGACTGTCTTTAGAAATGGGTCACGCAATCACAGATTCACCCAATTCATTCAAACGCGGATTCATTCTTAAACAAAACACCGCTGTGTTTCTGAGATGCTCAACACAACGGTTCTGTTCTGGCTTTGTTTGGAACAATTTTTCATTGGCCAAATAGAGCAAAACAGACAATATAGTGTTAAAAATATAAGTCACTTCTGTTTATTGAAGTATTATATATAATCAATATTACCTTTGCAATCGTGCTAATATTTGGGGAAAACTGCATTCTTGAAAACTGCATGCGTGACATTACTATATCGTATTTTATAAATATTAAAATCATAAACTCTTTAACCTTGTAAGGACACAAAAACAATGTTCAATCACTGAATTGTAGCCTGTCGTACACAACTTTTTCACATTTGCTCTGTTGACTAAATTTGTGAAAAGCACCCATTAGCAGTTTCGCAATGTGCATTTTGGAAGTTGTAGTTTTTATTTTGATTGTATTATGCAAGTATTTATGAGCTTCGATTGTGTCACTCGCACCAGAGGCCCAAATATATTTTCACAGTTGCAAGCAGTTTTTAAAACTTTACATTTTACAGTTTTACTGGTTTTGAAACAACTGCCACGTCTCTGTCTTTCACTGGGAACCAATTTCACAAACATCTGTTCTTCAGTTCTTCAAAAAACTGGAAGTGGGTGAATTGTATCGGGTGGAAATGGGGAAGTGAAATCTTCCCTGTGGTTATCATAGTGAACTTGTAGTTGTAGTAGTTAAAGTATTAAAGAAACAGATAGAAAATAAGTTATTGTTTGTTCCTTGTATACAAGTATTCAAGGACTCTTTAGAGACTGGCATAACATCGGTCACAATGGGACAGTTCACCAAAATATGAAAATTCTGTCATCATTTACTCACCCTCATGTTGCTCCAAACCTGTATGACTTGTTTTCTTATGCAGAACACAAAAGAACATATTTCAAAAATTGTGTCTTTTTGGCCATTTACAGTGAATGTTTTGAACCAATAATGTTCTGGACCCACATTAAATGGACATAAACAGATTATTCAAATTATTCTTCAGTTTGTTTCACAGATTACAAATCATTATACAGGTTTGGAACAACATGAGGGTGAGTAAATGATGACAGGATTTTCATTTACTGCTAAACTATCTATTTTAGATTGTACACATGCAGCCAAACACCTGAGCCATAAATGCAATGTGACTAATGATGTCATGACAACACTATTTGGAGAACAAACATAGTAGCCTGCTTTACTAAAGTCATGCTTTTAAGAACCCTCCCAAAAATAATATATTTTATATTAAACGATAATATATATAGTTTCATATTTTCTGTGTGCACACTAGCACCAGTCTATTAGTCTTTTTTCTATAAATCACCCTTCTCTCAATTGCACGTGTGTGTGTGTGTGTGTGTGTGTGTGTGTGTGTGTGTGTGTGTGTGTGTGTGTGTGTGTGTGTGTGTGTGTGTGTGTGAACTCACATTAATGTTATATTGCGCTCTCATCTTCTGACGCAGACAGCAAGATACCACCATGCAGCAGTCCAGCAATGGCATGCAGAAACACCAGCCAAACTGAGATACAGTCTGACACTGCATACAGGGGAAACAGCAAAGGCCACAACAACCTGAAACACACATGAGGGTTGTTTTAGTTCTGGGCCTGCAGTAAATTTATAGAGGAGTTCTTTAACACCTTCGTCCAAAGTTGAGGTTGAACAGATCATGCTGGTGCTGCATTTTAGCACTTTCTAAAATATTATCAATGCTATCTATCTATCTATCTATCTATCTATCTATCTATCTATCTATCTATCTATCTATCTATCTATCTATCTATCGACCTACCTACATATTTATTTTTCTGTCTGTCTCTGTGTGTGTGTGTGTGTGTATGTGTGTGTGTGTGTGTGATAGACTGATATATTTCAAATGTTTATTTCTTTTAATTTTGATGATTATAACTGACAACTAAGGAAAATCCCAAATTCAGTATCTCAGAAAATTAGAATATTACTTAAGACCAATACAAAGAAAGGATTTTTAGAAATCTTGGCCAACTGAAAAGTATGAACATGAAAAGTATGAGCATGTACAGCACTCAATGCTTAGTTGGGGCTCCTTTTGCCTGAATTACTGCAGCAATGCAGCGTGGCATGGAGTCGATCAGTCTGTGGCACTGCGCAGGTGTTATGAGAGCCCAGGCTGCTCCGATAGTGGCCTTCAGCTCTTCTGCATTTTTGGGTCTGGCATATCGCATCTTCCCCTTCACAATACCCCATTGATTTTCTATGGGGTTAAGGTCAGGCGAGTTTGCTGGTCAATTAAGAACAGGGATACCATGGTCCTTAAACCAGGTACTGGAAGCTTTGGCACTGCGTGCAGGTGCCAAGTCCTGTTGGAAATTGAAATCTGCATCTCCATAAAGTTGGTCAGCAGCAGGAAGCATGAAGTGCTCTAAAACTTCCTGGTATATGGCTGCGTTGACCTTGGACCTCAGAAAACACAGTGGACCAACACCAGCAGATGACATGGCACCCCAAACCATCACTGACTGTGGAAACTTTACACTGGACCTCAAGCAACGTGGATTGTGTGCCTCTCCTCTCTTCCTCCAGACTCTGGGACCCTGATTTCCAAAGGAAATGCAAAATTTACTTTCATCAGAGAACAACTTTGGACCACTCAGCAGCAGTCCAGTCCTTTTTGTCTTTAGCCCAGGCGAGATGCTTCTGACGCTGTCTGTTGTTCAAGAGTGGATTGACACAAGGAATCCGACAGCTGAAACCCATGTCTTGCATTCGTCTGTGTGTAGTGGTTCTTGAAGCACTGACTCCAGCTGCAGTCCACTCTTTGTGAATCTCCCCCACATTTTTGAATGGGTTTTTGTTTCAAAATCCTCTCCAGGTTGCGGTTATCCCTACTTGCTTGTACACTTTTTTTTTTCTACCACATCTTTTCCTTCCCTTCACCTGTCTATTAATGTGCTTGGACACAGAGCTCTGTGAACAGTCAGCCTCTTTTGCAATGACCTTTTGTGTCCTGCCCTCCTTGTGCAAGGTGTCAATGGTCGTCTTTTGGACAACTGTCAAGTCAGCAGTCTTCCCCCCTGATTGTGTAGCCTACAGAACTAGACTGAGAGACCATTTAAAGGCCTTTTCAGGTGTTTTGAGTTTTAATTAGCTGATTAGAGTGTGGCACCAGGTGTCTTCAATATTGAACCTTTCACAATATTCTAATTTTCTGAGATACTGAATTTGGGATTTTCCTTAGTTGTCAGTTATAATCATCAAAATTAATGTAAATAAACATTTGAAATATATCAGTATGTGTGTCATGAATGAATATAATATACAAGTTTCACTTTTTGAATGGAATTAGTGAAATAAATCAACTTTTTGATGATATTCTAATTATATGACCAGCACCTGTATGTATATATATGTGTGTGTGTCATATCGTTCCACCTTTGCCTGCATCTTAACATTTAAAGGCCATAAAAACTGTGGTTAAGAAATAAAAGCTGCACTAAAGTTAACTAGATGATCTTATAAAGTCAGTCTACATCAATGCTCTATTTTTTCATTTTTTAAAATTACATATTGTGCTTTAACAAAACATTGTGCCTACTTTTTGCAGTAATTCCCAGCATTTCTCTGGAACTCTAATTTCATAACCTCAAAACTGGTTTGGGATCAGGTAGGATTTCACATTCAAACAAGTTAGAACATATAAAAGGGAACCACGAGTCCATGGGTCAATAGGTGACTTACAAGTGCCCATATCAGAACAGCAGTCACAGACGCCTGTAGTCCAGGTACCAGAGGAGAGATGTTGGGTTGTCACAATAGTAGTAGTTTGTCCTGCCATGACTGCAAGTGAGGGAGGGAGGAAGCAAGGCTGGGTGAGAAAAGGAGATGAAGACTGTGAACTTTAAAGGGGTCATATGATGCGATGTCTATGTCTATGTCCATGTCTATGTCATGATGTGGGAAGATTTGCATAATGCCGCCCAAATGTTCACGCAAAGAAAGAAGGCGTAACTTTTATTCTCGCTGTTGCCACCGCCGCCATGTTGTGGAGACGCTGTGTGTTTTGTTGTGAAAGTGAAACTACTTTGTTTGGTCTTCCAAAAGAGGACACAACTAGAAATCAGTGGTTAAGTTGTATTTACAACACTGTTCTGGAACAGTTTAACCCAAATATTCAGATGTGTGCAGCGCATTTTACGGAGGATAATGACTGTTTCCTGGAAGAGTAGCCTACAATGCCGGTGTCTGTTCCTATAAAGTGGGGCAATTCCAACTTCGCAAGAACAGTCTGGTGCTTCTGACTCACAGTCTGTAAGTATGTTTACATATTTACTAGGGGTGTGACGAGACACTTATCCCACGAGACGAGGTGAAGACACAAGACTAGGTTCACAAGAACGAGACGAGATGAGATTTTTAAACTTTTTTAAAGAAATTCTCTGTGATTAAATATTGAGGGAAAATCTGTCTTTTATTTAACTGAAAAACACAAAATGCAAAAAATGTAGGTGCATTTTGAAATCAAATTGTACTTTATGAAATTAAACATCTATTTTAATAAATTTTATTCAGGTATAAACAACATGTAAACACTGCAAAAGGTTTTGCCACAAACTCAACTGACAGGCAAGTAATTGCACAAAATGATATAGTATACATAAAAATAAATAATAAACAACACAAACAATATCCCTTTAAAATAGCAGTCAGTCAAGTTTATTATTTAGTAAACTGATTTCCACTTTAATTGAAAAAATATATATTTTCCATTTATTTTTTTCTCAACTCCTTTTTAATAGTATATACATTTTCACATCAATTTATTAAAAGTTTAACAAAAAACTATGAAATATTTTATTTTTTCTCGCCATATTATTTATATCTATTATTGTTGCCAAATTCTGTGTTTTAGCATGTCTAACTATTTTAATGCATAACACAATTTAATGTATTCATTTTATTTTTTCTTAAAGTAGCCTTGTGATTTTTTCCCCCCTCAAAATTCTGTGTTGTGTATTTACATTTTTCTGGTTATCAAATGAAGTCATAAAAAATTAATTTAATCATTCATCATTTAATTATTGAAATTTAAGCAAACTTTATTTTTTGGCAAACAAAGGGGATTTACTATTAAAATTAAAACATGGAAGAAATGTTGTGTGATTAATCCTTTAAAATAATGTTTGTTTCATTTTAGTAGTAGTAATACTAGTAGTAGGCTGTGTATATTCTATTGTCGTTAGTGCAAACCGGACTTTTATTTTGACGGTTTGCCGTGAAAACAAACGGTAAATGATCGTGAAGTGACTCTCAGAGCAGTTCTGGAGATGTTGTTCATGTGTTTATGGTTTACATCCTCATTCAGTGAGACGGCAGACGATGAAATCACCGCGAGCGTCACGCGCGCTTCAATGTGTGTGTGTGTGTGTGTGCGCGCGCGTGTAAACCGCGCGTCTGCACAATTCATTAACAAAGACAGGCAGAACATGCAGGATTCGTATTTTAATCGACTTTTGCGGCTTTATATTTACAGATACTAGTTCATATCGTGATTTTATTTAAGTGTAATGACCTATTTTTGGTTAATTTATTCAAAATGTGAGAAATTCCGTGACATTCCGCGTTAAACTATGAATTCTGTTTTTATGACTGGATAAACATGTAAGCTATAAACATGTTTTTACTGATGTAAAAATCTATGAAATAATAATAATAATAATAAAAAAATTTAACTAAACTAAACGAAAATGAAAAATGTTTTGTTGGCAACTAACTAGCCTATAACAAAAGTTTAAGTTGAAAATAAGTTTAAGTTGAAAATAATTTTAAGTTGAAGTACTAAAAAAAAATTACAATAAAAACCAAAAATAACTAAATTTATTTTTAATTAAAAAAAAAACCTAAACAAAATGCCTAAAATTGTAACAAATTAAAATGAAAACAGAAAATATTAAATCTAATTTTATAAATTAATATAAAACTATATTAGTATGTCAGTGATACTAAAATAACACTGAAATAAATAAATCTATTTAATTATTCATCCATTTATTTAGTAGCAATTTAAACATCATTTACTTAGTTTTTATTTTGTATTTTGTAAAGCTGCATCTAATTTATGATTGTCTCAGGGTTATTATATATATATATATATATATATATATATATATATATATATATATATATATCAATACGTTGCTTGAAATAAAGTAAATGTTAACTGAAAAAAAAATACATTACAAACAATTTTATTTTATTTCAGCTAGTTAACAGGGCACCATTCCTCATTTACATGTAGTTTAACTTGATTTACTAAAATAACTAAAACTGAAATAAAAATTAATTAAAATTTTAAAAACTATAAATATATACTTAAAAACTAATAAAAAATGACAAAAACACAACAAAATTACTAAAACTTTAAAAGCAGAAAATATAAGAATTTAAGATATAATAGTATCTCACTGATACTAAAATATCAACGATCTGTCCACGAGATCTCGTCACACCCCTAATATTTACTGATGATTGAAACGAAAGTTTTGAGCAGAGTAGAGTAGTGCTTGCTGTTTGTCGTTTCTCCAATCACAAATGCAGACATGGGTTTTACATTTACGCGGCGCATAAGACCCCTTAATCGCCTACGTCACCGCTCTAGCTGGAGGCAAAACATAAGGAAGAACTCATAGCAGGCGCGCTAAAAGTTTGAGGTTTTGACTTTAAAATGTCGTCTTGTTGTGTTTTTGGCTGCCAGAATAAAAGGAACAGCACTTTTGGTTCAAAACTAAAGTTTCACCGGATCCCGGTCGACATTCATTCACAGAAATCAAGAAGACAATTGTGGTTGAATGCAATACGGCGTACAGACTAGACAGAGACGATCATAAATAATGCTCGTGTTTGCAGTGCACACTTCATATTAGGTAAAAAAAATCTATGCATATGTACTGGTGTGTGTTGGTTTTATCTAGTACAAATCAGCAAGTTTATGTTTTATAGGTGAAAAGTCGCCAACCTTCAGCGCACTAGCTAGCTTAAATGTTAAACAAAACATACAGCGATAGATGTGTGTGCCATCCTTTGAATGGTCTCTTAAAATCATCCACATTGCTAATCATAGTTAGCCCAGCGATAGGTTACATTAGACAATAAGCCTTGACAAAATTCCCCAAACCACCCGAAATTAATTCATGTTGTCTAGGAAATATCCAAAACCTGGTTAAAATGTTTCCAATGAGAACAAGATACAAGAACTACAACAGGCTTAGCTAAAAATAAATAAATAAATAAATTAGGCTACTGTAATGTTATCCACTCGTCTTTATATTTTGGTCAGATAACCAGTTTGGTCAGTGAACTACGGAAGAGGATTAGGGCCAAGCAATAATAAAAAAAAATAAAACCATCTCGAGATTAAAGTCATTATATTGCGAGATTAAACTCATTAAATTTCGAGAAAAAAAGTCGAAATACAATCTTGAGAATAAACTCATGAAATATCGATAATAAAGTCGTTGTGTTTCGAGATTAAACTCGTTAAATTTCGAGAAAAAAAGTCGAAATACAATCTTGAGAATAAACTCATTAAATATCGATAATAAAGTCGTTGTGTTTCGAGATTAAACTCGTTAAATTTCGAGAAAAAAAGTCGAAATACAATCTTGAGAATAAACTCATTACATTACACGCCATTAATGGCAATGCCGTACGGTTTTAATTTATCATAGCTGTCCAAGTGCCAGAGTGCATTTGGGTGAAGCCAGCGAGAACCTTGCATGTTGGACAAAAGCGAGTAGCCTACATTGCGCAAATTGGACTGATTTTTTCTTCTAAAAAGACCTAGCCGCTTGCAAATTCTCTTTAAAGTTCGTGTGCTAATTATTATTGTGTCATAATTAGTTAAAGTTGATTTAACTTATTTCTTTTTTACTGAAAGAAAGTCTAAAATATAGCTTGACTAAGTGATCCAACTCTGCCATGTCCTCTATAGGCTATGCAATGAACACTGATCGAATGCGTTATTCTCTACATTTCATTTCGACTTTTTTTCTCGAAACACAACGACTTTATTCTCGAAATTTAATGAGTTTATTCTCAAGATTGTCTTTCAACTTTTTTTCTCGAAATTTAACGAGTTTTTTTTCTCGAAACACAACGACTTTATTCTCGAAATTTAATGACTTTATTCTCAAGATTGTCTTTCGACTTTTTTCCTCGAAATTTAAGGAGTTTTTTTCTCGAAACACAACGACTTTATTCTCGAAATGTAATGAGTTTATTCTCAAGATTGTATTTAGACTTTTTTTCTCGAAATTTAACGAGTTTAATCTCGCAATATAATGACATTAATCTCGAGATGGTTTTATTTTTTTTATTATTGCTTGGCCCTCATCCTCTTCCGTAGTGAACTGAGTGATCAACTGAATTAATTGATAAATGTATGCTAACTCCCACTTTTTTATTATTATTTTTTGTTACGGTACCGCAGAGTCAGTGACTGTACATATTCGGACAGTTCCGAACCTTCTTCTGCATCCACGTTTAATAAATCCCTCCTAAAACGTGCTAGTTTACGCTTGTCTACATTGCGTCCGCGCCTCTTTTTGCCTCCAGCTAAGCCCCGCCCACCCGGAGACGTTGCAATGTTTACAAACTTTTAAGGGGTCTATACGCAATGCGTAAAAAGACAGTACAAGTCAATAAAATCTATAATTATGTCCCCACTGGATGCGACAAATGCCTCCTTTGTAATTGGTTTTATTGTAACATTTCCATCACACACTTGAGGAATTCGGCCAATCATAATGCACTGGATAGCTGGCCAATCAGAGCACACCTCGCTTTTCAGAATGATGAGCTTTGTAAAAATCGACGCGTTTCAGAAAGGCGGGGCGTAGAGGAGAAACAATACAGTATGTACAGTATGTGGAAAATAATGTTTTTTTTTTAAACCTTAAACCGCATACACAACACATTGCATTACACAAAATACACAAAATAATGTTATTTTTAGCAACATCATATGACCCCTTTAAAAAAGGAATCATGCTTTAATCGTTAGAATGAACTTCAGGTTTAGAGTTGCCAACTTAGTTGGAGACTTTTTTTTTTTTTTTTTTTTACTAATTTCCATCCACACATTCTCCAGTTGAAATGTAAACTGAATTCCGAGCTTGTCATTGACTCCCTTAAAAGTTATAGAGTTTTGAACGTGAAGGTTAACTTTACAGATCGTTTTTTCCATGATGAGATTAATGAAGTGGAAAATAACTGTTGGACAGTTTAGGAGATAAAATCGGCCTACAAAACTTAATGAAAATGTAGGCTACTCTTATATTTATCCATTAAGTAACATATAATGCGAACATATTTTTTAGATTGTGTGGTTATTGTGAAAGTAAAATATATCGGTAATTAAACAATCGAGACTCTGCAAGGTCTCATATAAATCATTTCGCATTTAGCACTCGATCATTTAAAGAAACAAATCCTTATTATTCATTTATTTAGGTAAATTTCGCTGGGTTTTTGGTAAGATTTTTTAAGACAAATATAAACTAGAATGAAACATTTCGACATCTTAAATAAACGAATGATCTACCTTGCTTTCAGTAGCGGTGGTGGTTTGCAGTGAAATGAAACCAAACTCAGAGCGAAGATGCTTTATGCTTCAGTTGCTTCAGCGTAATTTTCCGTTTGTTATCTGGGCAGCATGAAAAAAGGAAGGCGTGTTAACAAGAGGGGGACAGAAACGAAGTAGTCTACATTTACTTGAGTATTTTATTTAAGCACACTTTTGGAGCATCTGTAGCCTACTTAACTTGAGTATTATTTTTTCTGGAAACATATGACTAACTTAAATACATTTGAAAGACAAATATTTTACTTTTCACTCCAATTCATTTCTATCAAGGTCCTCGAAGTAGAAAGTCGATAGCAGCTTTCAAAGTCCGTGGGCGTCTTCTTTCTTCTCTTAAACGTGGCGGGGTTTTTTCTTCTTCTTTTGTTTTGTTTTTTTAACACTGACCGGTTGCAAATGTGAAATGTGATATTTATTTACTACAATTCAAAGTTAATATGGTAGTAGATACAATATTTATTGATTTTGCTAAATTGTGTAAACGAAAAAATTACAGAGCCAACAGAAGAACTGATGTGCATCCCGGTGTTTGACTTTTGGCATTGCACTGACTGTTCTTATATGACATCAAAGTACCACAGGAGCAATTTTTTTGGAGGATTTTTTTTGTTAAAGCACTGTTGCTGTTGTAAAATTATATAGCTACAGTGATGTTGCTGGATTTTAATTTTATCAAATGTGGATGAATAGCTTCACGTAGATGTGCGCACACACTATGGCAAGCCGTTTTAACATTTAATCCGTAAACCGCACTATTATCTAATTTAATGTTACTAGTACTTTTTTACTAGTATCTTTTCCATTAAGTACTAGTACTTATTCATTAACTACTAGTGCTTATTGCTTATTCTTTAGGTACTAGTTTCTTTTGTAAAGCTACTACTTATTCATTAGAGTACTTAATCATTAGATATTAGTACATTTTCTGTAGAAAAGGGCGGTGTTCTGTCAGTTTGTGCTACCCTGTCAGATTTTGCTACCTCCCATTAAAACAGTGGGTAGTAAAATTCCACAACGAAAAATGCTACCGGTAAAATTATGGTTTATTAAACGTCTACACCTACCACAACCCTAAACCTACCCTTACAGTAATGCAAATACAGTAAATATGTGTTATATTTGCAGCTGAAGCGATAAAGGATACAGCTACAGGAAACCAACAATAAATAATATTTTTCTACCTATAAGATTGTGTTTTATTAAAGTCTACACCTACCCTAACCTAGGGTACATCATCTATACAGCGCCAGTGAATGCATATGAGAGATGGTTAAATAGCGATATTGGTGTATAATATTGTAAACTTTAATTCACTTTGAGTATGTGTATATTATTATTTACTGAATAAGTAAGATTGTTTGTGGTATTTAAAGCTGCAGTCCATTAATTTTGCCTCTTTGTCGCCATCTCTGTTTGAAAACTTTGAATTACAGTTTCTTGCGGAAGTATCTTTCTTGCGTGGGTTGTAATCTGGCATGTCTCCAGCGCAGATGAATCTAATGTTTTGAGCAGTATGTGTGTGGCAGTCAGTTACCGCACCAGTGTTGATATTGTACTTTGCACTCACAGATTCTAGCCTACTTCTTGGAATATCTGACCCAAATAAGAATTTTCACTGTATATTGTCATCTGAACAAGTAAGTAACAAGTCTGCCATGTTTGTTCTGGCCAACTGAGGAAAAAACATAACAAGAAATTGCGCTACCAATGGTGATTTAATCTAACAATTGATTAGCTCATATCACATCAAACTGTGCAAATTATTATTATTGTTTATTATTCTCAGATTATTAATGTTAACAACATCAGAATTGCGTGACTATGAGTATAGTGTGTATTAGTGTGTAGATTTAATTTTCTAATTGTCATACCATTCGAATTTCATCCCAAAGAAATTCTTTTAACCCAAAAAGCAAACAATGCTCCCTTCGAACTGGTTGTCTTTAAAATACAAATCTTGTGTAATCCCAGGCTATCTGTAATCAGAAGCACATTTAAAACTGGAATATAATTTCATTCACATGTGTTTCATATAATTATTTCTGGATTACAATCCGCCATCAAAAAGATTTTTTGATATTTAATTATTCTAGCTGCCTTGAGAAAAGGCTATAAACGATCCGCCACCTGCAGGATCCTCACATGCAATAGCCAGTAGCCGGGACAACTTATTTATGTTTACAGACATGACGTAATGATGCAGCAACATGCTCGAATTTCCCGTGAAAACCTACCCGTAAAACTCAAAATAGAAAACATTATAATAAGCTAACCGTTGTAAATCGGGCTAAAGTAAGGCGATAGTTTTGATCACTGGCTGGTTATGTACTTGCTCAAATATTGATTTTGGGTCATTTTTAACCAAAAAAAAAGACTGCAGCTTTAAGCCATATTTATCGGTTCTACTGAGCTCACGTGTCAGAGAACGTGATGCCATTTTCACAAGTGCTAATCTAGTCTGCACATGTCTGAATTGATCATTATATCAGTAATTTGCTACAATGCTATATTGCTATTATGTTTAAGTATATATATTATGTATAAGTAACAGAGTGAGTTTATATTTCATTACTAATTGGTTATTGTTATTTCTGTTTGTTTAGAACCACTCATACTAAGCTACACTCCAAACTACTCTGCCATACTCTGCTGCCTGTACTCCAGTCTTTCACTCAACCAATTTCAAGGACTGTAAACCCTCTACAAGTCTTAAATCATTAAAGTGTACTTCGTCTCTGACTGGACGACTTATATCTGCTCAATTTCCACCCACACCCACACTTGTCTACCTCACATTTTCATTAGATACTAGTGCTTATGTATTAGATACTATTACTTATTCATTAGATACAAGTATGTTTTCATTAGACACTAGTGCTTATCTATTAGATACTAGTAGTTATTCATTAAATACTAGTACTTATTTCAATAGTGACTAGTAACAAATATATAAAAAAAATGCCATTGACTTGATCCATCATTGAGATATCAGCTATTCAGTTTTGACTAGTATGCATTACACTAGTGACTATTACTTATTTTTTATGTACTAGTAGTTATTTATTAGGTAATAGTATGTATTTTTTAGATACTAGTACTTATTCATTAGGTGCTAGTGCTTATTTATTAGAAAATAGTATGCATTCATTAGATACTTGTACCTAATAAATAGACACTAGTACTTATTCAATAGATACTAGTACACATTTATTAGATACTAGTACTTATCTGAAATGTTACTAGTAAGATTTGTTATTTTACTAGCAAATATTTTAATTGAACTCTACTGTAGCCATTTGGAATAATCATAACATAAGACGAGTATGGTAAGCCGTTTCAACATTTAATCTATAAACCGCACTAGTATCTAATTTAACATTACTAGTTGTAACCCGGGTAATCCAGGCTACCAGTAAAAGAGTTGAAAGTTATGTAAAAAAAAGATGGGAGACTAAGAGAAAAAAAGCGAGTGCTTTAGAAGAGAAAGTGTTTCGTCCTATCGTTGATTGTGCTGCATTGATTGACACTCCAACGAGCCAATGGTAGCACCGAAACAACACCGCACAAACTACAACCACAATATAAAATAAAATAAAATAAACCAATCAAATCAAACAAAGCATGTGCACACTGATGATTTATACTCCGTATAAAAAAGATCGTGATTGAGAGAGAAAACTTGAATGCAATCAAGAGATTACATTTCTGAGTGAACCTTGAAGAGCTGATGCCAAAGTGAGAAGACGGCGAGGCAGAGAATCGAGAATAAAGGCCAATGTAGATACACGGAGCACCAAAGCTGCAAATCAGTAATGTGATATTAGCGTTCATATAGGCCGCTTATGCATAGTGTGTGAGCTAGTGCTAATTTGCACGTTGGGCTAAAGCTAATCACATGTGAAGATGCAAACGAGTCACTGAAGAGTGACAATGTTGTGTATAAGTGTCAGGATATCGAGTTAATGTTGTTTGATATTCAACCATAACTCCTTCCAGGACAGCCAGAAACCTAGGAGTTGTGATGGATGATCAGTTAAGCTTCACCGACCATATTGCTACAACGACCGGGTCCTGCAGATTTGCCTTATACAACATTAGGAAGATCAGACCCTTCCTGTCAGAGCAAGCCACCCAACTTCTTGTCCAAGCTCTTGTTCTCTCCAGACTGGACTATTGTAATGCTCTCCTGGCGGGCCTTCCTGCATGTACTATCAAGCCTCTACAACTGATCCAGAATGCAGCAGCGATGGTTGTCTTCAATGAGCCAAAAAACAGCTCATGTTACTCCTCTCCTCATCAGGTTACACTGGCCTACCAGTAGCCGTTCGCATTAAATTCAAGGTACTGATGCTTGCCTACAAGACGACCACTGGCACAGCGCCAACATACCTAAGCTCATTAGTTCAATCTTATGCGCCCTCCAGAAGTTTGCGCTCTGCAAGTGAACGACGCCTTGTGGTGCCATCCCAAAGAGGTTCAAAATCACTCTCACAGAGTTTTTCCTGGACTGCGCCCAGCTAGTGGAATGACCTCCCGATCTCAATTCAAGCAGCTGAGTCTTCACTCATTTTCAAAAAACATCTAAAGACTCATCTTTTTCGCCTGCACTTAACCAACTCATACTAGTACTTACCTTTTCTTTTTCTTGTCTATCATATTCATTAAAAAAAAAAAAAAAAAAAAAAAAAAAAAAAAACTGGCTACGTGTTCTGTACTAGACTAACTGAGACTTGTCATAGCACTTGTATACCGTTGTTGTTCTCTTGTTGATCTGATTGTTTCTACTGTTCTCATTTGTAAGTCGCTTTGGATAAAAGCGTCTGCTAAATGATGTAAATGTAAATGTAAATGATGTGTATACATGATATTTGTTGATGAAAGTGTTTGAATGGAAGATTAATTATTGTTCTGCCTTGTGTTTTGCAAGGCTGGGTTTTTTTTTCCTTTATGTGTTTTTTCTGAAAAACTGTGATCACCATCCTGGACACGTCAGACGCATGTGAGCGTATGTAAAAGGCGAGCCACCCACGGAGACAATTTGATTGTTGAACTTTGATCTTGAATTCATTGGAACTGGTATGAGAAATATTTTCCTTTTGTTTTTGAACAAACAGGACTGAGACTTTGCATATTTTTTCCTCAAGCTTAGAACGGATAGACATTGATTCTGAACTGAACGATTCTAAAGAGTCAACAAGTCTTTTGATCTGAGTCATTTGACTCTGAACTGACATTAACTGAATCAGTCCAGTGAATCTTGAATATTTGATCCATTTGGCTGGAAAGACTGTGTTACATTCTGAAGGGAAAGAGTTATTTGAATTGAGTTGTAATATTTTGTTCTGAAACATTGTTTATTGTTTTTTTCAATTTTATTGGGTTATAAACAAACTGAGTCTGTGGAGTTTTCCAATAAGTTTATTTTATTATTTTATTTTCATACAAAGTATATGACAATTGTTCTTAATTGAGTTGATTTGTTCGAGTTGATGAGCCCAACTTCCTAGAATTTCAAAAAGAGAATTGATTATAAGCATTGTTATATATTTTATGTTGTTAAATTACAATATTGAGATTTACATACTCCAGACAAATTGCAATTGAGAAACTCTTCAATGAATGTAAGATTCCAACCAGTAAACGAAATTCTTGGTTTTCACCTACCTGCTGTGTTGGTTCCCTCTCTCCAGTAGCGGCTCCTTACCTTCTGATCAGTTGGCCCATATCGAACCATATTGAACCCTATACAAGTGTGACACATCAGACTCAACACGTGTTACGCGCTACATAGTACTTATTTTTTTTACATACTAGTATCTTTTCCATTAAGTACTAGTACTTATACATTAACTACTAGTGCTTATTCTTTGCTTATTCATTAGATACTATTTCTTCTTTATTAGGTACTAGTATTTATTCATTAGATACTAGTACTTATTTCAATAGTGACTAGTAACTTTTATATTGTTACTAGTAACAAATTTTTAATTTTTGCCATTGACTTCTATGGGGATCCGTCATTGAGATATCAACTATTCAGTTTTGACTAGTATGTATTCCACTAGTGACTAGTACTTAATTTTCATGTACTAATAGTTATTCATTAAGTAGCAGTATGTATTTTTAGGTACTAGTACTCATTCATTAGATACTAGTACCTATTAAATAGACACTACTGCTTATTCATGAGGTACTAGTGCTTATTTATTAGAAACTAGTATTCATTCATTAGAAACTAGTACCTATTAAATAGATACTAGTACTTATTCAGTAGATACTAGTACACATTTATTAGATACTAGTACTTATTCGAAATGTTACTAGTAAGATTTTTTTTATTTTACTAGTAATTTTTTTAATTGAACTCTACTGTAGCTATTTGGACTAGTCATAACATAAGATGAGTAAAAAAGCAGATCTGACTAGTAAGATAAGAATAGTTACTAGTAGTAATAACAAAAGATACTACTGTCTAATAAATAAGTACTAGTACCTAATGAATAACTACTCGTATCTATTAAATAAGTACTAGTATCTAATGAATAAGTACCGGAATCTAAAAAATAAGTACTAGTATCTAATGAATGCTTACTAGTAATATTTAAATAGATACTAGTTACTATTGCAATAATTACTAGTCAGAAATTAAAAGATGATATCAAAAACAGAATAACTACAACTCCCTGTTCATTTGGAGATATCTTCAACCTCATAAAGAACTAGTGAGAATGTATTTGGAGATATCATCATTTAAACAGATCATTACATAAACATGAGTACCTCTCCACCGTCCAATCAAAGACCACATAGTAATACAATTTGATTGTTAAGTAAGGCTATCCGGCTATGTATGTTAGCCTGTCTTGCTAATTGGTTACCATGAAAACACAAGGAAAGATTACAAACCTGTTATCCAACAAAAGTATTATGATATGTTTTAGTCCAAATTCACTTCACAACATCAGTTGAGTCTTTGAAATAACTCATTATTGTAATCTTACATGGTTTCATTAATTGAGTACTCATTATTGCTCACAAAACCCTAATTTGAGTAAAAATATCAAAAATAATTACAAACTTTGAGGTAAACATTTGCAAATCCTTACATTGTTCACAAGAAGTTGTACTTTTTTTTCTTGTTATTTTATTTTATTTTTCAATACTCAGTTTTGTATAATTTTTTTAAATAATATTAAAAAAGTAATATTACAAAATTAATATTCCATATTATTTTAAATGTTTTTATTTAGAAATAATAACCATAATCATTATTATTTTTATTGATATATAAAAACAACATTTTTAGCCAAATTGTGCAGCCCTACAAGTACAGCAAACCTGGCATGTTTTTTGTTTGTTTGTTTGGTTATATATATATATATATATATATATATATATGCAGAAATATATATATATATATATATATATATATATATATATATATAATTTTTGGCCTTTTTCCAAATAAAGAAAATGTTTGTCTGAAAACCATAAGGTTTGCATTTTGTGTGCCCTGTACAGAACATTAATGAAAAAACATTCAGTGTCTGTAGCACCAGTGTGTCCTGTACAATGTACGAATATTCAGTGTCTGTAGCACCAGTGTGCAGTGTACAGAACATTAATGTAAAAATATTCAGTGTTTGTAGCACCATTGTGCCCTGTACAATGTAAAAACATTCAGTGTCTGTAGCACCAGTGTGCTCTGTACAGAATATTATTGTAAAAACATTCAGTGTCTGTAGCACCAGTGTGCCCTGTACAGAATATTATAGTAAAAACATTCAGTGTCTGTAGCACCATTGTGCCCTGTACAATGTAAAAACATTCATTGTCTGTAGCACCAGTGTTATATGCAAAAAAATAAATAAAATAAAAGTTAACATACAGCCCTTGTATGATATTTATTGTTTTTACTGGAGGAAAAAAAAAGGAAAATAACAGATAATAAAATTGGTGTCTTATCTCCATCCTGCCACCAGAGGTCACTCAATTACCAATAAACACATGTTTACGAAATTACAGTGTTTACAAAACTGACAAAAATACATTTTCTATGTGCTTGTGTACAAATAATTGTTTCTTTTCTATGTGGTTTCCTCAAAAAAGTACATCCATGTCCCTGTTTCTGTTTCCTGTCTAATCTCTCTCCTATATGTTGCTGGCTCATTAATATTCAACATACGAGTACCATAGTGGGTAGAAATGCAAATTTAAAAAGTACTAGTATATATTAAGTTCAGGATATCTCTGGTCTAAAAAGTTACTAGTAACTAAAAAATAAGTACTATTTCTATTTTTTCTTAACGAGAAGAGTATAATTAAATACTAGTCACTATTGGAATAAGTACTAGTATCTAATAAATAAGAACTAGCATCTAATGAATAAGTACTAGTAACTTTACAAAAGACACTAGTACCTAACGAATAAGCACTAGTTGCTAAAGAATAAGCACTAGTACTTAATGGAAAAGATACTAGTATCTAAAAAAGGGGCAGCTGTTGCCTAATGGTTAGAGATTTGGACTTGTAACCCGAAGGTCGCAGGTTCAAGTCTTGGTGCTGGCAGGAGTTGTAGGTTGGAGTGAGTGAATGAACAGTGCTCTCTTCCACCCTCAATATCCATAGCTGAAGTGCCCTTGAGCAAGGCACTGAACCCCCAGTTACTCCCCGGGTGCTGGATATACAGGTCCTTCTCAAAAAATTAGCATATTGTGATAAAAGTTCATTATTTTCCATAATGTAATGATAAAAATGAAACTTTCATATATTTTAGATTCATTGCACACCAACTGAAATATTTCAGGTCTTTTATTGTTTTAATACTGATGATTTTGGCATACAGCTCATGAAAACCCAAAATTCCTATCTCAAAAAATTAGCATATTTCATCCGACCAATAAAAGAAAAGTGTTTTTAATACAAAAAAAAGTCAACCTTCAAATAATTATGTTCAGTTATGCACTCAATACTTGGTCGGGAATCCTTTTGCAGAAATGAGTGCTTCAATGCGCCGTGGCATGGAGGCAATCAGCCTGTGGCACTGCTGAGGTGTTATGGAGGCCCAGGATGCTTCGATAGCGGCCTTAAGCTCATCCAGAGTGTTGGGTCTTGCGTCTCTCAACTTTCTCTTCACAATATCCCACAGATTCTCTATGGGGTTCAGGTCAGGAGAGTTGGCAGGCAAATTGAGCACAGTAATACCATGGTCAGTAAACCATTTACCAGTGGTTTTGGCACTGTGAGCAGGTGCCAGGTCGTGCTGAAAAACAAAATCTTCATCTCCATAGAGCTTTTCAGCAGATGGAAGCATGAAGTGCTCCAAAATCTCCTGATAGCTAGCTGCATTGACCCTGCCCTTGATAAAACACAGTGGACCAACACCAGCAGCTGACATGGCACCCCAGACCATCACTGACTGTGGGTACTTGACACTGGACTTCAGGCATTTTGGCATTTCCTTCTCCCCAGTCTTCCTCCAGACTCTGGCACCTTGATTTCCGAATGACATTTGCTTTCATCCGAAAAAAGTACTTTGGACCACTGAGCAACAGTCCAGTGCTGCTTCTCTGTAGCCCAGGTCAGGCGCTTCTGCCGCTGTTTCTGGTTCAAAAGCACACGCCTGTGCACGGTGGCTCTGGATGTTTCTACTCCAGACTCAGTCCACTGCTTCCGCAGGTCCCCCAAGGTCTGGAATCGGTCCTTCTCCACAATCTTCCTCAGGGTCCGGTCACCTCTTCTCGTTGTGCAGCGTTTTTTGCCATACTTTTTCCTTCCCACAGACTTCCCACTGAGGAGCCTTGATACAGCACTCTGGGAACAGCCTATTCGTTCAGAAATTTCTTTCTGTGTCTTACCCTCTCGCTTGAGGGTGTCAATGATGGCCTTCTGGACAGCAGTCAGGTCGGCAGTCTTACCCATGATTGCGGTTTTGAGTAATGAACCAGGCTGGGAGTTTTTAAAAGCCTCAGGAATCTTTTGCAGGTGTTTAGAGTTAATTAGTTGATTCAGATGATTAGGTTAATAGCTCGTTTAGAGAACCTTTTCATGATATGCTAATTTTTTGAGATAGGAATTTTGGGTTTTCATGAGCTGTATGCCAAAATCATCAGTATTAAAACAATAAAAGACCTGAAATATTTCAGTTGGTGTGCAATGAATCTAACATATATGAAAGTTTAATTTTTATCATTACATTATGGAAAATAATGAACTTTTATCACAATATGCTAATTTTTTGAGAAGGACCTGTATAGATGCCCACTGCCCCGGGTGTGTGTTCACAGTGTGTTCACTTCTCACTGCTGTGTGTGTGCACTTGGATGGGTTAAATGCAGAGCACCAATTCCGAGTATGGGTTTCCATACTTGGCAAATGTCACGACTTTCACTTTCACTTTTAAAAATAACTACTAGTACCATGAAAATAGATAATAGTACAGTTTATAGATTAAATGTTAAAACGGCTTTCCATACACACTGCCAGAGCTGTGTGAGTTCATTATAATCCTGCTTTTGTGACTGTGTACAGGGGGGTTAAATGAAATAGTTTTTTTGTTGTTTGTTTTGTCACTTCTATACATTTTTAACATTTGGCGTAATGTATTGTAGATTCAGATGCATAAGGTATTGCAAATATTATGTGCAACAATAATAGAAACATAATAATACAGTCTGTTGACATAAAGAAAATTTACTTTTGGTACTTTTACTCAGTACTAAGTAACAATCTGCCCTTACAACTTTCACTTGTAGTAATGGATTTGTGTATCCAATTTTGTCCACCTTTGGTGTTTTTTAAAAAAAAAAAAAGTTCTGTTGAACAGAGGATTGAATGAAAAGTTTTTTTTTTTTTTTAACTATAATCCAGCAAAGTGAGAAAATCACCAGACAGTCTAACACCTGAATTTGTGGAATTGGAAATGACTGACTGAATTAAATATTGTCACCTGCATCAAACAAGCTGTGCCTGCCTCATGGTTTGACTAAAATAAATTTGATTTAATAATCTACTCTTTCAGAAGACCACAGAGAATGAAGGGCTAAACAGGAAGGCCCCCCCCATCCCCCCATGTGTGTATGTTGACATATTGACAAGATTTCCAGTAAAGGCAAATAGAGACAAGAGCAAAAATAGGTCCATAAGATAAAAGCATCTGTTAAATGAATAAATGTGAGAGTAATTATTTTTTTTAAATGCCAAAAATGTGCCAATGTGAATGAGAAATTAACGTGGGTGTACAGGATGAATTCAGTGTTTAATATATAAGAATACTGTCATACTGAAGACAAACAAGACAAGAACTATAGTCCTGTTGAATACTGTGATGAGGATGACCTCCAGAAATCAGGTTATGTGACATACATGGGTATGTTTAAGGGCAGGTAAGCGGATAAACTCAGCATTCCGCTCCAAAAACGGAGGTAACTTTCAGGGTATGCAAGCAGTCAGAGCAACCTATTCTCTGAACATAACCTGCTCTAGAGTAAGTTATGTTTCAGGGTTAGTTTACTTAACACTATCAGCACAACCTAATGACGACACTCCAGTGGGCGCGGCAGATTGCGCACAACATTAAATAATATTACAATGTAGTAGTATAATTTACAATATTATAGCTTAACCGTGAACATACTCTGGACTACCCGGACGCGTTTTTGGAAAAAGCATACCTCAAATAAGCAAGGTTTGGGTTAATCACCCGAGAGTTCAGGGTATATTTGACGTTAAGTTAACCTTGCTTTCTGGAATACCCCCCTGGAGATATTGAAATTGTTCATTAGAAAATGGCATGTGGTTGGTTGGGTGAGAGAGATCATGAATATTTATCAGTAAAGAAGAATCGGCTAGTTTAAAATTGTGGACTGGTAGAACGACCTAAAAACATAGCAATAAATATGTATTATGATATCATCATCTTCTTTTTCTGGTTTGCAATTGTAAATATCCCTAAATATCCCTAGTGATATTCAATCTATGGCAGCCCGAGCCTGTCTTGTTGACTATTGCCATTTTAGAAAATAAAGAATGATGTTTTGGTGCCACTAATTGATTACAGTACTGTATTCAAAAGCACATTTCTTTCAGTGAGTCCAGAATACAGGAACACTTCATCAACCCCAAAATGTTGAACTGTAGTGAACGGTAGTGTAGCAATGTCTGATTTAATGTCAAATAAATAATGTGGGTCTTCAAACACTGGGTGGCGCTGTGTCATAACATTTACTGCGACTTTCTGATAAGGCTAACGAGCCAGACAGAATACCCATAAGACCAGTACACCAGTGGATCCCAACCACGTTCCTGGAGGCCCCCCAACACTTTGCATCTCTCCTTTGTCTGACACACCCATTTGAGGACTTTTGAGGAGTCTCTACTAATGAGCTGAATCAGGTGTGTTTGATTAAGGAGACATGGAAAACATTCAGTGTTGGGGGGCCTCCAGGAACGTGGTTGGGAACCACTGCAGTAGACCATTTTTTGAAGGTCTTGGTCTGGTCTCGGTCTCAGACTAAGGGACTCAGGATTTTATTTCAAGACTGGGCAAGACCACAACTGCAGGGGTAACACTAAATTTCCTGTGCATTGTCTGATTTATTTGGTAACATCATTACTGTGACTGGATGTAAAATTTCCTGCTTCAGATGCAATCAATAACTCATTTCTAAATTGATTTCTTTTGATACTGTTGTGTCAGGTCAGAATTTAATGGGGGAATTGTTAAAACTTTCACCAAAATTAATACAAATAAAATTTCAAGATATGATTGCAAAAAGTACTTGTATGAGATCTTGTTTTTATATTATATAATATAATTAACATATAATTAAGCAATATCACAAGAGCAATAGAGCTGTTTTCACTAATATGAGCACAAATGCGAACATGATATTGATTTTATGCAAACGTTCAACTAACAAGGTATTATTAAGTGAATTGTATTTTAGCCACAGTTTTAAACACCAATTTTTGCTCTTTCTGCAATTAGAACAGTTCCAAACAAATCTATAGGAGAACGTTTGTGTGTTTTTAAGCAACACACAGCGGTGTTTCATCTCTGAATAAATCAGCTGCTTTGAACGAATCATTTGAAATGATTCTGTATCCCACTCATGGTGATTTGCCTTCACCTAGCCTGCTGCTGGGGGGTTTTAGTTGCATATTTAAAATTATCATTTAATTTTTTTCTTCATATTTCTATAAATAGTTTGCATGATAGGACCATATGATGAAAACATTAGTTGACTCTTAACAATATTTATGCTGTTGTAATTGTATCAATTCAGATGAAACTTCTGTACCATCTCTGCAGTTCAAAGCTGAATTTTGTTGTTAGTGATTTAATTTCATTGGTAAGAGCTCTATAAAGTGTCTTAAGATTCTTACTGTATTTATTGATTAAATATCAGCCATTTCCCAGGCAGTAAATATGGATTTTTCAGATGAATTTGAGAATTGCTGGTTTGGTCTCAGTCTTGACTCGGTCTTGCCCTGCCTTAGTTTTGTCTTGGTCTCAAGACTCTCTAGTCTTGGTCTCAACTTGATCTCAGTTTAGGTGGTCTTGACTACAACACTATAGCAACTCCATAGTTTAACCAATTAGAAATTAACATAGACTGTAAAAAAAGTTGGACAACGCGTCTCCTATTCCTTCCACTTTAGAAAAGTGAAGCCAAAGCATCTCAGAATGGCCACTGCCATCTTGAGTAAATGATGTCATTTGGAGCCAGAGTCTGCACAGTAGAGATTCGTTTGGAGCCAGAGGCACTGTCCCAAATGGAACACTTCCCATGCGTTCCACCTTAATCACTTCTAAGGGTTTACCCTCTGGAGTGAGAGCTTTCGAAGGTTTGAAGGGTGTAGGGAACTGTTTCTTGAAGTACCCTTCTGCGTCATCATCACATGCCCACACGGAGCCGGCGTCGTCATGTAAAGAATCCTCGCAAAGGATCATGAAAACCTGAAGTTTCCATCAGTTGTACTCTTTGAAATCCTTCACTCTGAAGGCCCCTTTGAAGTGACCAGTTTTGAGCACTTCGGTTTGGAACGACCCTTCAATGTGGGGGCCATGATTGTTTTCACTCTGAAGTGCCCTTCAGAGGGTGATATATCCCGTTTGGAATGCATCGTTCATGTGCACTTTCGGTCTTGCGGACTTGCTATGGCCACAGCGTGCACATGTCCATTAAGTCCACAAGACCGTAGAGTGTCCCATTGGTCATTTTAGCTTTCAGAAGGTTGCTTGCAAGTGCCCCCTTTGCGGCCGCTATGCACCCTTGATACACACTTCCGCTGAGTCCGCACTGGGGCGAGCTCCAGACTTCTACCCGACAGTCAAAGCGGCATTAGCCTGTAGTTTCACTTTTCAGGATGTGTGAGGCACACCTGGAAATGAGCTACAGGGTGAAGTCACATGTGTCACGATCTCTAGCTGGAGTGCCCGTGAGCTTCATTAGAGGGCACTCCATCTAGAGATCGTGACATACCACAGCCAAGCAGATGAGAGACAGGTGAGTGCAATTGATGAGGAGTCCTGGCAAAGGATTATGGGAAATGGAGTCCAGGGTGAAGTGGCAAGAGTCTGGAATGGAGTGCCCTCTAATGAAGCTCACGGGCACTCCAGCTAGAGATCGTGACACATGACACCCACCCTTCTGAGCTATAAGACCTTGTGTAAAAAACAACTATCAGCAGGTTATGCTGTAAAATTTGACAGTTTATAATTTAAACATCTATTTTAATAAAATCACAAGATTACTTTACAATCACAGTACTTTAAACAGATTATTAACAACAAAGAACATTTTAGATCAACTCTACTGCAACATTCCACAAGCCTTAATCCAGACCTCTGCCAAATCTATTACTATCAGATTATCTGTCTCTGTCCCTGATACCAGGATATAAACCACTCAGCTGTACACAAAGACCATCCACAAAGACAGTCAACGCAAAGTGAGAACTCTGCTTAGAGTACGGTATTCTGCATTTAAGTCTGGGAACCTGCAGGCCTACAAAGAGGCCCAAAGAAATCTGAGAAAAGTGCATCAGAGAGGCAAAATGCAGGTACAAGCAGCACATAGAGGAATACTTTACCAGTAACAACTCTCACTGGCTATAAGGATAACCACACAGACACAGAACACTACCAGACACCTTGAACAATTTCTTTGCTCATTTTGACCACTGGAGCAAAGACAACCCCATAAAACTCCACCAACACCAAGTCAGATCCACCCTACGCAGAATCAATGAGAGAAAAGCAGCTGGTCCAGATGGAGTCTCAAGAAGAATCCTTAAGACCTGCACAGACCAGTTAGCAGGAATATTCCCACCATCTTTAATCTCTCACTACTACAATCCACAATTCTCACCTGCCTCAAGTCAGCTACGGTCATCCCAGTACCAAAGAAAAGCACAGTGAACTGTCTCAATGACTATTGACCAGTTGCCTGGGTAAAAACTTTACGACCTGGGTTTAGGCAGCTCACTGTGCACATGGATTTGTTTGTTTTGAAATGGTTTTCTATATGCCTGCAGACAGTTATTAAATAAAATATAATAAAATGAGCATGGGATGAGGATTTTAAACAAGTGGGGCATGTTCATGCACACTTTGTAGGCCGTCCATGTTACAGTTTAGCCATAAATTGCTGTTTTAGAAACGAATTTGTTGCAGATTTATATGTGAACCTTATATAGGCTAAATGTTTGATACAAAAATGTGCTTAGCTACAGATATTGCAACAAAATATTACAAACAACACTTCTAGGTATCTTCTAAGTCATAACACTTAGGTGTTGTGTCCCCTACTGAAAAAAAGTATGATTGCTCAATATAACTTCACTATATAAAAAAAAGTTTTATTTTATAAGACACATGCCACATTTGACATTTCTCGTGAAAATATGCTGTCCCACATGGAAAGAACCTATATAAACATATATGTTTAATATACGTTTTTAATATATGTGACATATATAAAATTGGCGATGTACATACATATAATATAGGAAAACGGCCAATTTTATATATGTCACATATATTAAAAACTACGGAAGTTCTAAGCGGCCATGCATTATAATTTTTTTTCTTTTTGTTTTCTCGTTATAACGACTTAATTTTCTCGTTATCTCGACATAACGAAGGTTGTTTTCTCGTTATAACGACTTAATTTTCTCGTTATCTCGTAAAGACGAAGTTCGTTTTCTCGTTATAACGACTTAATTTTCTCGTTATCTCGACATAACGAAGTTCGTTTTCTCGTTATAACGACTTAATTTTCTCTAAGAATTTACAAAACTGCGCCAGCAGGTGGCACTATAGACCTGAATATAACTGATGGGGTGTTGTATACTATCCACTTTACTGTACGCGGACCTTCCTCGTGATCGCTATAATTTGTGCAGTCTTGTTTATTACTGACATTTAATTAATTCATAAATGTTAAATGCTTGAATCAATATGAATATTTTGTGTAATAAGTTCCTGCTAGATGCATGAGTTTCACCAACGCATTCTGTTTCATCAATAACTGCTTATCAAAACCAAGGTTGACATCACTGTATTCTGTTTGCACCAATATATATTATATTTGTGCTTCTTTTAGGCTCATGATTAATTTAAATGTAATTTTAATTTAATGATTAGGTAGTTAATAAGCGGAGATGTTCTGTTTATCTACAGTAGGACGGGATTTAACGATGTAGGCTGATGTGCTTCTTTTCCTTATTACTAATCTTTATTGTTAACCATATTGATGAGAAATGTGATGTATATGTAAAATCCATAGGCTAATTTAATTCAGTTTTGTTCTGTAATGTTGTAATGTTTTTTTTTCTGCACACACACATACATTACACGTACACATGAACGCTCTTTTCAAACACAAGCTTATAACACACATGATATCTGCCACATAATGACTACTACAAATTACAAATTATATATAATTGTATTTCATATAAAGGGAAAATTAAAAGTGAGTTTAATCCAAGCAGCTCTAATGGCGCGGTGTTGCCATTTAAACATGTTAATTACCAAAACAAAACGTTCCTTGTACTGTCTCTGGAAAAAATCAACAGTGATTGATCAGCCTTTATTTATACAGTATTGTAGACGTTATTATTACCTAGGCGAAGCAAAATTTGCTGAAATATAGGCTACAGTAAGAGCGCCTGCATGGCTGTCCATCAGATGCCTGTCAAAGTTGAGTTCGTTACTATAGCAACAGTAAAACTTTCATGTCGTTATAACGAGAAAACAAACTTTCGTTATGTCGAGATAACGAGAAAATTAAGTCGTTATAACGAGAAAACGAACTTCGTTATGTCGAGATAACGAGAAAATTAAGTCGTTATAACGAGAAAACGAACTTCGTTATGTCGAGATAACGAGAAAATTAAGTCGTTATAACGAGAAAACAAAAAGGAAAAAAACTATAATGGATGGCCGCTTAGAACTTCCGTAAAAAACCTATATCAAAACCTATATTAAAACATATATGTTTATATAGGTTATTTCCATGTGGGTACACACAAAAAGGCGCCGAAATGTGTGCTACTCAAACACGCCCCCCTCGGTCTCTCTCTCTCTCTCTCTCTCTCTCTCTGCTGCTGCTGCTCTAGAGAGGGAAGTAAAAGACTCTTTCCATCACAAGGCTGACTTTTATGCGAGGTCCGCTGTTATTTTTTGACCGACCAGAATCAAGAAACGAATTCACATGAACATTCGGATTTTTGAGGAAACTTTTACCAACGTCGAGCCAAATGAACCGTCCGCACCTGCTGAAAGCGTTTTGTTCTGGAACGTTTTGGTTCTACTACTGTATACGAGAGAAGCCTGAAGAAGCGGTAGGATGTCAAGTGCTACAGATGATGTCAACTCGTATCCACACGTACGTGTTTGGGCAGCGGGAGTTTCTTTGATCATTTTGGCTTTTTTCAACTTGATCATCAACTGGACCATAGTGCGCGAGGTGCGCCTGCGGAGCCACGCGCGCTTCGTCCTCGTGTTCCATTTGTTGTTCTCCGCGCTGGTTTACTTCGCAGTAAGCTTTAGCTTTAACTTACAAAGCTACCTGAAAGCAGCGACCACGCCAAGCATATGCATGGTGCTAATCAAAGGTCTTATGACAAGCGGCTCCAATATCATCATCACCATCACGGCGATGGCGCTGGACCGTTATTTTGCCATATGTTACCCGCTCCACTATAGCAAATTTTGTTTCAAACCCTGGCCATGGCTCATCGGGATCCTAACATGGGGACTCGCGTCGATTATTCCTCTTACCCTATCGCCCAAAATAGAAAATGGCACTGTGCCCTGTGGAAGGAAATCTTTGCAAGGCGGAGAAATGCACAAAATCGTTCTAATATCAATTTGCACTGTTATTATCGTGTACAGCTATGTACGGATCTTATATGAGGGTCGTCGTCTGGGTGTGCTGAACCGGCGCAACCGAGCTGCATGTAGGACTATCGCTCTCCACGGCACGCAGCTGGCCGTCTTCATCCTCCCAAATTTCATACTGTTTTTGCTGCATATACTTAAAAGCAGAAGGTTACTCGAGAGTTCCACAAAAGAGCTTTTTGCTGTCATAAGTTTTGCCTTCTTCAGCCTGGCGCAGTGCATCGCGCCGATAGTATACGGACTGCGTAAAGAGGAACTACTGGAACATCTTAATCACCGGTTCCCGTGTTTATCCGGCCAGTTGAAACGCATTTTGGAGTGGACTGTCAATATCACACATCCCAGTCGGCGTCGCCAGCAAAGGTAGGTTAATAAAGTAGAATAACAATTTACCGTTTACTCGTCTCTGCGAAGGCGCATTGCAGTTGCATTAATGTGCAGTTGGTAACGCGCACTTGCCATTAAATTAAAACTTGTATTAAGACTTTAAGTTGGTTTAAGACAGAAATGTTTGGCTTTTGCTTATGGTCTTATGTGGACTGTGATCTGGTGAAGAATTGGTTAGGTTGACTGAATTATAATACACTGAAAAACAAATGTTCCAATTTAGCTTGCTTTTACAGCTTCATGTCATAGAAGACACATAGCACTGCCAAATACATATTATAGCAATATGGAAATATAATAATATTAATCGTTTGCTCATTGGATATTAAAAGACAATATAATACAAAAGTAAAAATAGATTTGTATGGGATTCTAAATACTGTTTATTTTGCTTGGTCTCAGGAGAAGTATTTTGATAAATGTCTGTGTGGGAGGCAAAAATCTGTTTCCACATCAAAGTGAAGTGGTATCAAGTAGTAAACATCAGTCATTGTTCATCTGGTCTAATCCATCTAAACTTCAGTTCTAAAGTTTAGGGTCGGTAACATTTTTAATGTTTTTAAAACAATAACCATATTCTATTTTAATACATTTTAAAATAACAGCCATTTATTCCTGTGATGTCAGCTGAATTTTCAGCAGCCATTACTCCAGTCTTCAGTGTCACATGATCTTCCAGAAATCATTCTAACATGCTGATTTGCTGCTAAAAAAAAAACATTTCTTATTATTACCAATGGTGAAAACAGTTGTAGTGCTTAATATGTTTGTGGATTATTTGATTAATAGAAGCAGTTATTTTTAAATAGATATTTTTTCAAACAAGTCTTAAAGACACTTTTGATTATTTTAATGCATCTTTGCTGAGAATCAAAGTATTCTTTCAATAAATAATACATCTTTCTGACCACAACGTTTTGAACAGTAGTGTAGACCTATGATAAAGATTTAGAAAGATGCTTATATATTTATCACACCTAAGAACACTCACATCTGACATGTTTTCTAACCTGAGAAACTACTGAGTACAGTCTGCTCTACACTGGTTTGCTGATCTCCCAGCCTGATCAGGCTGGTTTTAGAGGGGTTTTGCCCAACAAAACCAGATGAGCACCAGCTTGTACAGGCTGGGAGGCCATATTAAATCAGCCAAGACCAGTAAACCACCTTAGGCAGGTTTCTCTCAGCAGTCAGTAAAACGAAAGACCATACTGAAAAATAAATATTGACCACCAAATTGTACATGATATGAAATCCATGCTGGAATCTTTATTAATCTAACATATTGGGTTTATTTCAGGGAGCGGAGAATGACTTCAGAGACTTTATTATCAAGGGAGATCTCACAGACGACTGTGTGACATCTTTGGATTAAGATGGATTTGGATTTACTTACAGAGACTTGACATTTTTTATTGAGAAAACAAACTTGTGACTTCCAGAAAACTGTGAGAATTTTTACTCTTCAAGTCATAAATTCATTAAGTCTGAGTAAAATACAGCAACTACACAGTATTCAGGATTTACTTTTACCAAATGGAAAGTTGAAGAAAATCAACTGTGATTTTTAATTTAACATTAACTGTAAATAGTACCAGTGACTTATTGTCATGCAAACAAGTAACAATTATGCGGCAAGGATCTGAATTCTTATTATTCTAATAGCTGTACCAATGCATACTTTGTTCTGGCAAAACTTAACAGTATTTCACAGTCAAATATATATATATATATATATAAGCTAATGACCCAAGTAAACAAACTAAAACTTAGACTGTGATGTGTGGTTAAACTGGTGATACTGAAAGATTTGTAGTATTTGATATACTGTTTGTAACCACAGCATCTTGAGTTGTCAAGACACACAGGTTCAATAAGGTCACTAATGTTCTTTTACAGTTTGCTGTAAACTGTCTATTTACAATATAATACTGCATTCACAAGCTAATGCACTGGTGAAAGGACAAAACGTATGATTCTGCAACAAAGAGTGAGTATTTATAATTATGTCAGGTCAGTGCAAGTGTATTGTTAACAGGCATTTTTTGTATGTTTGCTTTATAAGTAATTACATGCCTTATGGGAAATGCAACAGAAAATGAAAGAAGGGGGGAAAATCATTTAAAATACATGGCTTTACAAAAAAATCCAATGGGAGGAACAAACGTACCATCTTCCCGGAGGCAATCTGTGTAATTTCTAAATTACAGAAGTTTATGTGGTATTGGCCATTTGTAATAAAGATCTTTTGTATTTATGTTAAGATCATACTGTTATTTAGTTCACAAAAACAAAACAAATCACATTTCCAAGTAACAGAGACAAACGACATGTTAATGATATGAGACTCAAAAGACTTTATATTATAGTTATGAGAACAAACTTCTGGGTAAGACACTTCACATAACAACCATGGGAACAGCTAAAGTTGAGGTTCAATGTAAAACCGCTAAATAAAAATGTTTTTCAACAATGACAAATTGAAAACATTTGCAAAATGCTAGCAGCTGGACCGGATATTGGACTGAGGTTTGTTGACAAGTCTAAAGTACTTCAGTCAGAGCTTTTAACACTCTTCGAAGCAGACTAGGTTTCACCATTGGTTCATTTTAATCAACCCTTTTCTAAATTTCTTTTTTTACATATACAAAAAGTACTAAATTCATAAACACAAATCCAATCCTTTAATGTACACCTAAATCTGCAAGTCCCATTCATTCATTTACATACTTAATTATGAAATATTAAAGCACTCCTGTGGTCAAAGTACACAATGTGACAGACTCCACTTATAATGGATTGCAGCACTGAACAGTCTGAGTTAAGAGATATGGGCAGGTGTGACTGACTGGTTTGAGAAGAGATGGTCAGGTAACAGGAGGAAGAGCAGAGCTTTAAAAGCCCAGAGGATGAGGAGATACCACCCCTCCGTTTTCTACCACAGCAGCAGAAATGGCACGCAAGTTCTTGAAGATCTGCTTGGAGGTCCCTGACCTGAGGAACTTGATGTCCTGCATGACTCTCTCATGGGCCTAAAGGAAGGAAATCATAGATTAATGCTTAAAGATTGGAAGAAGTTAAAGAAGTAATAAAAAAAAATACATGGACACTGAACACTGACCTCAGTAACCCAGGTTTCACACAGCATCTTCTCATGCTGTGCAGAAGGGTGAGCTTGGCTGAGAGACCTGGATGCTCTGAGAAAGTAAAACGAGTAAACACACACACAAACAAGGGCAAATGTTGTATCATAAGTAGAGCTGAATGATCTCTCCTTTAATTAGGCTATTAACAACTGTATTTCCAGTAATGCATGAGCATCCAGTTTACATTTTCATTTCACTAATACATAAGTAGGAAATCTTGAGCTTAATGTCCCAAATCAGCAGAGCCTATCCGAAAGTGTCTATGATATTCTGTTCAGCTTGAATCTCTCATTCATTGTTACCCAATTGCATTTTTTTTTTTTTTTTGGTAATAGCACACCTTTCCTTTTTTAAGCTGCATGATTTAAGGTAACCTTTACATCTGTAGTACAAACATTGTCAAAGTTGAACACTTTGGGTGAGGGATTTTTTTTAAAAACGCCTTACCCTGAGTATGAGCAGTTGTATAGGTTTTGAAAATGAATACAAATAACTTACCTGGACAAGACCACAACCATGGCGTACAGATCAATGGCACAGTCTGCAACTCTCTTCAGAACAAACTGTTCATCTAAAAAGCCACATGAACAGAATCACTCAATCACAATGAGAAAAGTTCAATCCACATGCTCATATGGACACCTGACAAAGCTTTTGTCACAATATTTAGCTGTAATAAGGAAAATATGTAAAGTGAAAGCAAAATAAAAAGAGTTGAAACCAGGATGAATTAACATGCAAAACACACACACACACAAAAAGTCCACAGCAAATGCCAACGCAGACTAAAGCAAATACTGTAATATAATCTAGCAAGATCTAGCAGCACTATGCAAACACATCACTCACCAATGATTCTCTTTCCATGTTTCAAGAGAAGCTCTTCAATAACAGCTCCAAACTGCTCGATGGCTTTAACAGTTTCAAGAGGAGGAAAAAAAATAATTTAGCCCTGTGATCTACATCTTATTTAAGCTTTGGTGTTCTTGCTGGTATCCTGGCTGTTTTCCCTATGATTATTTCTAAATAAATATCATTCCAGCAATGGATGAACATCATCTCAAAGCACTATGGCTTTGCTTTAATTTACCAATTCTCCACTGTGGTTAAGCTCTGGATGGACCGTTCCCTGCAGCGTCAGTCCTGTCCCCAAGCCTGCCTTCCTGTCAGAGACAGAGAGATAAAGACAGACATATTGCAGGTTTATCAAGTTGATGCAAAGTACATGACAATGCAAAACAAAATATCTTGTGAGTGTTTTTAGAGATGTGAAGGTCTAACCTCTTGGCTCGCTTTGTGATTTCACTCGCCAACATCCCAGCATTACCGAAAGGGTTCTTTAGAGCTTTCTGCAAGCTCTTTAGCTGATTGCCTGCATTCTACAGAACAGAACACACATTTGAAATGTAATTTCCATACTGTTTGCATTAAAAGCTTGTGCATTGGCAGTTTTTAGTAGTGCCAGATGTCAACAACCACACGTGCTGTGAGCTTAAGGTGGTTTTGCAGTACAGGAAGCAGTTATGTTCTCAGCAGTGTTTTCTTTCCCCTTTTACCTGGAAGCCGTTGAGCGCTACGAACAGTCGCAGGATGTCATTGGTACCCTCAAAGATTCTGAAGATTCGCAGGTCCCTCAATACTCTTTCCACACCAGCGTCCTGCACCAATAACATTGTAATGTGAGTGTGAGACTGTGTCAAATTCCAACAAAAATGTTCAATCCATTCTTTTAATTCAGTTTAAATAGGAATTTACACAATAAGTGAGAACACAATAGAAATCTTTTTTTTACATTTTTTTTTTTTTTTTTATCAATGTTGAATTTTTTTTTTGCTGCTTAACATTTTATGGGAACCATGATATACTACCATTCGTAAGTTTGGTTAAGTAAGAAAAATAACACTTTCATAACACCTTTATACAGCAAAGACACATTAAACGTTATTTAAAAGTGACAGTAAAGACATTTATAATGTTACACAAGATATATATTTCAACTAAATGCTATATTTATATATGTATAAAAACAAGTGGAGCTGAGAGACTTGTGGTTCTAATCTATCAGATCAGCAGCCCGCAAAAGAGACAGAAACTGATTAAACTCTTCTCTGGAAATTAGCAAAAATCAGTGACTAGGGGCTGCATCTGCACATTTTGCATCCCAACTGACATGAGAAAACAAAAAACAATACAACACAACACAGCACAGCACAGCACAAAGTCAATTTCCAGACGTGACCTACATTCAGCAAAGACCAATTTTATCTGTGTATGGTTTTGTGTTGTGGCGTGAAAGGTTAGCACGTCCGTTTCCCCACCTCGCTAACCAATCATACTGTTGCAGAGGTCTTCCTTTGCAAGACACCTCCAGTTTTTCCACCACCCAGGGACAGAACATTTAGGCCTCGAGGAGGTGATTGCCCACACAGTAGGTGTTTTTCAATGTTCACATTCTGAGTCACAATGCAGACACTATTATGTTACAACGTTATTGCAGCAAAATTAGACTTCCACCAAGAGTCTAGTTTCTGAAAAAGCTGACAAACATCTTTGAACAAAACCTTATCTATCTTATCTATTTATGGCCCTGTATATATCTAATACACAAAATAATAAAAACAATTTAACTTGATCTAAAACCAGAGAATCATGCATACCAGCCCTAAAAATTGCTCTATGTTAAAGCATTAAAGGAATAGATCACCCTAATATGAAAGTTTGCTGAAAGTTGGAGAAATTTGGCATTACAAAACTTTCTCACCTATGGATCCTCTTGTGATCCCCGAAAACAAGATTTTAACGTTAAAAAGTTCGTAATGATGGATTTGTTTATTACAAACACACCAGACATTAACTGATGGACTGGAGTTTACTGTGGATTACTTGTGGATTTTCGTGGTGTGCACCCATTCACTGCAGAGGATCTATTGGTGAGCAAGTGATGTAATGCTAAAATTTTTGTTTATATCTGTTCTGAAGAACCGTCTATCTTGGATGGCCTGAGGGTGATTCATTTTCAGCAAATTGTTGTTTTTGGGAGAACCGTTTCTTTAAGGGATTATGGACATAAAAGTATGACTTTCTGCAAATTAATTTGACTTGACTTAAACATCACAGATTGCATTTTAATGTACATTTTACATTTTAATGATCACAATACGATCACCACACACACAAAAACACACACACTGACCTTCATGAATCCCATTCCACCCATAATCTGAATGCATTCATCCGTCACCAACCAAGCTGCTTCCTAAAGGAAAATCCAGCGATGGTAAATTTGCAATATATTCTTTAAACCTCTGAACCTAAAAAATTCCAAAATATAAATGTGGGCTTAAATACTAGAACAACTGGGTTGAACAATATGTTAAACACTTACAGAAGCAAAGATTTTACTAATGGCCGCCTCAATCTGGAACTCTTTGGCTCCGCTGTCCATATTCCCACTAACCATGTAAGCCATGGACTAAGTCCATGGAGAAAAGATGAAAGGAGGGAAAAAAAGAAGCATCAATAAAAATGTTCAGAACAAACAAACTGCTTAATGTAATGGAAAACAGACACAGAAAACACAACAGATGATAAATAAGCTATGTATTTTTAGACTTTCACCACATGTGACCCATTCAAATCACTCAGAAATGATGGGGAAGCGTCCACTTCCTCTAAGTCATGTGGAAGTAAGACATTCATAGACTGAGCTCTGAAAGTGTACACAGCTAAAACGCTGATTTCTGCAAAGTCCATAAAAAGCGCACTGACCATTAGAGATGCTTCGTCTTTGGACTGTGTCACTTTGCTTAATGTATGGGATCAAATAAAAGCTGAATTTACTTGACTCTATAAAAAGATGTCATATGTAATTTAGTGGTTCCCAACCTGGGGTCCGTGCCCTCCGTAGGGCTGGCCGATAAAACGATAACGATAATTACCGTGATAAAATAAAACGATAACGATAATTACCGTGATAAAATAAAACGATAACGATAATTACCGTGATAAAATAAAACGATAACGATAATTACCGTGATAAAATAAAACGATAACAAGAGTTTGATAAATGTTTATGTGAAAAAAGCGGAACGAAACAGCACTACTCATTTGAAGTAGTTCAAAGTTCAAACGGCAGCACGAGCTCACTAGAGCAGATGTGTTTACTCGCTGATGAATCTCAGTCACGAGAGCACAAAAAGAGCTGTGAGATCCAGTGTGAAGCAACTGAATTCAGCGACGACCGCAAATGATTTAAACCAGTTTAAAGCCAGATGAAACAGCACTGACAAACAGCATAAACACTGTGCAAAACGATACAGTCAGAAGGCTTTTCAATCTACAAATCGCCATCATTTACCATGTATTTACTGTAGTAACACTAATGGCACCATGGTATTATGGGAGAAATTTGAGATATTCATATCAATCTTTATTATATTATTAATGTAGATATGTATTACACATATTAAAGGAGTAATGAAATGTAATTATAGTATTTTCTAATTAAGATAACGCATTTGTGCATTTATACTAAATGTATTTAGACTACTGTTTTTCATACAAATACCTAGAAACCACATTGTTGAATTTTTACCAGGGTATTGAGGTGCTATATTTGTGGTTTTAACTCTGGTTATCATGATCTAAATGTATGCTACTATGGAAGAACAATTGTTAATTTTAATAAAATCATAAAAAAATGAGGTTGTTAAAATTTATACAGATGTTATTGCTGTATATAATGAACATAAACTTGCATCTGCATCCTAACTCAAGCTACTACAACTGTCAAATTTGCATTTCTGAGACAAAAAAAAATACTGCATATATACATATATATATATATATATATAATTATATATATATATATATATATATATATATATATATATATATATATATATATATATATATGGGGGAGGGGGCTCAGATTGTCATATGTGTACATAGGTGGGGCCCCATGAATAAAAGGATGGGAACCACTAATATAGTTAGTAGACAGTGTGTGACTTTCAAATTACCTTGTTGCCTGAGGGGAAAGTCAACATGTGACAAAGCAGCAAGTAAGCTCACCTCTGTCACATACTGAAGCATTGCCATTCTGGCCATCTTTTCCTGAATGGCACCATAGTTGTGGATCTTGTTGCCAAACTGAGTCCGGTTAGCAGCATGGTCCACCTGTTCAAGAGAGAAAAAAAAGAGGAAATATAGAGACTATGTAACTGGTGATAATGGACATAATAGCTTGAAAAACAATTATGCATGTGCAAAATGCTCATATATTCAATTTAATCCAAAAATTAGCTGGAGTTATTGCAGAAATTAAATCTACATGTATACTGATGAGACAAAAACATGACTGGTATTTATCAAATAATATGAGGGCACGGTTTTACAGCATATGCATTCCCAAATGCTTATTTTTTATGGCTTGACACTTGCTATGTTGAATCTAACCTTAAAACAAACTAGTAACTGAAGACCCACAGGGCAAGTGTACTGCAGTGAATAAGGTCTATGCTTAGTTTCTGCATTTAAGAGTTCCTGGTCTGAGACGGATGCACAAACACGAAGACAAACATAGATGCCTGTGTAAGAGAAAGCAGCGTGGCTGTCGAGAAATCGTCTCCTCCCTCTGCGAGAAAACTGTTGTGGCCCACAATCATTTAGCAACTGCAAATATCATGAAAGCATAATGCAAAAAGTGCACCAGCATCCTGTTCTTGTACATGTGGATTTATTTTAAGCAACCAAAAATGTGCATATTTAAGAATTGCAATGGTTTTAGAAGAAACTGAATTTGTTTTTTTGTATTTGGCAGATGCTTTTACACCGACTTACGGTGCCTTCAAGCTGTATTTTATCAGTTGCCCAAGAATTCATAACTTTCACAAATTAGCTTTTAAGAAATTAGCCAACTGTGATGAGCAACGAGAGAAAAATACGCGGGAAAATTGTGGTGAGGCATGTGCCAATACAAGCACAGATGCCACGCAGCACAGGGACAGTGCAATGCATGCTGAGGAATTTCCCTGCATATTAAGCAGAGGAAGTGAGGATGATAGGGGTGTCAGCGGGTGGGAGGATGTGGCCTTACATTGGCGCTAACAAAACAGCATGCTAGACAAACTAAGTACGAGAAGAGGAAATGAAAATGAAAGCGAGAAAAACTTGCTGGAATAGGCATGAAAGAAGCAAACAGCTTACAAACAGAACAAACATCAGATAACGTTCACTTATGCACACATACGCACCGCTTTGGAGATGACACCCTTCATGGTGCCAGAGAGTGCGGCGGCCATGCCGAAGCGGCCATTGTTGAGGATGTTCATGGCCACTTTGAATCCACCTCCAACCTCTCCCAGCACACACTCCGCAGGGACACGCACGTTCTCAAAATACACTTCTGCCGTGTTGGATGCTTTAATGCCCATCTTTTTCTCAGGTGGACCACTGAGAGATAAAGCAAAAGTGAATTTAGAAAGAACAACAGATAAAGAGACAAGAGCGATGATGATGACGGAGGGGGGAAATGGTCCGTGAAAAATTTTAACTCAAAGGATTATTGATCAGAGAACTGCTTAGAGGCAAAACCAGCACTTACTGTGTGACTCCTCCGAAGCTCCTCTCCACAATGAACGCTGTAATTTTGTCCTTCATCTCTCCAGTCTTCTCATCCTTCATGGGCGTCTTTGCAAACACAGTGAAGATCTCAGCAATGCCTCCATTACTAAGACAGAGGAGGCAAAGAACCTGCTTACTATCAATAATGCAATATGATGGGGTCTTCAACCTTTATCAGGCCTAGGACTCCTTTGTGGATGGAAAGATAGAGAAGGGACCACCTGTTACATATTGTTAGAACGTGTTGCATTCTAAAGGCCCGTTCACAGCAAGGATGAAAACTACAACAATAACTATAACGTTTTAATTATCAGTTTAATTCTATGACAATAGGAAGGACCCCATCACAGCTATAAAGAAAACTACACAGAGGAACAATTTCATTGGATTTTTCAGTTGATGGATAACAGAATCCACACAATTTTAAACAGCTTGAGCATATTAAAGCAATGAGTGACAAAATGGCAATGCGTGGTTATAATAAACAGAACCATATTGTGTGTTGGTGTGGATGCTAATATAATTATCATTATAGTTATCATTCTTGGTGTGAACAAGCCATACAGTATTATTTTAATGCATTTATATACTTTATTAGTATGCTTACATAAATAATGATCTATTATTCATATACCTGTACATTTTAATTTTATTTGTGAGAGGGCCAATGAAACATTTAACTAAGCTTCAACTTCTTGACTTGAGCTTTGGAGTAAGTGAACATAATATTGTATTTTTGTTTTCACAAAACATGTTAACACATTTTACAAACCCGATTCCAAAAACGTTGGGACACTGTACAAATTGTGAGTAAAAAAAGAAATGGAATAATTTACAAATCTCATAAACTAATATTTTATTCACAATAGAAATATAGATAACATATCAAATGTTGAAAGTGAGACATTTTGAAATGTCATGCCAAATATTGGCTCATTTTGGATTTTATGAGAGCTACACATTCCAAAAAAAGTTGGGACAGGTAGCAATAAGAGGCTTGAAAAGTTAAATATACATATAAGGAACAGCTGGAGGACCAATTTGCAACTTATTAGATCAATTGGCAACATGATTGGGTATAAAAAGAGCCTCTCAGAGTGGCAGTGTCTCTCAGAAGTCAAGATGGGCAGAGGATCACCAATTCCCCCAATGCTGCGGCGAAAAATAGTGGAGCAATATCAGAAAGGAGTTTCTCAGAGAAAAATTGCAAAGAGTTTGAAGTTATCATCATCTACAGTGCATAATAATATCCAAAGATTCAGAGAATCTAGAACAATCTCTGTGCGTAAGGGTCAAGGCTGGAAAACAATACTGGATGCCCGTGATCTTCGGGGCCCTTAGACGGCACTGCATCACATACAGGAATGCTACTTTAATGGAAATCACAACATGGGCTCAGGAATACTTCCAGAAAACATTGTCGGTGAACACAATCCACCGTGCCATTCGCAGTTGCCGGATATAACTCTATAGTCAGAAAAGAAGGCATATCTAAACATGATCCAGAAGTGCAGGTGTGTCTCTGGGCCAATGCTCATTTAAAATGGACTGTGGCAAAGTGGAAAACTGTTCTGTGGTCAGACAAATCAAAATTTGAAGTTCTTTTTGGAAATATCATCCGGACTAAAGAGGACAAGGAGAACCCAAGTTGTTATCAGCGCCAGTGTTGGGGGTAATGCATTACAAGTAACGCGAGTTACGTAATCAGATTACTTTTTTCAAGTAACTAGTAAAGTAATGCATTAATTTTTAATTTACAAGAAAATATCTGAGTTACTTTTTCAAAAAAGTAACGGCAGTTACTTTATATTCCCATTTTTTGACTGACAAGCCTCCTGTTCCCATATTGGGAGAAATCGGAAGTATGGAGGCGTTGTGTGCACTGTGTGAACATGATGTTAATGTAGTTCTAGACTAAATGTGAATGTGCATTAATTCATCCCACTCACAAAAAAAAAAAAACAAAACAGATTATGACGCAAACCTGCAATAACTAAATATATTTAATAACACAAAGAATATGACGAAAACCTGCAATAACTAAATATATTTAATAACACAAATGTATCTATTCCCATTTTATTAACAGTGTCTTTGCTGCTGACCTTTAATGATCCAGTTCAACCATACTAATAATCAAAAATGACTTTAGATAAACTAACAATTGTGCTTCATTGTTTTTTTTTTACTGCTGAAGAGTGTTGAACCATCTTCTCCTGTGTGCTACTGTACAGACGTGAATTTACTTTTCCTTCAGCCTGAGGTTTATTCATTACACTTTTTGGTGTGAAAGGCCTTTTACATTTGCTATAAATAAAACTTCTTATATTAAAAACAATCAAGCCCTGCTCATATTTTAAAAGTAACGTGAAAGTAACGCAAAAGTAATGTAACACATTACTTTCCATAAAAAGTAACTAAGTAACGTATTTAGTTACTTTTTTAGGGAGTAATGCAATATTGTAAGGCATTACTTTTAAAAGTAACTTTCCCCAACACTGATCAGCGCTCAGTTCAGAAACCTGCATCTCTGATGGTATGGGGTTGCATGAGTGTATGTGGCATGAGCAGCTTACACATCTGGAAAGGCACCATCAATGCTGAAAGGTATATCCAAGTTCTAGAACAACATATGCTCCCATCCAGACATCGTCTCTTTCAGGGAAGACCTTGCATTTTCCAACATGACAATGCCAGACCACATACTGCATCAATTACTACATCATGGCTGCGTAGAAGAAGGATCCGGGTACTGAAATGGCCAGCCTGCAGTCCAGATCTTTTACCCATAGAAAACATTTGGTGCATCATAAAGAGGAAGATGCGACAAAGAAGATCTAAGACAGTTGAGCAACTAGAAGCCTGTATTAGACAAGAATGGGACAACATTCCTATTCCTAAACTTGAGCAACTTGTGTCCTCAGTCCCCAGACGTTTGCAGACTGTTAAAAAACAGAAGGGGGATGACACACAGTGGTAAACATGGCCTTGTCCCAACTTTTTTTGAGATGTGTTGATGCCATGAAATTTAAAATCAACTCAGTTTAAACATTTGATATGTCATCTATGTTGTATTCTGAATAAAATTTTGAAATTTGAAACTTCTACATCATTGCATTCTGTTTTTATTCACAATTTGTACAGTGTCCCAACTTTTTTGGAATCGGGTTTGTACATTTCTTTTTGCTTTTCTTAATTTTTTTTAATTACTTAATTTTTTTTTTTTTTTTTTTTGCCCATTATACGTCCATCAAGCCCCCAAAATTATATTTCACATTAATTTAAAAAGTAGCAAAACACCTCACCTCATCAAGCTGCACAATGTGATTGTATCGGGCAAGCGTGGCAAAGTTTATTATTAAAAGTTAGGGGTTTAGAAAATCCCCTTTGCCTCCAGTATGACAATAAAAACCATGATGCCTGCTAAGCTCCACTAAGTATAACGGTTCTTCACACTAATAAACATATGCATTTATGAGTTGCTAAAATGCACTGTGAAAGTTCTCAGGTTGTTACCCACCACACACACACACACAAACACACACACACACACACACACACACACAGGCACACAAATGCCCAGAAACGCTGTTTTGAATGACTGTACTGCTGAGAGAGGCAATTAATGGCAAGATATCATCCAAGTGGACATGAACCAGTCTGTAATATGTTTAGTGATGATGCCCCCTAGTGGCAACAAAAGAGATGAACATCTTTGCCACCACACACTGTGTGTGGGTGTTTGTGTGCATTTGTTAAAAGTAAAATCACATCCAACACACCTGATCCAGATCTTGCTTCCATTCAGGGTGTAGTACTGTCCGCAGGGGGAACGAACTGCATTGGTTTTAATGGAGGCTGCATCAGAACCACTCGCAGGTTCAGTAAGACAGAAGGCAGCAATGTGCTCTCCTACCAAAAACACACAGGACAGAGTTATTATTCAGCAACAATAGGCAATATTAAAGGGATAGTTCACCCAAAAATTAAAATACTCTTATTAATTCATATAAACTTTTTTATATTTATATTAATGAATTCTCTGAAGAATTAAGTGATGTATGCTTGGTAATACTATAATCACTTTATGTACGCTGATGATTTAGTTTTTTTTTTCCCTGAGTAGTGTTGGTTTTTACCAGCTGCTAAATATATGTTCTGATCATTTGATTAGATATGATGTAGAATATAATACAAAACAAAAAAAAAGTGTTGCCATGATGTGCAGAACAAAAGAAGATAAAGATCTTAATTTCCCTGATTTTTATCCGTCAGGGCAAATATTAAATATGTGCACTAAAACAAAACATCTGGGTCACACTATTAATGATGAAATGAGTGAGTGATGATGAGGACATGTATAGGCAGCGTTGTATGTTATATGCTCAAGCAAATATGTTGGTGAGAAAATTTTATGTGTGTTTGGATCAGGTAAAGATAAACCTTTTTAGAGCATATTGCACATCTTTTTATACTGCTCCTTTGTGAGTTAAGTTTAAAGAAAGCCTAAGCAAGCTTCAGGTTGCTTACATTGATAATCTGAGGATCCTGCTGAAAAAAACAACAACAAGGTAGACCAATGCAAGTGATCTATTCTGTAAGGTAAGAGTACAATCCTTTCCGGCTTTAATGAGAAATCTGATGTATAAATTCATTTGTCAGTTGGATGATTCACAGAATGCTATTATAGTGTTGCTGTTAAATCCTAGGCTTATTGTGGTGCGATATCAGTCACTTATAAGTTATTTGAAACATTGGTATAAATATATTTTTTAATATGTATAGCTTATGGACCTTGAATCTGGAAATAAAGTTGAATCAAACTGTATCGAATCTCTTTCTAAGATGACTGCTCATTATGGGTTTTTCTATGTCAGATTCTTACAATTTTTAGATTTGGTCTGCTCATCTTGAAAGTCTGGTAACATTAGTTTAATATTTGAGAAAAAAGCAATTACTGTGCAGTGAAGTTTAATCTTTGTTTTTATATTGGTGTGAATTGACCATGAACTAACATTAAAGATAGTGGACCAAAAATACACATTTTAAACATTTGTAAAAAAAAAAAAAAAAAACTAACATGAACATCAAATATTATTTCTTATAGTATTGTGCAATATTTGTTTACAGTTCTTTAAAGTGCATTTTATGAAGTTTATTCAACATGAATAAATGACTTAAATCACAGTTTGCAACTATTTGTTTTCTAATTAATCATCAACCAATTTTTCAGTCATGACAGCCCCATTTGGAATATTTGTGGCTGACTTTGTATGTGTCAGAAAATAAGTAAATGTATTATTTATAATACAGGGTGAAGCACTGACAGTACAAAATATGCCCAAATATTATGGCTATTTCTAAATTCTATGTTAAGTTTAAGTCACAGTTAAACATTGGTGCAGTTGTTGTGAGTGCTCTTCACATTATCAAACATATTGTAGCTCACTCACCAGTGGCCAGCTTTGGAAGGTACTTCTCTTTCTGCTGAGGGTTACCAAAAAGCAGGATGCCTTTGAAGCCAATGGACTGATGGGCACCAAGAGTGATGCCCACACCCAGATCATGCATCCCAACAATCTCCACCAGCCTGGCGTACTGTTAACAGAGCGGTACATGCATACATTTCATGTGTATCTCTAGGTTTCTATTTGTTTATGTCTCTACCTCCTACTCAAATGGAAGAAGAACTAGAATGTATCTGTGATCTTACCTGTGTGTTGGTGAGGCCCACGCCACCAAGATCTGCAGGCACCTGAAGACCAAAAGCTCCCATCTCCTTCAGGCCTTCCATTGTGTGTTCCTCCACCTTCTCCAGAGCATCATTCTTCATGGGGTCATTCACTTCCTGGAAACACACATAGGAACATTGCAAAGAAAATTATAAAAAAAAAAAAATTTTGACTGCTTACATATTTCTTCTAAATTCTCAGTTTCATGTGAGCTATATTTTAGTATATTATATTAAAAGAATGTTTTGGAGGTAATAAAATTTAAATGCCTTTAATAAAATAAGGGTGGATAGTATAAATATTGTTTTGTCCAATAATGGGACCCTTTCTCAAAATTTAATTTTGAGCTTAATTTTCTCAACATTTGCCCATTGTTTGCGATTACAATGTACAAGTGTTTTCAAATATTTAAGGAAATCAGTCTATAAAAAAAGAATTCATTATTCTAAAATTGAAAGGTAGGTGAAATAAACTTACCTCAAAAAACTTACTGCATGGCCCAACTAACTCCTTGAGGAACTGTGACTGCTCTTCATTGAGCACTATATGGACGATTGAGAGAATATTCAGGGAAAAAAATACAGTAAACTCACACTCAGCAACACTGAAGTGTGAATATAAAGCATTGACACTACCAAAATAACCAATACTATAACATTTAAAAGCAAAAATCAGTCTAAGATCAACATTTTTCAGTTTTAGCAAACATCTGGTGACAACACAATAACACTAGGCCAATCTAAAACATACTTTAGCACAGGGGGAAAAAAGACTTTGGAGTCACCTGAGGGGAAGGGGAACACCTGAGAAGTGCTGATTTGCCCTTTGAACATGTTCACAGCAAAGGATTTTGACTCCTGAGGGGAAAAGTTATGAGCCTCTTACAGTAAAATATCAACACTGTCTGTATATTATAGAAAGATCATGAAAGTGTGTGGCATCATATTTGTCTTATAACTCATCTGAAAATACCTCAAGAGAATAAAAAGCAGCATTTGCAGTTATCATAAGATCTGCCTCTCAAATCAGTGCACAATGTGACTGAATCCAGCACATACACTCACGTACCACAATAGCCATCTTATCAAGCTTCTCAGCTGTCATTGTGGCGTCGCTGCCGACTACATTCTTGTCCAGAACAGCCTTGGTAAAAATAACAACTGCAAGTTACTGGTTTGTTTATATGCACGTAATAAAACTACACAGAAATCTACAGTATTCTCGTTTTTTCAGTGCTTAATAACCATTGGGCTTATATTGCTTATGACTTATTTTGTTGGTTTAAATGAAAGTAATTCTAAAAAAATTTACTAGATGAATGTTTTCACATTTGCATTTGTTCTAGGGCTTTCTAAGCTCTTCTGCTGAAAACCCTTTTCGGTTTGGTGGGTTCAAGTACAATGTGACAAGGTGACAAAGATTTCCATTGCTTGACATTGTGACAAAAAAGGCTACCAAGTAGAGCGCAGAGCAATGACAATGATCATATTACTTTCCCTTATAAACCTTCTCTCACACACAAACAAATAACCTCATGCACAACACACAAAAGTGTGAAAGTTAATCACACATAGTAATATTTTTATACTTTCCTTACCATCTCTGAATATTTATTCTGACATGTAGCATCTGATTTTGTGTAGGTCAACCACAATATTTACGTAACACATAAGACCACATGGCAAAACGCCTAGTGTCAAGCTCCTGTGTGTCATGTGAACTGGACGTGAACTTTACTCCAGATTTATACTAACGGCTGTCTGAGGACAAGCCCGTTTTTTTTTTCCACAGGACCTGACCGGATTGGCTACATCATGATCTGTTGTGTACTTGAGCTGACTCTGTGACATAACCTATGTTTGAAAATGTGATAATGAATACATTATATTGATATGCAATGACAAGCCTCACCTCTGCAGCCTGGCTCGCGTAAAAACGACCATTTTGCACTGCCACAACAGCTCCAGTTTGGCGCTGCGCTCTGACAAAGGAGAGAAAGTAGGAGATAATCATATTACAACCTCATCATCAACCCAATCACAAATTTTCTCTTAACCTCTTCTGAATCTATCTATCTATCTATCTATCTATCTATCAATCTATCTATCTATCAAAACACATATAGTTAGATATTCTAATTAGTTTTAGTTTCAGTTGTAGTCATAGTATTATTGTGTTTATTTTTAATGTTTCGTTAAGATTGGACAATGGCGTCATCCTGCGGTCAAATTGACTATTGCCATAGACTGTATAATAGACAATATTATACACACACACACACACACACACACATATATATATATATATATATATATATATATATATATATATATATATATATATACATATACACACACACATATATACACACACACACACACATATAAATATATGTTTATTCGGGAGACAATTTCAAATGATTTTAGTTCCTGTATATTCGATTTTTTCACCCTTCAGCTAACGAAAATCGTTTTTGTTTTAGATAATAATAAGCTCGACCTGAATGAATATAACGGTCTCACCCTGTGATAGCTGGTTGTAGACGGAAGACAGTGCTGCAGATCGCAGGACTTTGAGTAACTTTACGCAACAACATGATGATGAATAGGCCGAGACTCTTGTCTTTCTTGCCGAACGTTGTTTGTCTCTTGTGAAGGGGAAGTGTCACGCTTTGTCTGTGGATCGAGGAAAAATTAAAAAGGTCATTAAATGCCAATAAACAACTGGACGGAGTGTCCAACAATGCAGCCGAACCTGTTTTATTTCGCCCTTGACTGACTCTTCCAGTCCAGCGCAGACTGCAGACCCTCCTCCTGCGTACGGTGACGCGACTCGAACACTTGAACACTTCTGCCACAAAACACGTCTGAAATAGATCTCCAAATATGAAAACTACGGATAAACGAAGCGCTTTGATCCACTGTGTAGCTTACTGCCTACCGGAAGTACATATCCTTTACTTTAGTGGCAAAGGAAGAGCCACGTAACGCTGCTGATCTCAGATCAGCTTTTGCAGACACTTCGGGGGAGGTGCTACAATACAGCCCAAGGTTCCTTTGTGTATCACAGTGAAACGAAATGGACATAAACTGAACCCAGATATTTTTTATGAGACATTACATTAAATTATGTATAATATAATATTCCATATATATACATATGAGCTAACTTTTTATATGCAAAACGATTACATTTTCGCCATATTTAATATATAACGAATTAAAAAAAAAAAAAAAAAAAAAAAAAAAAAAAAAAAAATATATATATATATATATATATATATATATATATATATATATATATATATATATATATATATATATATATATATATATATATATATATAAAATCATCCACATAGGTAGTAATAATTTACATGTATTCATTTGGCAGACGCTTTTATCCAAAGCGACTACAGGGTTGAGGAATACAACAAGCGAGGTATCATAAGATAGCTCGAGAAGTGCCTGTTATTCAAGGTTTCAGTCATCATTCAAAAAAGTAAAAAGCTAGGACAGGAGGACAATTAGAAAACAGAAAAAGTCAAATCTTAGTTTATTATTATTATTATTTAATTATTATTATTAATTATTACAATTAACGTGGAAACAAATATGTAAAGGTTACGTTTTGAGAAAAGGTTAACTTTTTATTGAAAAAAGTCGCTTTTTATTTAAGTTAAGATATCTTTGGGTAGATCATTTTCTGTACAGGCACATTTATATACAAAACAACATAGAAAAGTATCAAACCATTATTTTGACCAACAAATATTGTAATTAATACATTGAATAAATTGACAAAATTTGGACAGCGTGTTAAATTCTAGATAATCATTGATTTTATATTGAAGTGATGGGTCTCCAGTGGCAACTTAGAGTGCTCCAGCCTTAAAAAATATTCATCCAAAAGTTACAATTCAGAAGATTATTTACTTACCCTCATGTTGTTCCAAATCTGCAAGAGTCTTTATTTAAGTTGAAAACAATATGATAATTTTTTGTTTAGATTTGGTTTTTTTTCAATAGCTGTTTGTGACAAAGCCTGTCAGACTAGCAAAATAACAACACTTAAAAGTTAATTCTCTTTAAGTCTCATTTGCAATCAATTTAGAAATGGCACCTTAATGCATCACACCACATTTAATGTCACTGAACTCATAATGCCATTGATTCTGGCATGTGTTGTAGGTGGTGTCAAAGTGACAGTTTGATTTTTTTATTGAAATTTGAGAGCTGCAGTGAAAGGAAAGATTTTGCATAACTAAAAATGTGTGTTTTATACACTAAAATACAACAAACTAGGGTGATTCTATATCTAACTCTATATAACACTGATACAGTAGTGATGCATATAAATACTATTCCTTGTGTTATACAGTATGTAAGATAAAGAATGAAACTAAAACACAAACGAGACATTAGCAACAAACACTTGACAATTTTCAGAGAATAAATGACTAGTTTCTGAGTTAATTCTATCAAATTTATTTGGAGTGACAGCATGCAAAAGTGACAGTATCTGATGATATTCAAAAAGTAACACTTCAACATGGCATTCCATTGAGACTCAGTAATTATGTAGCACCTGAATATTTGGACCTGTATATCTATAAACTCATATAAAAAGGCGCTATGATTATCAGCCATGCAAAGAGACAAAAAAATAAAAATCATCTCTGGAGTAGAAAATAGAATAAACAACCTATTCTACCCAGAAAGTACCTTTTATGGGGTTAAAACTTCCTCTGCACGTACCATTTTAGTACAATCATTTTATAGTCTGCCTATTTGTGAGGGTACTAGCAAGTCTTTGAAAGGGATTGCTTTCTAAGACCAGGAATCAGAAGAGTTCTTAATCAGAAACTGATAACCAAATATTTGTTTCCATGAACCCTGGCTCCAATCAGCAGTACAAAGACAGTTTACAAAGGCAATTTTTAAAGCATACAGTACATAATACATGAGAGAAAAGCTTTCAGATTTCCTTGGTACACTTTAAAGCACTACTTAGAGACATAATACACCTGATCGATTGTTGCAACGTTTTGAATCCTTTTAAAGGTTTTTGAAGGCATGCCTAGTTTATATCTAGACTTTTTTTCGTCTGAATTCTAAGCTTGCATCCCGCAATTGTGTGTTTTTTTTAAGTCCTATTGATTAAAAAATAAAAAGCAAATTTTTAATCTCACTATTTTGACTACCCCCCCCCACACACACACAATTGCAAGTTAATGTCACAATTCAGACTTTTCTTCTCAGAACTGCAAGTTTATATCTCACAATTTTGAGTTTATATCTCACAATTCTGAATTGTTTTCTCAGAACTCAGAGAAAAAAAAAGTCTAAATTGTGAGATAAGTTGCAATTACCTTTTTATGTTTTTACCCCATGACGGAAACAAGCTTCCATACTTTATTCTTTTTATAGAAGGGTTTTCATAAAATTTTAGTTTTAGTGTTTTTTAAAAGCATTTTTGTATTCTAGTGAATATCATGTCGGTCATTTAAAAGGTGTTTAAAGCGAATTTGCTTTTAGAAATATTTTCTGGAAAACCATGAGATCTTAATCAAAGCCAGACCCTGTTGTGGCTAATACCACAAAGACAAAGGCAAAACAGATTTTTAAGTCTGTGCTATGCAAGACTTCCTACCCTTCTGTAAACCCTGTTCCCACCGTCAAGGACAAAAACTAACTCTAAAGAGCTGCACTGATACAGTAAACTACATCTCTGTCAGTCACAGAGTAGAACTCACAGTTATCATGTGATTACAAACCTCTCTGCTCTCACTCCTTCACTTGTGCATCGACGGTTACATCCTTCATTACATCACATCCACAAAAAACTCACTGGGGTTGCCCATGGCCAAGTGGAAAGACTGCCTAGAGGCAGTTAGCTCAGGCGGGACGGAGCCCAGGTCTCGGGTTGGTGGAGCTCCTGGAGGCCCACCAGGGGTGCCGGAGGGGAGCAACCCAGGGTGGGGCGGCAAAGTAGGCGTTTGTGGGTGTGGGGCTCCAAGTGCTAGGTGTGGATGTGGATGTGGATGTTGGGGCACCATCATCACCATCATTGGGTTGTAAGGGATGGGGATTCCAGGCGGATATGGGGCGAGATGAGCAGACGGGACGCGATGATGCGAGCGCTGGCTCGAGCGCTGACTCGAGCGACTGTGTTCGCTAGGTGTGGCTGAGCCATGGTCTCGTCTCAGGCTGCTGCGAACAGAGTAATCTGATTCACTGCCGCTGCCAGAACGTGAGTCAGCTCCGCCCCCACCAGGAGATTTATCGTCACGTACGCTACCGCTCGCTGTGCTGCCAGATACACTTTTACTGCCCCTTCTCTTCTCTCCGTCACTGCGCGTGGAGCCACTGCTGTGACTCCCTGAGAGAAACAGAGACAAGAACACAACAGGGTGTTGACAGGGGCATAAAAAACTTTATTTGTATACCACTATTAATTAAAATAGTGCACTAAGGGTCATTGTAGTTTGTTACCTTCACTGTGCTGGCTGCCCGCACTGCCTGGGCCGTAGCTGTAGTTGGAGAGCTCATGGTAGGGAGGTGGCTGGTTGGAATAGGGGTGAGGGTATTGGTACGTGAAAGAGTGGAGCAGAGGCCATGGTGTTGCTCCCGGCAATGGAAGAGGGGCCAGAGTATCCTGGTCTGAAGCACCGCTGGAACCATCGTTATCATTAAGAGAAAGGTTGGCCATGTCTGAGAGGAAGAAAATTTGAGAGATTAAATAACATTCAGGAATTCAGGCAAAAATAACATTTATTTTGCTGTATGTGATTTTGTCTCTTTAAAATATTATCTATAATAAAAGCTGATTTTACTTACAATTTTCACAGTTACTGAAGTCTCCAAATATGTAATAACACTGTTCAGAGAAGGTGATTTTGTTTACAGTGTGTCTGATGAAACCAGCCTTTAGTAGGTTACTGGCATATTTACGAGCTTCCCGTCTGTCCTGAAACCCATCAATGTGATGATACAACCACTCAACCACATCAGAACCTATTCACACAATCATAAAGTCAGAGAAAAACAAACATTGGATTAGATTGAAGGTCCATTTGTCTCATAGTCACAAAGATCATTTAGGAACAGTGTGTAACTACAGTCTCAGGTAAAAGCCTCTGACCTAAGAAAGCATTGGGAATGGTGATCTTTAGCCACATTCGGTCTCTGACCTCCAGACCGGACTCAGGAGATGCCATGGCCTTAGCAACCGATGCCATGTCAGAGCGAAGAGACAGGTTAAACTCGTCAAATCCTACAGAGAGTTAGAGAGATTAAATAATGGGGCTAAGAGAGTGTGCTTGTAAAAGGTCTAGAAAGAGTAAAGGAGAAGACAAGCACAATACTTACGTTCAGTTTCAGTGACAGATGAGCTGGAGGTGATTGTGCTACTAGGGTAGGATGGAAACACCCCTGTCAGAGCTACTGAATGATTGACCCATGCTGCTGGATCTATGGGCTGGATTGGCTCATCTGACAGACAAGATGGGGAAGGATGTTAGATAACTGAATCTCAAATAATATATATATATATATATATATATATTTATATATATATGCAAAAAATCGAATACGATTTTCATGCGCGTCTCTTCAGTGAAGACGCTCCTAAAATTATAAATATATATTTAGGGCTGTGCAAAAAATCGAATACGATTTTCATGCGCGTCTCTTCAGTAAAGACGCTCCTGTGATTAGTAGTATATCTCCAGCATGTGCGTTCAGATCAGGATTGCCAGGTTTTCACAACAAATCCTGCCCAGTTGCTTCTCAAAACTAGTCCAAAACTAGCCCAATCGCGTTTCCAGGAGGTTCCCCAATAAAAATTGCATCCCGGGGTTAAAATATAAGTTTTTTGTCAGGGTTGCCCTGGTAATATTCATATTTTAGGGGCTTAATATCACGTTATTGGTATTGGGGTCGCTTCAACCCACGGACATGAAAAACAACCGCAGACTTGGCAACACTGGTTGGCATTTACCACACAGAGCCGTAATTCACTGACAATCTACACAAAATCGATTTTAAAATCGCAGGCGATTCTTTGTCGATTTTGAAAGCGATTTTGTGTAGCTTGTCGTTGGACTACGGCTCTGTGTAGTAAATGCTGCTCCACCTGAACCAGTGTTGCCAAGTCTGCGGTTGTTTTCGATTTTTTGCACAGCCCTATTTACATTACTACTCAGAAGTTTGAGGTCAGTAGGACTTTTAAATGTTTTTGAAAGAAGTCACTTACGCTCACCAAGGCTGCATTTATTTGACCAAAAATACTGTAAAAACTGAAATACTGTGAAATTTTTCAATGTTGAAATCTTAGGTCAAAACCTTGATACATTTTTTCTCAGGATTCTTTGATGTAGACAAAGTTGAAAAGAACAGTATTTATTTGAAATCTTCTGTAACATTATTAATGTCTTTACTATTCTTTTGACCAATTTGATCCATCCCTGCTGAATAAAATTACTTTTAAACATTTGAGCAGTTATTTATTAGGCCTAATAAATGACATGCAATATTATAAGTATAAATATATAAATATATATTATTAAACAGGAATTAAAATTAGACTCACTGCGTGGCAGGGTGAAATAACCTTGTGGAGAAGGGTCCCAACATTTTGCCACAGTCAGGGTGATGGGTCTAAGAGAATAAGAGTGATATTATAACATTGCAGTTTATATATTATTGTCTACTAATATATATTTACTAATAATAACAACTTGCATAGAGTGCAATACTTGGTCCTCCTGCTGTAAGTCATGTCAGAATAATTTGATTAAGAATATAAGCAATATATTTATGAGAAAGGTTATATTGTCCAGTGGGAAACCAATGGGATTTTCTTTGAGCCTTGACTTCTGAGTTGGAAGATATGAAAATAGATGGATGGATAAATGGATCATCTTCTGTGGCAGCCCAGAAAATGATAAAATACACTGCTAAACCTCCAATTACACCAACGTGTATCTTTTTGTATTAATGTAAAAAAATAAAAAATAAATAAAGTACTGTTTTTGTCAGAAATAGAAAGATTAATTATTATGAAACTGTCCATTTTAAAAATGGGACGTTCCCATGAAGACTTGAAGGCAATCTTAAGGCAATTCTCACAGACTCACCCAGGTTTATGGACAATCTCACGGAGAACCCTGACCGCATCATCATTACTCATGTTCTCAAAGTTGATGTCATTCACCTGCACAGAAACAAGACAACAATCAGTCTTAAAACATTACAACCAGTAATTAAAACAGAACTGCATTAACCCTGCAGCAATGAAAGAACTGGTTTAAGGATAATTACTACTGAAATGGCTGCAATGTTTGTGTCTTAAAGCTGGCCGTGGCCTGAAAATATTGTCTTCGATTTTAATGTTGAGTATTTAAGTTTGACAGGAATTAAAATAGCAGTCACATCACTCATGTGACAGGGAAGTCCTCCATTCAATAGAAATCAGGATGTGCAGGTCTCATTTTGTGCCTGATTTCCCAGCACTAACAACTTCTTTCCTATGAATGTGTATACACAAACACACACCTGCAGCAGCATGTCTCCAGGTTCAATGCGTCCGTCTGCAGCTACTGCTCCCCCCTTCATGATGGAGCCAATGTAGATGCCTCCATCACCTCTCTCATTACTCTGACCCACTATACTGATGCCCAGGAAATTATACTTCTCTGTAGGACACAACAAACAGAAACGAGCACATTATGAATTAAATACAATTCATATTTAATAAATAGCAGGACAAAAATAGAGGAACAGGTAAGAAATGGCACTAACCCATGTTAAGAGTGACTGTAATAATGTTTAGGGACATGGTTGAATCTGTCACACTGCTGAAAGAGGAAGCCTATAACAAAACACAAACAAATAAAACAAATTGTTCAACTGTATCGAATACATAAAGGGATAGTCCACACAGTGATTAAATTTCTGTCATAATTTACTCCCCACCCAGTATAACTTTCTTCTGTGCAACATAAAAGATGATATTTTGAAAAATGTTGTTAACTAAACCGTTTCAGTTCTCTCTGACTTTCATTTTATGGACAATACAATGGAAGTAAATAGGAACCAAATCCGTTTGGTTACCAATATTCTTCAAAACATCTTCATTTCTGTTCTGCAGATGAAAAATAAAGGTTTCATACCCTCTCCAGACGTGGGCGCTGTTTCCTGCGTCTGCGATGGCGTTTCAGCAATCTAGATGCTGTGCTCTGTTCAGTGGAGCTGCTGAACCTGATAACAAACATTTAGTAAAATAAACACTTATAATCAAGGCATAATCTGCAATATTGATTAATCAGTGCTTCTCAACTGGTTTTGCTTCAGGATAGAGATTTTATTATATAGGATCTCTCATGGAAACCTAATATAATACAAACATACAAACCTTTTGTCTTCTACCAATGACAGATGAATATGCATTAAAATTTTGTTGAGTTTGATTGGAAGCGTGGTTTTGGAAAAACAAAAGATAAGTCTATTGGTTTTGCTTTCCTAACTATGAGAAAATATATTGTTATGCTAAATATTATTTGCATTTAGCGTTGTTTCACATACTGCACGCAAACCTCTAAATAGATCGAAACCCATTTTTGGATCGTGACCCACCAGTCGAGAACCACTGGACTAAAACCAAACTAAAAGCATACACTGATGCTGATACGCTCTTGTAAAGTTCAATCACTTGATTCAGATAACAGAAATAAAACCTTCTGACATTAAAAAAAAATTACACACAACCTAAAACCAGAGAGAAACCAGAGAGAAGGTGAAGCGTGTAATTTTCTTGACGCTAAAAAATGTTTTCCAACTCCAGTCCAATCTTTAATCAAGCACACTTGCTCTGACCTGCTCATCGTATCGTCGTCATCTGAATCACAGAAGCTTGTGGTGTCCAGTTCACTGCTCATCACTGTTGTGGCACTCTCATAGCCAGCCAGGTGTCTGTCCATACGGGACTGCCCATTAATACGTGGCCCTGAGACAAAAAGAGAAAGAGTACAGCAAAATGAACATAGACTGCTGTGTCAACATATTGAAATACTATTGACATAATTGATAAAAAATGATTAGGTAACATCAAACAAGCAACACAGGAGACAGAACAGACCATGCTGATCCAAGCTCTCTCTGGGCCGAGGTCTCTCTCTCCTGAAAGACACGACTGACTCTGTCTCTGTCTGATCATCTAAGGACTCCAGGCTGCCTGCAGTGTTGGGACTGAGCACACACACACACATAACGCAATGATTTACATTCAAGACACATCTGTACATCTTTGCATGCTGAGCGAACCTTACATTTTTAAAAGCCAGCTGCCTCTGCCTCAACCAATCTCTGATGAGAAATTGAGAGCATGAGACACTGGGGGGAAATCACCTTCTTAAGTATATTTGTCTTCATTTCCAGTAAATAAAAATCTTAGAACAAATAAATTTACCTGAAAAGCCAAACTGCTTTTAGATGTTCATAAAATTTATCATGACTATAAGTAATTTACCATGTTTCATTAGCATTTTTTTTTCACTTGTTTAATCCCGCAAAGCAAATGTTTGACATATGTTGACTAATCTATGATACAGATCTGTCTATTTTGAAAAGCAAATAAACAAAAAAAAGTGAGTTTCCCTTCAAGTAAAGCTGTGCCTCCCATTCGACAACTTATAATGAGAAAGTGTATTTTAAGGGATAGAGAGAGAACTGCTGCAGACAGCAACCACAAAATGACATTCAATAGCGCAAAACAGACATGCAGAATAACATACTGGAAGGAAGGGGGTCTGGAGTCTCCAATGCCCCCCGTCCTCTCGGCAGGAGGTGGAGGTAGGGGAGGAGGGGGAGGTGAGGGCTGAGACTGGATCTCTACCAGAGGAGCAGGGGGTTCGGCTGCAGGAGTGTCTGAGGACACCAGCTAACAGAAAGAGAGAAGATTGGTGTGAGAGTGAATGTGACCCATAAAAAACAAGGAACTAAAAAAGGACTGTGGGAAAAGATCTAATGACAACAATAACACAAATTATTTTTTACCCAACACATACTCGTGGAGCTCATTCAAAAGTGTAAAACTGATCACACAATGCTTCAGGTCAAACATATCCAGTGTCTGGGTTTTGCGTAACTACAATTTATATGAGGACCAAGTTTGGAGAGGTAAATAGCTGCAAGCAGACAGGAAACTCTATTCAGCTCTGTTTGGGGCGATTTGAGGCTTTTGAAAAGCTTGAATAGAAGTGCAATAGAAAATTTCACTTAACGAGAAAAGTAAAAACATTGACAATCTTCACAATCTGCAACAAAACACTGTTTGCTAAAGCGTAAAAAAAAAAAAAGTCAAAGCCATGTACTTGAGATACGAAAGAAAAATCAGATGCATTATAAGAGGCCACATACAGTATCATTGTAAGCCCTTCTCCTTACTTCATGCTAATGGATGCTAGGTTATTGTACACTCCTCCTCAAGGGACCTTGAGCTATCCTGACGGTAGTCTACTATTTCCATCCCGAAGGGTCTGGTTTCATCCAAGCCTTTTGATTTAAGCACCTGCTTTTCTTTGAGGGTTTTTAGATGAGGCTGGATTTCAGTCTTTGTGTGAAGGGCCTGACACACACTATTGGTGCTCTTTAGAGTTTCACTGTGACATAAATCAAAACAGACGTGTCGCTGCAGGGATGACGAGTTTCAGCTAGGTTTAGTGAAATGGTACAGTTTGCACTTATACAACCGAGAACTGTTATGACACTATTAAGCATCATATGACAGTACAGTAAAAAAAATAAAAAAAATAATAATATTATTATTACTATTATTATTATATATATATATATATATATATATATATATTGTTTGGAGGAAAAGGCTCTTACCCAGGAGACAACTCTTCCATTGAAGCATGGCAGCTTGGCACTGTCGTCTGAGATCTCCTCCTTCACCACCCTGAGCAGACAATTACCAAAGACATGAAGGACATAAAATGAAGGAATACACATTTTGACAGATTTATGTAGGCTATTTATACATAAATGTATGCATCTAGTCTATTTCGTGCTTGCACTTAAAAAACAACTCACTGTCACAATGCTGATATTTAATGTTAATATCCCAATTTTATATTATATTCTGTTCCCTGACTCTGGTCCCTCCTAAAAGATATGACTATAGAAATATTTGTGCATTTGAAACCTAATGTAATACTACACGCATCTTGTCCACAAGCCACACAATCTGTATGTATGTATATACAGTACAGACCAAAAGTTTGGAAACATTACTATTTTTAATGTTTTTGAAAGAAGTTTCTTCTGCTCATCAAGCCTGCATTTATTTGATCAAAAATACAGAAAAAAAAATGTAATATTGTGATATATTATTACAATTTAAAATAATTGTTTTTAAATTTATTATACTTTAAATTATCATTTATTTCTGTGATGCAAAGCTGAATTTTTAGGATCATTATCACATGATCCTTTAGAAATCATTCTAATATGAAGATTCATTACAAAGTTGGAAACAGTTCAGCTGCTTAATATTTTTTCAGAACATGTGATACTACTTTTTAGGATACTTTGATGAATAAAAAAGTAAAAAAAAAAAAAGAAGCTATGTTTTTAAAATATAAATATTTTGTAATAACAATATACACTACTGGTCAGTAATTTGGGTCAGTAATTTTTTTTCTTTCTTTTTTTTAAATAAAATCAATACTTTTATTCAGCAAGGATGTGTTAAATTGATAAAAAGTGATAGTAAAGAAAATATCTTATTAGAATATATATTATTAGAATTTTTTTTTTTTTTATTTTAATAAATGCAGTTCTTTTTAACCTTTTATTCATCAAATATATTAGACAGCAGAACTGTTTCCAACACTCATAATAAATCAGAATATTAGAATGATTTCTAAATGATCATGTGATAGACTGGATGTTACATGTGACACTGAAGGCTGGAGTAATGATGCTGAAAATTCAGCTTTGTATCACAGGAATAAATTATTTTTTTAAAAGTATATTCAAATAGAAAACTATTATTTTAAGTTGTAATAATATTTCACAATATAACTGTTTTTTCTGTATTTTTGATCAAATAAATGCAGGCTTGATGAGCAAAAGAAACTTCTTTCAGAAACATTAAAAATAGTAATGTTTCCAAACTTTTGGTCTGTACTATATATATATATATATATATATATATATATATATATATATATATATATATATATATATATATATATATATATATATATATATATATACACAAAATCAAACAAAATCGTTCAAAAGTTTGGGATCAGTGAGACTTGTAATGTTTTTTTTTTTAAAGAAGTCTCTTCTGCTCATCAAGGCTGCATTTATTTCATCCAAAATACAGAAAAAAACAGTTATATTGTGAAATATTATTATACTATAAAATAATGGTTTCTATTTAAATATCCTTTAAAATATAATTTATTTCTATGATGCAAAGCTGAATTTCCAGGATCATGACTCCAGTATAAAGTGTCACATGATCCTTTAGAAATCATTCTAATATGATGATTTATTATTAGATTTATCAACAGTTGTGCTGCCAAACATTTTTTTTGGCTTTTTTCAGGATTCTTTGATGAATAAAAAGTTAAAAGGAACAGCATTTATTCAAAATATGAATCTTTTCTAACAATATAAATCTTTGCTATCACTTCTTAACAATTGAACACATCCTTGCTGAATAAAAGGTTTAATTTCTTTCAAAAAAAGAAAATAGAAATTAACCCACCCCAAACTTTTGAATGGTAGTGTATATTGTTAGAAAAGATTTCTATTTTAAATAAATGCTCTTCTTTTTAACTTTTCATTCATCAAAGAATCCTGAAAAAAAAGTATCACAGCTTCCAAAAAAATATTTGGCTGTTGCCAACACTGATAATTCTAATAATAAATCAGCATATTAGAATGATTTATGAAGGATCATGTGACACTTTATACTGGAGTCATGATGCTGGAAATTCAGTTTTGCATCACAGATATAAATTTTATTTTTTAAAGGATATTTAAATAGAAACCATTATTTTATATTCTAATAACATTTTGCAAGATTACAGTTTTTTTCTGCATTTTTGATCAAATAAATGCAGCCTTGATGAGCAGAAGAGGGGCGTGATATTCAAATGAAGATCGTTTTCTTCCGCCACATTTATCTACGTGCAATCATTCGTATGATGAGATTGGCTGCAAGTCGTAAGTTGATTTGTGCGCACAGATCTGTGCTCGTTTCTAAGTTAGATTGCCCATGGAGTGCATATGCACTATACTACACAGTGGAGTATGTGAACCTGGTGTAAAAGGCCGCCTCACATACAGATCATGAAATCAGGCTTGTGCTGTTTGTAAACTATTGGGGAAATGATTTTTGATCAAATTAATGCAACCTTGGTGAGCATAAGATAATTCTTTAAATATAGCACTGAAAAACAAATGTTTAAATTTGCGAGGCATAACAATGGATGAACAAGATCAATGAATGTCATATTTTTAGTAGTAATGCAGCACTGGCAGTACATTATGCCAGTGTTTAATCAGAGTTAGGCATTTGAATATGTATCAGCAATATAACAGTTATGCTTGCCTTAGGAAACACGACTAATAGTTATATTAATTAATATTAATAACTTATAATTAAAAGAATTAATGTTTTCTAATCTCAGTCTTCCCTGCACAAACCGTTGCCATTTCTTATCTGCAACCAAACAAACATTTGACTAGATGATGCAACTCCACAACAATTTCAGAAAGCACTTCCTGAAAGCAAAGCTCTCCTGCACTTTAACGCTTGTGAAACAAAGCCACCCCCAAACCCTCTAATGACGCTAATTAAGCCCAACATCTGTACTTGAAAAACAACTCTTGACCTCTAACACAGCCCACACAAACTGATTTTAACAAAAGCTCTTACAAAAGAATGAGTTCTGAACTTATTAAGACCCTGTAACAATTTGGCACAGCAGCCATTTGGATATTTATTTTAATTTGGACTATTTGCACTTAACACAGTCCAAGAAACAATGTAACAGGAATAAAACTGCACAAAAATCTGGGCCCGTATTCTTAAAGATTCTACGAATCCTATCAGGGAACTTCTAATTTAGCTTAAAAATTTCTAACTAGGAGTCTTATCTTAAATGTGTTTCAGGACCAATCCGAGAGCAACTCTATCTTAGTGAGGAGGCGGGGCTGACCCCGTTGCTAGCTATGACACAATCTAGCTTCTTGGTTGTCCAAGAAGGAAATAAAAGAGTGCTTTTAAGAGTAGGGTCTATTATAATCCTTCACTTTGAAATTACAGGCGTAATTTTTCCTGTTTTACCACACACTCTCTCTCTCTCTCACACACACACACACATGTATATATATTCTTTATTTACCATACTGTCATACTTGATAGGAAAGCGACACAATAAGGTTTTGAAAGTGCCGTAATTGTTTGTGTTATCACTTTGCTTATAGAAGGTTGTGTGACAGACCCAAATCATCACTGCTGCATAGGCCTAGTTGCATTTTTCCTGTTGCCAAATATGTTAATGTAGTAATTACTTCCATTTCTGGCACTATGGCATATTTGTGCGGTGTCGGAGATGTTAGTGTGGCTCTAATAAGATCGGTCACAAACATAATCCTTGCAGGATCTAATGTGTAGCATCTTATTAACTCACTGCCATGCATTGTGCAACACATTTCTTCTGTCTTCATGTTTAGTCCATTTTCTCCACTGCTAGAGAAACTCTTAAGCCTCTTAAAAGTCGTTGTCCATACTTCTAACAACTTTGGATCTTCAGACCTCTTTTAAGGGTTAAGATGCTTTCTGAATTACTTTTTTTCTTTACTAGGATCTTTTCTTTAATTTTAAGAGGAAACACCCTCATTTCTTAGAATTTTGTTATTAGGAACAACTCTTAGCACTAAGATTTTTCATGAATACGGGCCCTGGTCTGTACCCTTAAGGGGATATAATTATTATTTTTTTTTTTAAACAGCAGTAGAGGAGGCCTGGAGAAACCAAGGGGTCCCCTGCTCCTCTCGCTCACTCACTCGCTTTCTGTTGATTCTATCCCAGACACTGAGCAAATGGTCCGTCACCAGCCTCCAACCATATCCCTCCCCAAACATGGAACAACCCCCAGCCACTGCCACACACAGTCAGACTGACAGCTGGCTCTACACACTGCAAATCAGCACTGCAGCATCACAGCGCCGCCTGCTCTCTGCCTCACTCCACTACCGTATCAGCTTACATCAGCATCCAACCCCACTCAACAATAATACACACACATCCACCCTTTTCCACAATAACAAAAACGAGACATTCTCAGCCTTTCTTCCAAAACAGGAAAGAAGAAACGATCAAGTCTGCAGATTTTGCTTTCCCGGTAAAATACAGAATAATCAGATCCCAGTAATGTACTTAAATCAATTCAGCACTATTTTACTAGAATAAGACACAGCTGGCTGACATATTGGCTGCAGGGTTTAAAAAAAAAATTGCTAATCTGCAAATCCCTTTACCTGTAAAACCATGTTATCTCCACTCTTACGATGAAAATTTGTTATTGTAAATGAGAAAGTCAGAACAGACCTGCTCTTGTTTTATGGTCTAAGTCCATATTATGAAAGCCATTTCTGCCATAGCATAAAAAAATGTAAAAGGTAATTGTGACATTTTATCTCACAATTTGAAGAACTGCAAGATGTAAAATCAGAATTCTGAGAAAAAAGTCAGAATTGCAAGATATATACTCATAAATGTGAGATAAAAACTCTGAACTGTGAGGAAAGAGTCAGAATTCTGAGTTTATTTCTCAAAATTCTGAGTTTTTCTTCTTCTCAAAGATTCTCTCAGACTCCAGCAGCACTTAAAATAGTTGACAATTAACATGCAATATAAAAAAATACAAGAGATTAATGTTTGTTTGTTTTAGTGTGGCTCTACATTTACAGTGCTTCAGGTGAATGTCTTTGATTCATATCAAAATTAACCTAAGTGTAAGCTGTCAAACTGATGTAGTATTTACAGTCGGGTGATAACATCCTAATTTGCTAAGATTACAGACATTCCAGTAACATCTGGAGAATGCATTACTGACAAATATGTGGCTTAGATTTATTGGTTGGTATTCTGTCAATGGCAGGACAATTAGGCCAAATATGTGGTCAAAGACAAAGAACTCCACTCTTTATAAAAAAAACAAAAAAAAAGACAGTCAAGACAGAAGTGGGACACTAAAAACTTGGCCTGTAAGCAAAGAAGTGATTGAAAGGATAAGAATTTCACTACACAAGGAATATGAGATCTAATGTGTAGATAAAAGACAGAATAGCTAGAAATTACACACTACCAAAAGTTTAGGGTCGGTAAAATCCTTTAATGTGTTTTTTAAGAGGTCTCTTATGCTCACTAAGACTGCACTTATTTGATCAAAATACACTAAAAACAGTAATATTGTGAAAATTATTACAATTTAAAATGTTTATATATTTTAAAATGTAATTTATTCCTGTGATGGCAAAGTAAAATTTTCCGTAGCCATTCCTCCAGTCTATCATTGTCACATGATCCTTCAGAAATTATGCTAATATGCGGATTTGGTGCTTATTATCAATGTTGAAAACAGTTATGCTGCTTAATGTTTTTGTAGAAACTGTGTTAGTTACGCTTTTTTATAATTAATAAATTAATAGTAAGTTCAAAAATACAACATTTATATGAAATCTTTTGTAACACTTTAAAAGACTTTTTGTTGAAACTTGTCATTTTCGATCAACTTAATGTGTCCTTGCCAAATACAAGTCCTGATTATTATTTTTTTTAAATCTTAAAAAACATTTAACTTTTAACGCATATTAAAAACTATTTAAGAAACTACACAGATTATAAATCTTACATCCGCCTTAAAAGAATATGACTAGGCTATATTTAATATCAAACAGTTGCTCAAAGGTACACAAACAATTTCATACAACACAACTAATTTATGGACCAGGTATTTTTCATTTAGCCTATACCTGCAAAGCCAGACTGCAGAAACTGATAAACTCTGTCGAGATATTTGGACACACAATGTTCCTTTGCAGTGATGCCTTAACTAGACCACCCAGACCAGTATCCTTCTCGTGTAAAACCCTTATCTAACCCTCACAACAACATCAGACACAACATACACACAGATATATTTCTTACACATAAAAGCACTCCTTTGTTATGGCTATTCGTGCACATCTTTGTGTGTTTTCCTGCATTCACTCACCCGAAGTCCTGGTCCATAGACTTGAAGAAGAATTTGTAGTTCGGCTTGTTCAAGACCTGTTTAAAATCCAGCAGAGTGATTTTCTCAGCCGCTATGGGAATCTTCACCAAGTACGGCGTCTCCTCTTCGTCAATGTGATAAATTATTTTAGTCTCCGCCATGTCTCCAAACTCAACTCAACTTTCCCGTTGTTCTACGAAAGTATGGAAGAGGCAGCAGCTATGCTGCTAATGTTAGCCAGCGCTCCGGAGAGAAGGGGGTTGAGAAAACTCGTCTACACCACAATACTACTATCCAATAACACTGCCCTGTCTCGCGCATCCAGCATAAACAAAGAAAACACCGCTATTGTGCCAAACTTTTGGTGTCTTGAACGCTCAAAAGTGTCATGGTTTCCTTTAAAAATGTTAAAAACACACCTACAACCAGCTACACTGTAACAACATTTCCCTCGTACAAAAACACATGGGGGATTTGAAATACTTCTCGGCTCGGGCCAGCGAGGCGTGTGACGAAAGAGAGGCGCCCAGGCCTTCCCACTGGTCCCTTGTACTGGGGCATGTCCATATGAGTGCTTTTGTGGAACTAGGGGGAATTTTGATTCATCCCAGTGAATCGAATCTTTTAAATCAGTTCACTAAAAGATTTGTTTACGAACCCTTTCTGCAAGTTAAACCAGTAGGTGGCAACTGTTGTGTCATGATTTATAAGTGAATCATTCACTCAACCATTTCACCATATTGACAAATCCAGTCGGAGTTATATTAAAAATTGTCCTGGCCCCTCCAAGCCTTTCAATGGGGGTATGCGGGTGTTGGTTATCAACAGTTCAGAAAATGTGAAATAAAGTGTGCATCCATAATAAAACATCCCTATTTAACATCCCTAAATATCCATATTTCAAATGTAATAAAAACTTTTTTCTCACTTCCACTGACTGTCGTATGCGGAACACGTGCAGGCGAATGGACGCGCACACGTTGTGACATAATCCAAACACATTTGCAAATTGCGCATTTGTGTTTTCATGTATTCCAAATTTTTAATGGAAATGCAAAATCATGATTCTGTCATTTTGGAATAGCAATAGAAAATCATCCATTTGCTATTTCAGCATGCGGCTCCAACCCTCACAAAATTCCAATGGAATCGTAATTTGCTTTGCACTTGTATTTCCAATGCAGAACACAGTCAGCTCAATCAGTCTTGAGGGTGGGGTTTAGTGATATAGTCGGAAAGTATACCACGCCCACTACTGGTGGAAAACGAAACCAGCTTTAATTTTTATTCCTTCCCATGAGGAAAATGGGGACAAATATTCAATAAATGTGTCTAATTTGTAAAAGTGTTTTGTTTGTTTTTTCACTTCAAACTAAGCCGGAACGGAAAAACGGAACTAAATATTTATCACTTGCCAACAAACAAAATACATTTTCTATGAATGTACGCACAACCAACAGTCTGCGCCACAAAACACCACTCACAAGTTTTCCATTAAATCACATTATATTTGTCCCAGATTATTGTTAATGTACAAAATGACTTCGTCCTTGGCTGGAAGATTGTGTACTGTATTGTGCATTTTCAGCAAAACGTCTATCTTGAATAAAGTCACGCTTTCTCTTTCCTTTTGCTCTGCTTTGTCAAACACCAAACTTCAAAATCGTCGAAAATCGTTGTTTATTCATGAAGTGAACTTTTGCCAGTTTGGTGATTTGAACTGCCATCTTGAACTTAACTCAACGCTTCCACTGTGTGATACCTGGGGCAAGTTCAAGCTCAAACCGGTGAGCAACGTTTTGCTACGGTTTCCGGTTTGAACGACATGTTTCCCTGGAAACGGTGTGCAACGGGGTTTGAGATCAAGCGGCAACCTCCTGCTCTCTCTTGTGAAGCCAACACGGAAGTGACTTAAACTGTAATTCGTCAACTGGCCGCTACAGCCTGGCTGTAAAAGGGAGTCAATCCCATAGACTCCCCATGTTAAAATGCCCAACGTTACAGCAAAAAAAAAAAAGCCTGGTTTAAAAAATTATTTTGGTCTATATAGAAAATTTTGCCCTTCATGACAACTGTGAGGGGGGTGATTTTTTTATATATATATATAACTCATCTGTTTAAATTATATTAAGCCTTAAAGTTCTGCATAATTAAGGGCGTGGCCACTTGAGTGACAGGTGGATTGCCACTGCTGACACTGCCGTCAAGCTAGGTGGGCATGGTTTCAGCAACTAGCTCCCGCCTTTTTGCCCATTTTGATTATCTGGGAGTGACGCGTGGTGACGAGTTGCCAAGATGGCGACGGTCAGTTCTGTCTACTTTAGTCTTCAAAAACACTCTTTGGAAACCTATGGGTGACGTCACGGACACTACGTCCATGTTTTTTACAGTCTATGTTTGATATATGTTTTCTCTTGTTTGGTGGGTGTCACGTCAGCCCAATCAGCAGCAACATGTATATAAACCACGCTTATTAAAGAGACTGCTTGCCCAATGTAATTAACATCAAAATAAATTCACAAGAGCAAGTATATTGTTTGTAAATGTTTATTTACATTAAAGGCAAAATAACTGAAATAATAAGAGCACAAGTAGCTATAGATCTGGAACTCCTTTAAGTCTGTCTAAATATCATTTAGTAATTGCCATATCTTCTGGTCCATATCCTTTCCTTAGGAAGGTATGCTAGACACTGATTAATGTAACATAATTATATGTTTATATTTGATTTTATACATTGATTATATAATGGTAAATATTACAATGACATAGCACAACAACAGTGATCAGCAGTAAGAGCCGGCCCTAGACCTTTGGGGGCCCTAAGCGAAATTTGGTTGGAGGCCCCTTTGACCGTTTTAAGTAAAGCCTAAAGAAAAGCAATGACTACCTTATAACTATACTGTACATATATATCTACTATGTTATTTTAAAAATTTTTAGTCTATTAAATTATGTTTTAATTAAACTATGTATGCTGTATGTTAATTATCTTTTTTACGCTGCTGGTCCTGAGTAAGTATTTCGTTCTTATGTGGCAACATGTACAGAATGACAATAAAAGACCTTGAGTTCTTGAGTTGAGTTCCATGTTTGATGTCTAACAGGAAAATTATGACACCACTGAGCTGAATGGCAGTGAAGTGCAATGAACACACACTGATGCTTGCTAACTTGCTAAATAAAAAGACTGATAAAGTGATTTTCACTGACAATCAAAGAAACATTTTTAATTGACACCAGAGTGTAAGAGGCACAAACAACAGCCTATATATAATTTAAATGAAATAGAGCAAATAGAATAACATTTAAATAAAATATTATATAAAATAAATAATAAATAGGACATTTAAATGTTTGAATTTTTCAAATAAACAAAATTAACAATAACACCACAAACAAGATTAATAGTAACAATAATAAGAATTAGGTAACATTTCAATAGAACTATTAAAATCCACACTTGTGTATTTGTGTGCGCGCACATGCATACATGGTCTCCTTGGAAAAAAGTAATTGCTAAAAAAACAAAAAAAATGAATTAAAGGTTGTTTCAGCGATATCAGGCCCAAAAAAGGCCCAACCACAAATGATCACATTCATCTAATCTTTCCTAACGATCCGCTAGCTGCCTGCCTCATAAGCATGCCGTCAAAAACGCGTCTCTGTAGGCAGCCTAGGCTCTAAGATCTGCACACACAAAAACAATTGGTTTCACCAACCACTCAAAACCAAAACAAATAGTGTTCCAACCAATCACCGACAGGGAGGGTGTTGTGAGGTTTGCGCTCGTGCACGGCTGCACGCGAAGTCGGAGAACACAAGCGCAAAACCTCACAACACCCTCCCCCTGTAAGTGTTTGCATCCCAATATAAGACTTTTAGACTGCAGATTCTCCATACAGGTATCGAAAAATTAAGCCTACAGGTTTACATGCCTTTATCTTCTTGCTTCTTCTAGTCACTTCTCTTGTCGTTTTTCATGGCCAGAAAGATATTTTCATTTCTTGTCAGACATCGTCGACGTCGGAGTAACTGACTGACAGACACTGACCAGGTGACGAGTGACATCATAGGGGTCAGTCAGGGTCAAGATTCGCGGGGAACTCGCCATAATAAAGAACTAAATAAATAACAACTGTGCTTATCATGATGCCTGATAAAGAGCGCTGTAGGCCCATTTATTTTTATTTATTTATTTTATGTTACTTTTGATGTATGATTTTTTTTCACCCCACTAGCTAGCAGTGACTCTAGGGGGCCCTCTGCTGGCCACGGGGCCCTTTGCAATTGCAAAGGTCGCTTAGTGGCTTGGCCGGCTCTGTCAGCAGTAATGATAAGCCTAATGCTTACAATAAAAATAATAAGGTCATATAGATCATAACACAGTCTCGGAGGTAAGAAGTGGATTATACTTCATCCTGAAATGCGAGGCAAATGTTGGAACACAATAATTAGGAACCACAGTTTCCACAAATCCCTTCACTCGATTGATATGTTCTCTTTTATTCTGGACAACAAGGGAAGTGACTGTAACATCGAGCGTATTTTGCAGTATTAAACACGTATTTATACTGTTTTTTTATACCATAGTTGCAACTCTTGCGTCATCAGAACAGAGTGTTCAACGCCCCACCGTTTCCGTTTAAAAAACGTTTTGCACCGTTTTGTCGGGGCTGAACGCAGCCCTGTTGTGGCGCTGCACTTCTCGTCCTGTGTGAGACCGAAAATTATGTCTGATAATTTATTACGTCAAAGAGATACAAATATAGTTTATGAATAATAATAATAAAAATGAAACAGAACTCAGCATCCTCCTACGAATTGAACATGAGCTGTGATTGAATGTCACTGTTGTCAATGATTGAAGGTTTTTTGTTTGTTTGTTTTTTGATTGCTTGGATTGTGATCAGTCACATGGACAACACACCACTCGCATCAAAGTTTCTACAGATTCTCTGATCTGGAACTGTGATGATGATATACATTCGATACATTCTTGAATCCAGTCCAATGTTTCCCAAGCACTTTACCACTCTGCATTCAGTATATTCTTTTTTCTTCTTTTTTTTCTGGTTGACAGGTGAACATGATCTTCTTGACTTTGTTTGAAGTGGAAAAAAATTAATAAAAAAAAATGGCATTGTTTATATTCTCTTTTATTCTCATAAGAATGAATATGCTTCGTTTTCCACCAGCAGTGGGCGTGGCACACTTTCTGACTCTCAATAAACCCCACCCTCAAGACTGATTGACAGCTGACTGCAAGCGCAAAAGAGATTGCGATTTCATTTGAATTTTGTGGGTGTTGGAGGACGCGGAGAAAGAGAAATAGCAAATGTGTGCTTTTCCAAAATGACAGAATCATAACTTGTAAGACGTTGGAAGTGCAATTGCAAATGGATTTTGTGTTTCCATTTTAAATTTGGCAGACATGTTACATAGGCTACACGGAAAAGAAAATGGAAATACAAACGCGCGATTTGCGATTGCGTTTGGATTATGTCACAATACATGCGTCCACAAATTGAAAACACAATTGCAAATATAATAATTTGCGATTCCTTTCAAATATTGTCTGGAATATCATTCCATATGCTTCTATAGTCAACCTTTGAAGACAGGAAAACAGTCACGCGCTTCTAAAAGGACTTGAGCGAAAGACAAATATGAATCAGTCTACATAAATTATAATGATTCGTTCAAAACATGATTTTATATTTTTGTGATACTTTTTTTTCATTTATATTTACAGTCTGAAAGCCATATAGCCTATAATACATTACATAGCCTATGTCGAGTTTTTGAGTAGGTCTATTTAATAATGATATTGACAAATCGTTGTCGATAAACTCAATTTTCCCATTCTGACAACTTGTCACGTGCGACAAACATGCTATCATGTGCACGTTGGCACAAACGCTGAACATTTGTTAAATTAAACTATGTCTGTTAAAAAAAATTGTTAAGGAGTATTTTTATACAGACATTTAAAAAATTAGGGTTAGGGTTAGGTAACTTTTTTTTCAATCAACTGAATTGATACCTTGCCGTGCAATCAAAACTGCTCACAGATGTGTTTATGTGCATCATCCACAAGAGGGACTCATTAGGCTATCATTTTTGAAAAAACCCGTGCTGGACAATCTCCAGGAATTTTTTTTTTTTTTTTACATAACATGATACAAAAAGTTAGAGAAAAGAGAATAGCTTTATTTACAAAATAGACAATAAATACTCACATAATACTCACACAGTTAATGACAGGGATAATTGTAGGACTATACACACACAATAATATGAACATGAAAAATAGGTCCATAAAGCATTTGTACACTTAAATCAAATGGATAAGATGGATTGAATTCAATAAAATATTAAACCAAATAGGCTACCATGTGTGGAGATATTTTCAGAACTAACCTTGCCATTTTTGAATTTGGTTTAAGCAACTAATATCAAAGGTAACTAAAAGGTTCATTAGAACAGTCGATTTTACATGTAGAATCAAAATGATCTGTTTATAATTATCTATATATTGTCATCTGAAAAATGCAGGGACAGAATACATATTAATGTAACAGGATACATTCATGTCCTTAATCTTTTAATTATGAAAAAGGCTTGGCCCAAACACAACCCCAATCACACAAGTCAGTACAAACATAATCCAGAAGATGACAGCCAGAACCTGAACACACATCAGGGTCTTCTTGTGTCTCCTCAGAACCTCAATCTCTCGATGCAGCACCCTAGGTGGGTTTACCATTTCTGTGCCTTCTCCCATCTGCTCCACCCTCAGACTAACAGTGGGCAGGATTATGAATCGGGTATCCCTTTCTCCCAGAGATAGCACCAACCGCTGGGTCACCGTGGCCAGCCGGGCAGACACCGACACAGGCAGACGGAAGGCTACAGGAGGCAGCTGGGCGAGAATTCTTGAGTTACAGGGTAGAGAGTATGCGTCGCCACCCTGCAGTGGGGTGGAGTGGCGGCACAGCGGGCAAGAGATTGAGGGGGCGCTGTTGGGGTCTGGAGGGTGCAAAGGAGTGAGCTGGATTTTGCAGAGACATTCTGTACAGAAGACATGAAGGCATTCCAGCATGCGCGGGAGTTTGGAGTCCTGGTCATACTCCTGATAGCAAACTGGACACTCCACCTCTGGAGACTCTGGAGGCACCTCAGTTTGTGCAGGAATTGGTTGAGTCTCTGACATGATGAGGGAAACCGTAATGCCAAAGAGAATATGGCTTTTAATCTTCAGTGTGGACGTCCAGGGTTGTCCTCTTCTGAAGTAACCTAGAAAAACTTTATATTATTTTAATATAAGAGCCATATGAGATTTATAAGTTGCTTTTAAGCATTTGCTAAATGCATAAATGTAAATGTAACTAATTATATTAGCTGTATGGTCCGTGTATTTTTGCGTCAATTTATTTCTTGTTTTTTAACCCAGAAATGAATGAACAGATTTAACATTACTCAAACATTTTTCAGAATTCGTATTTCATTAAAAATTGTAAAAATGATTTAAAGTTCGTTTTTTAATGTAGCCTAGGCTATATAAATGCTAAATTTCATGCCTCTTGCGCTACTGACGTGGCTACCAGTAACCTGTTGCTTTATGAAAACCTTTGGCCTTGATGTTTATATGATCTTGATAAATTTTCACGCCTAAAACATGTATGAAATACTCATTACATATTTCTTTGCAATTAACTGTATCCAGGGCCAATTCTACGGGAGGGATCGAAACAAAAGCAAGAGAACATTGGTTAAAGCTGTAGAAATAGCGAAACATATTTTTATTATTATATTTGTGTTTGAACTCTGAAGAGCTTCAAGACTGACCGCATTTCAATTATTATAAAGGGTGCGCTCTTTGTGAGCTTTTATACGCGGATGTCAATGGACAGGGCAAAAATGTGTCAAAATTGTTCTAGGCGTTAAGGCTAGAGCAGCCTCACTGATTTCAGAAGCACCCTCTGTGATTTTATTCTGGAAGCGGACCTGCCTGTATCTGGAGAAGTAGGAGAAATTATAATTTGCATATATTTCTATATAATATTTATACAGGGGCGCAGCTATTGTTTCTGGGCCCCTCCAGAACCAGAGATTGTCTTACTACAGGGAGATGAGACTGAGAGGGTCTGTATTACTTACTATTGGAGAAAGCGTAACGGTCAACTTGGATCACGTGTGCCTTAATAACCAATCACATTACAGCCTTGATGTCATTGAATTTCAGTCAGATTTGTGTGACACTCAGTCGCTGTTTATGGATGCCATCGCAGGCTTGCACATACTGTATCTCTCCTGAAGTGTTTACAATTAATGTGGATTACTTGTGGGTTACTCTGGTGTTTTATCAGCTGTTTGGACTCTCATTCTGCCGGCACCCATTCACTGCAGAGGATCCACTAGTGAGCAAGTGATGTGAAATAATAACGGTTCAACAAAAATTCTGAGTTTTAAGTGCTGTATGTCCTTTTAACCATATAAGAACTATAAACCATATAAACATACATATAAAGATGAATATTAGGGGCTGTATAGGTCATAATTATTGAAAAGCCTTTTACAAACACTAGTGAACCGAAAAACATTGATCAACCTTAGTGAAATTCATTCATACACATTACTGAAAAACCTCTTACATATGCTAGTGTACATCAGTTTCAGTTATGCATATGAATGAATTTCACTATGGTTGATAAATTTTTTCACTAGCATATGTAAGAGGTTTTTCAGTAATGTGTATGAGGCTTTTCAGTTATGCACATGAATGAATTACACTAAGGTGAATCAATGTTTTTCATTTCACCAGTGTTTGTAAGAGGCTTTTCAATAATTATGGCCTATACGGCCCCTCATAGATGAACTACTTTTTTATTTACCAGATTAAACCTACTTAAGTCCTGTCCAATTTATAAATAAGTGGATCTGACCCAGTTTCATAAGTTATTCTCGCACTTCCTGTGCATGAAATCACTAAAATATTGAGAAACTGGGTCTTGGCACAACACCAAAATACCAACAAAAACTCACTGAGAAGCCACATAGACCTCATGATTAAGATTAGTAAATGTATATATGTCTACACCTGCATATAATTGCATGGGAACATTTTTATGATGATTTAATCAGATTTCACTTTCATCTGCACATTGTATTAAAGTGAAATATGTATGCAGTCTCAAAAACTTTGCATTTGAAACTTTCACTCATTGGGCAAGAAATGTTTACACATTTATGATAACTGCACATACAAAAGGTGCTAAATACCGTAGTGTTTATAAGGAATGTTTATTTCTAATAAACCCTGCTGTCTGTTTTCTTATTAGTGTTGCAGTTTTAATCCAACTCTCGAGTGGGCATAGTCAGAGCAACCATCACTCACAGGAGGGGCTGCCTAGCAATGCAGGTCTCTACAGAATTAGCGACAATATCTAGGAGTGCAAACTTGGACTTTAACATTTATTAAAATATAAGCACTGCAGATTTTCATATGCAGAATTGTTCATTTGTAAGTTATTGTCATTTGTAGTGGCAATTTGCAAATGTAGCTGAAATATGCTACATAACACTAAACAAAACCACTTGACATCTGGTCATGTGAGTTGATATTCATTGTTTTCAGAAAGAATGCATGTCACTACACGGTGAAAATCCTTCATAAACAATCTACACTTTGATATTAAGAACTGGCAAAGAAATAGAAAGGACAAGTAAATATATATTTACATATTTGTGAACTCTTTGTACAGGGAGTTTTAATTGCATTTGACAGATTATCATTGCTGTCATTCAGAGAACCAGAGCTGTTCTATTAGCGATACAGTTTATAGTGCATAAAAGAAGGATGAAAGATTCACTCACCGTTCCAGTCCTTTTTTTTCCTTTCTTTTTTTCAAGGTGAAATAGTCTGTGCCCTTTTAAACTTGAACGCTGGGTCCATGCTGGGTCAGTTTAAAGTCACAGGTGAGAAGTTTAGGGAAAAAACTGTTAAGCTTTGTCACCGTTTAACACTGTCTGTATTTACATTGCATGTTTTCGTGCATTTACCGCTGTCTTTCTTTCAGTCTCTTTCCCTCCCCTGATGCCACACTTTGTATGGCTGGGGTGGGAGCTGCTTTCACTGACATCTATTATCAAGAGATGACTTGGTTACTAGGAGAGGGAACAGCACAAGTGCTAGGCCTATTGTTGCTGTGGGATGCTTTCATGGATGTGTCTCACTGCACTGTTATTTTTATTAATTGTACTTTTATATATTTGTACTTTTCTAATTTACTTTGCATTTGATACAATGCAGTGCTGTGTAAAACGACATATACACCAGGATTATTAAAACTAAAACTATGGAAAAATTCTAAAGTAAAAAATAAACGTTAACCAAAATAAAATAAAATATCAAAATTTAAACTTATTTTATTTTGGCTAGTTGGCAAGGCAACATTTCTTATTTCCATTTAGTTTAGCTTGAAGTACTAAAAAAACTGAAACTAAACTAAAAACAATAAAACTATACATACTTACAAATTAACATACAAAAAAACAAACATACAAATTACAAAAATTTACATACAAAAAACCATACAATTTACTAAAGCTTTACTAAAATTTCAATGAAAACAGAAAAATAAATTTGCTTGAGAGGTCTTTCCACCCATGAGATATTCACCCGGTTCACCAGTTGTATTACTCCAGCTTGCAGTGTCACGGCAGATGCACAAATCCACTATAGTTTTATAAATAATACTGTTTTTGTGTCACGGAATGTAGTTTTAAAGGATTTTTAGGTCGAGAATGTAGATATCATAAATCTAAATTTGCTTTAACGTTTTCGGAGATGTGAGCTCCAGGGTGTCAACAGCCGTTCAGTGATCATTAACCACCGAGAGCAGCCTTACTTCGGCCAGTTCTTCAGCGAACTTTTAATGAAGCAACTCAACGTTCCTTCGTTACTACTTCTAAAGTGACATTTTCAAATTAGTAACAGAGGCTTGGGATCAGCTGTTAAACTGACAACTTGAGATTTGAATCCGTAGCGGAAGAAAGTAGTTCTGTATACAAGATTATTTTAAAGACATTTCCTGGTTGTTATTTATTTACACAGTTTTGCCGTCAAACTGTTGTACAGGTCCTTCTCAAAAAATTAGCATATTGTGAAAAAGTTCATTATTTTCCATAATGTAATGATAAAAATTAAACTTTCATATATTTTAGATTCATTGCACACCAACTGAAATATTTCAGGTCTTTTATTGTTTTAATACTGATGATTTTGGCATACAGCTCATGAAAACCCAAAATTCCTATCTCAAAAAATTAGCATATTTCATCCGACCAATAAAAGAAAAGTGTTTTTAATACAAAAAAAGTCAACCTTCAAATAATTATGTTCAGTTATGCACTCAATACTTGGTCGGGAATCCTTTTGCAGAAATGACTGCTTCAATGTGGCGTGGCATGAAGGCAATCAGCCTGTGGCACTGCTGAGGTGTTATGGAGGCCCAGGATGCTTCGATAGCGGCCTTAAGCTCATCCAGAGTGCACTGGTGAACAGCCTATTCGTTCAGAAATTTCTTTCTGTGTCTTACCCTCTCGCTTGAGGGTGTCAATGATGGCCTTCTGGACAGCAGTCAGGTCGGCAGTCTTACCCATGATTGCGGTTTTGAGTTATGAACCAGGCTGGGAGATTTTAAAAGCCTCAGGAATCTTTTGCAGGTGTTTAGAGTTAATTAGTTAATTCAGATGATTAGGTTAATAGCTCGTTTAGAGAACCTTTTCATGATATGCTAATTTTTTTGAGATAGGAATTTTGGGTTTTCATGAGCTGTATGCCAAAATCATCAGTATTAAAACAATAAAAGACCTGAAATATTTCAGTTGGTGTGCAATGAATCTAAAATATATGAAAGTTTAATTTTTATCATTACATTATGGAAAATAATGAACTTTTAACACAATATGCTAATTTTTTGAGAAGGACCTGTATAAACACAATATCACACTCATACCCATGTGATATTGCTCTATATCAGCATGGCCGTGATTTTTCTGTGGCGTCGTGCCTATATGGCTGATATAGGGCGATATCACAGGTATGAGTGTGATATTGCTCATATATAAACTAATTCAAATTTACATTTTAAATTTGTACAGCCCAAATAACCAGAAATTACCATTCATTGTGTGGAAAAAGTTGATAGACCCCTACATTTATCACTATAGCAAGTGCCTAAAAATAGGTGCATACACCTTATATAAACTTCAATAAACTGGTCTGGTTTGGTCTTAAAGTTCGCCCAAAAAATAAAAGATTGTCATGACTTTCTTTATTCTGTGGACATTTTGACCTTCTTCAAAATTACATCTTTTAATATAAAAAAAGTCAGTCACACCAAGTTTGAACATCATGAAGGTAAGTAATTCATGACAGAATTTTAATTGTTGCCTAAATTATTCATTTAAGCATGAAAGAACATGGCACCATCATGCCAAAATTAAAAGAGGAAGGTTTATGAGTCTGGAAAGCTATTTAAAATTCACTTAATACTGTTCAAATAAATTTTGAGCATTACAACGTACATAGGCTACATGGAAAAAAGACAAAACATTTCATACAATGCTTCATTTTCACAGACATAATATCTGCCACTGAAATGACAACTGTAACATAACCTATGGAAAATCCATGGGACATAACCGACTGACTTTTTTGGTATTGTTGCATAGCCTACTGTAAGTACTGGATTAAGAGCTTTTTGTTCTATTTATAACTCACAAGACTGTTAGATGGTCACAGGTCATGTTTTGCAGTGAGTGTTTAACAGCACTTTGGATATGGCTGGCAGCGACATCCTCAGTCAACCTTTTTTTCATTGTTGACTTATTATTTCTTAATTTCCTCCTTTTTCTTCTTGATCACGTATAAGACATCAGGACTCCTCTTTTAGGATTCACACAAAGATTACATACTTTTAGGCATTTCTACAACATTATGATATTAGTGATATTCATATTTCTATTACATACATACACACACACACACACACACACACACACACACACACACACACACACACACAAACACACACACACACACACACACACACACACTACAAACTCTGAACTTTGATCTAAACACAAAAGTATTAGATAACACAGTAAACAAGTATGTGTTCTTAAGAAGAAAGTTCAAAAAGTTATGAGGGATACTAGAGAATACACTAGAACTCCAAGGAAAGGGCAGCTGTCTACAGTCAGTTTAGCACGGCACACCCATGACCAAGTAAGGGAATGACGGGGAGGGAGAAAACAGGAGACCAGTGCATTCTGGGAAATCTCACAGTGGGGTAGAGTGGTTTTGTTTGGAAAAGGCTAATAAGGTGCAGCACAGCCCGGATGTATTGTATTTCCCTTGCTGTAATCACTGTTTATTTTTTATAAACAGTTGTTTCCTCCATACTTACAGTAGAAAACATAAAGTCATGGATTCCGGTAAGCTATAGGGAAAAAAAAAAGGTCATTGTATTTACAATCTACAGTTTGCTTGTTCAAATGTCAAGAAAAACAAACAAAAAATTCTGTGTTTGACTAGTTTAGATGTCACCTTAAATCTTAAAACACACCAAAATTAAATGTAAAAAATTTAATGAGTTTAATAGTGTTTATTTAATATATCATTAATTTTATTGCATTGTTAAAAACAATAAGGGGCAATTAAAGTAAACCGGGCCTCATTTGACATGGACTTACTGGATTTATTACAGTCGTGTTTTGGCGGTTACAAATTTTGTGTTTTGCAAAGATTGCAACTTAAGCTGTTGTGGTGTTCATTCACATTGTTTCTAGATTATTGTGTAGAGTGATCAGGTGCATTTTAAATAATTGCTAAAGCTTCATTGGCCAAAAAATTTACTTTTCACCAAATAATAATAATAATAATTCACTGTTTTTTGATCCTGACACAAAATGACCAGCTAACATTGATTGACTAATCATATCAGCAGCACATGTGAAAGTGTGAATGAGTAATAGTCAGGTGAAATCACTATCATACTAATTAGATTGGAAGAGCAGACTGATGGAGGGAAGAAGTGCTTCCAGTCATTGTGTTCTTGATAGCAATGGTTACCTCCAAAGAAACATGTGCAGCCATCATCACTTTGGATCAAAATTGTATGTGGCCAGGCAACTCCCCGGATCTCAATCCCATAGAGAACCTGTGGTCAGTTCTCAAAAGGTGAGTGGACAAGCAGAAGCCCACAAATTGTGTTCAACTCTAAGAACTAATAAGGCAAGAATGGATCGCCATCAGTCAGGATTTGGCCCAGAAGCTAATATCCAACATGCCAGAGTGAACTGAAGAGGTCATAAAGAACAAGGGTCAACACTGTAAATACTGACTCGTTATAATATTTTTGCCAATAAACGCCTTTAAAACTTATGATATGCTTATCATTGTTTTTTAGTATACCATAGAAATATGTGGAAAAAAAGTGTACAAATACTGAAGCATGCAGCAAACTTTACAAACAAAATTTGTGTCACTGCCAAAACTTTTGGCCTTGACTGGTATAATAACCTCTCATATCAATAAGATCTATGACGCACACCGTGCACAGGTTTCAGTTTAACCTTTGATGGAGATATACAGTAGGTTTCAGTAGTGTTTACACAAACAATAGATGGGGAATCCATGCGTTGTTTTTCATAATACAAACCTTTACTAGCCTATATCTAGGTTATTTAGCCTATGGTAAAAATAAAAAAAATTAAAAAAAAATTTGAAGTACGGTAACACACTGTCAATATGATTTCACTTCTGATGATGTTAGGTCATGCAATCGGAGGGCAAAAAAAGCCTATAGGTAAGAATGGGCATATCAATCCTTAATATTTATATATCGATACTGATGCGAGTATCGATAGGCCTACTCAAAAATATCGATACTAAGTATTTTTATTTACCAGTGATTTTGTTTATTTAACAACAACAAATATTATGCGTAGCTACACTATGCATTGACCTGGACGAGTAACCTATGTTGGCGAATAATTGTGCAGGATCGAACTATTTTCCTGCTCATCTGAACCTGATCTGAACACACGCAAATGCTGCTAGACTGAACCAATCAATAACAGAGAGCGTTCACTCACTTCTGACAGTCCATCCAAACAGAGCTACTGAGTGATCATAAGAAAGCATTAATGCTTTGGGGAACGGGAGCCACGAATAATGCTTATCAGAGGACAGAAAAAAAACATGTTTCAGTTATATCACAATAAACAAACAAAAATTGTAGCCTACAGTTTGTGCAATTACGTGTATTTAAATTGAAGTTTAAAATTCATATGGATCATGTTCTATTCTGTAATGTTAGTATAAATCATGCACCGTCAGAATAAAAAGGTTAAATAAAACAGCCTGTCACTGTCAGTCCCTATTATGAAAATGAATGGTTTTACTAAAGTGAATATATATGAAGTGAGTATTTGTAGATTTCCATGGTTACCACTACAGTAAAGCTATTTTAACCATGTGTAAACAAAAATATAACCTAATAAATTGAAATTAAGGCGTATTGAATGTTAAAATGTTTCAAATATAAAGTTAATTGGATATCATTACCCATTTCACTCTTAGTAATTTAATCATTTTATACATTTGATAATTTAAAAGTTCAGTTTCGGTATAGATATCGACGATAGGCTACTTAAAAGTATCGGTAATCGTAAACAAATGGTGGTATCGCTAATCCCCACCTACAGGTGAATAGTAATGACATCACCGCGCTGAGAGACGATGACATCGCTTTGTTTAGAAAATGTTAGTCCTGTTGCCAAGTACCGCCTACGTAGCCTTCACTATAAGAATCCCCGTCATGAATCACCGGCACTTCACTACCAACTGCTTCGAGAGTTCGCATCAAGAGAGAAGCAAACAAACAACATGTGTTCAGAAACGGAGTGCGGAATCTGCTACCGATCTTACAACCTCAGTCGGCGGTGTCCTCGACAGCTGTGCTGCAAACACACGTTTTGTGAGAGCTGTCTGGTGACGCTCGGGCGGTCCGTGGAGAGCCCTGAACCCCGCATGATGTGTCCGCTGTGCCGTCACGCGACTCCGCTGACGACGGCGAGAATCCAAGAGAACCTACCGATAGACGAAGACATTTTTGATCGGCTAGTAACCGCGGGCACCGTGGAGGAATGCGCGGATGACGACGAAGACACCGAGAAGCCAAACCGGGACGTGGTCATCCTGCCAAAAGAGGACGTTCCGCCGCCAAGATCGCGAAAGGGACACCTGATGAAATGCTTAAGTCGCCTGTGCAAAAAAGTCACCGGGGATGCGCGGAGAAGTGAGTATTTCACCTCGATAACATCTTTTCAACTAGCATGTGGGTTTGAATGCCTTTAATACATTCATTGAGTAACGTTACCTAAAGATAAAAGGTAAACAAAAAATCGCTTTGGATAAGCTTGTCATTTAAATGTAAATGTTAAGTGTCATGTGTCGTGTGTTTTCAGATTGTGTGACTGATGAAGAGTTGAGGGACCTGGCAATGATGTCCTGCTACATGATGTGAAAGACAACATTTCAAGTTGTTGACTGTCATTCAGACACTCCTCGTGCCAAAAGATGCAAACACACACAATTAAGGGAACAGATGGAATCATTAATTTAAGAATCACCTTTTGAAAAACACTGGTTTACTGCTAGTCTGAACATTTGGGTGGATGTGTCCCCTTCTGTGTCTGTGGGTGTCACTGCCCTGCATGGAGGTTAGGGCTGACACTCGGCAGTGGGAGTCTACGGATGGCATGATGTGTCTGCGCGCTGAAGCGGTGGAATGTCGCAGTGTCTGTTGAGTGAAGGAGGACTGTTTGCTGTCGGGTGTGGCTCGTCACCATAACAGACGTTTAGGATTGATAGCAACCTATAAACACAGCAACAAAAACATGTTAAACATTTTTTTTTTTTTAAACCCACACTTCCAGTAAAGCTTTAGGCCTTTTTTTGGGTGCTGTTTTTGCTGTTACAAAATTATGGAGAATGTACCCAACAAGTTTTCTCCCTTTTAAATCATTGTAATTTAATGATGTATAATAATTTCTACGAAATGTTACTTGTATTTAATAAGTTTAATAAAAAAAAAAGTTAGTTTTTCAGTATTACATTTGTATCAGATGAAAGAACCTGGATTATATTTATCCTTTTAAACGTTTCAAGTTTCATGATTATTAATTATTTTTTATGTATTTAAGTATTTTACATTTTTTAGAGGAAATTATGGGATTACTGTATACTGATTTGTACCAAATAAATGTTTTTAATACAATTTTTATGACAAGTTCAGCACATTGTCTTTTTTTTACCACTACATATATACTTGTTTTAAAGGCAAGGGCAGAGTACCAAATTTTCATCATACATTCAGAACTCATAGAATGTGAATGTGCATGTTATGCATTCATGTGAGTCTCATCAGTGATTACCATTAAACTGATCAACAATATTAGCATTTCAGCGAGACCACATTAGTAGGCTAACTTTGAGCAGGTGTGTCACGAAAGCACATATAAGCGCATTAGTTCTTAAACAGCGGTTCACAATTCCAGTCCTCGCGCCCCCAGGACTGCATATTTTGCATGTCTCTCTTTGTTAACACACCTGATTCAGATAATTAGCTCGTTAGAAGTGAGCTCCGTGCATGAACTGTGTTCCAAATGTCATGGTCCCTACACCGTGTTCATTGCTCCCTACTCCCTGAGCAGGGGAAATCTGTTAAAGTTTACTTCACTTCGAAACATTCATTCCCGGATTTGCGAGGAGCAACGTCTTCACACGGACAAGTGTGACATATACCTCTGTAAATAAATACAATTTAAATTCATGTCTCCCACACTTTAATGCACTTTGAATGGAACATATACGTTCGCTTCGAACTGGAATCATGGGGGAATATCCCGTGATGTCCACTTCGCAGGGCACTTACGTTCGAATAGAACAAACGTCTGAAGCGATAAGAAAAACATACAAAATGTGCAGAGCAGGGGGGCGCGAGGATTGGAAGCATGTCTCGATACTATTTGAGGTAAGCATTCAGGCCTTCATTTTAGTACAACCGTCTTATTTTTTGTAATAGTTCATTGAAATTTTAAGTCTGACTACTTTTTTTATAGACTGGCTTTGGTTGGTTTGACCTTTTCTGTTGTGGGATGTTTGTCTGATGTGTCAGTCGGTAAGATTTTGTTGTTTTGATTGCTTTTATTGTCCTCATTTGTAAATCGCTTTGGATAAAATCATCTGCTATATGATTTAATGTAATGTAAACGTATTTTAGTTTTTCAGGGTGTAATTATTTAGAACAGCTTTTATAAAAGTAGTCAAAATTTATTATTGTCCTTTGGGTGCTTTTTGCACGATATTTAATGCACATCTCGTCAGTAAAGCCGGTTCTGTAATCAGGTAAATCTCTACACGTGCATGCTTTCACGTGCAGCAACATTTACTACACAGAGCCATTGTTCACTGACAAGCTGCGCAAAACGTGCAAAATATGATATGGTTTTGCGCAACTTGTCAGAGAACAACGGCTGTGTGTAGTAAATGCTGCTCCACGTGAAAGCATGCAAGTGTAGAGATTTACCGCTGATTACAATACGGCTTTACTGACGAGATTCGCATTAAATGTGCTGATCGTGCATCCCTAGAATATATAGCATGATTATCTATATAAACAGTCTTTAAATTTGTTGCTATTATAAATAATAACTAAAAATATTGTTGGTTCATCACCAGGGCCTTTAGAAGACATCACAGATGATTCAAATATCGAAATACAAGTGTTGGAAAATTTCAAAAGTGTTAGTCCACCCATTCAAAGTCCAGTAACAGGCAGACTTCAAAGGAACGTAGAACAATTTAACAGCAAATATCAGCTACCCAGGATCAACTCCGCCTCATACAGCCAGAGAAATGATGGCAATGCAAAAAATCCAAGCTTCAGCCCCACTGACACAAGAGCTTCTGCAGATGTTATCTATTACCATTCAGTCCCAAATAAAGTCCAGTCCAATACAAATCGCAGAAATAATCCTGTTGAATTTTCAAGTGTCAGATTTAATGATGGAATTGATGCCAAACGAAGCTATGCTTTGCAAACAGTCAGAGAGGAACAAAATCCTTTAGACTTTAAAGGGAGCCAAATGAGCTCTAGTGATACAAATATGGCCCCAAGTCTAGTGAGGAAAAATGGTGGAATGCATGCAGCAAATGTGTATAGATCTGGCTCATTTGGATATCAACATATTCTGAAATCAGAAAGTTTACAACGCAATGAACCCTATTTCAGGGAAAATATTCCAACTAATTATATGTCTAGAAGCTCAACTGTGAACCAAATGAGGCACAAAAATGATGGAAACATGCTGTTTGATCATTTACTTCAAAACAGTGGCCAGAATCAAAATGTGCTGATGAATACATCTCCCTCAATTGTAAGAGCAAATCATCAAGAGAGCAAACCATTACCACATGCTTTTTCTGCTAGGACTGGAGTCATTTCTCAAATTTCCTACGCAAATACAAGGGATGCAGCTCTTTCCAAGGTGTACAAACCTCCAACAATCCCAACATCAGTATCTCCTGGCTTTTCGGGATCAAATTCAAATAGAGGTCATAGCATCCTTCCATTAAAAAAATCTTTCATGTTTTCTTCTCAACATGATCATGTCAAGCTGTCTGATTCTGAAAGGGTTGCCAGTCCCAATACAAAATCAGCCATGAGCAGCTACACTTTCAAGGACATTCAGTTGACCTCTACACAAAATGATTACCAAAATAGGGGACAAAGTAGTCAGAATCTTGTGCCCGTTCAAACATTTCACAGTCAAAAGAAGTATGATAATTTGGCTACAGGTATATCTGCCTTTAGGCCTTCACTGACCAATAATGCCCGGTCTTACTTTCTACCAAATGAGAACAGTGGCATCCAGATGTCTTCGCTACTTGACCGATCAAAACAAAACACAGACTTGACCCCACAAATGCAGTTTGCAAAAAACACCATGTTATTTTCAGAATATGCTAAAAATATGAACCTACTATACCCAAAAAGTCATTCATTAAAGAAGCCAAGTCAGCATAACATCAGAAATTGGACAGATCTGAATTCCTTCGGTCAAAGTGCAGTGCAATCATCATTCGTTAAAAATTATCCTGCGCCAAGTCTGCTGACTGGTAACACAATAGAGAGCGTCCACAGCATTAGTCCATATGTGTCTGGCACTCAAGGCACATCAGAAAATTCAGGTCAAAACAGACCATATTATCTAACTTCTAAAAAGCCATATGCTTTTAAAGGTTTCACATTTGTCCCTACATTTCAGACATTTCTACAAAAAACAGAAATGTACTCTGGCCAAAAACCTCTCTCAAACTCGGTGCAATATGCCCCTGCTCGTCCACATACCACCCTAAGTGCACTCGCTCAAAAGCCCTTGGTGCGTAAGAGCTACCAGAAAACACTTTTTCAGTTCAAGGACATTGAAACAAGCCAAGAAAAACAAATTTATCTGGATCAGACAGATTCTTTTGATAATGGACCCCAGCATGAAACAGTCTCTTCTACTGTAGGTGCAAGTAACCCGATGTCTAATGCTCCAAAGCACCATGTTGTTAAAGGTCAAGCTGTAGTGATGAAAACATCTCTGAGCAGCATGAATACTTCAGCGAGCCTTACAAATAATGGAGCTGTTTCCCTTCAGAACCACCCTAAAACAGGGTACGGTCGGTTGACAGTTGATGAAGTTCAGTCAAAAACATCTCAGAGGTGGACTTCAAGTAGGCCTGCTTCAGCACAGTACATTGAATCTAACCAAGGTGAAATTCCGACAGTGAAATCCTCAAACACCAGGTTTGTTGGACCCAACTCATACAACACATCCATAAAATCTAAAAACAGTCATGAGAATCCCACATCTGAGCTCAAGTCTTCTCTTATGAACAAAGTGAGTGGCTATCCTCAAATACACAATGCTGTTATCCAGCCACTTCGCAGGTATAGCATGAAGGAACATGAACGTCTGTTGAATCCTACAAAGGAAACTAAAGACGGAAACACTGCTGGAATAACACAGTCAAATATTACTGACTATTACAGTCCCATAAGATTGAGACCAACAAGCAGCACTGTGATTAGTAGGTGGGTCGAAGTGACTCCAGAAGGAAAGAGATCTGATGACAATTCAAACCACCAGAATGTCTATGCCATCCCAACCTACCAATCTGCAATATATAGAGCTGCTGACATTAATAAACATAAAACTAATAGCTCTGCAAAGCTCACTTACCAGTCACCTATACACAGATCTTCTATAAAAACTTCTGGCAAAACTAACGTCATGCAAGCCCAGGGATCAAGACCCACAAGCAGCTTTGTAGTCGGAAGGTACATTAAAACATTTGATAAAACCTCAACCAAATCAAACCTCAACATGCCTTCTACAAAAACAGGCCTACACAATTATAAACCAGTTCAGTTTTCAGATATAGCGGGTAGCGCCTCCTTCAATAACGCTGCTGACACCACGGCGAAGAAAAAAGTGGATCCTGAAAGTGACCAGTACCGCTCCAATTCAACATCAGTGATGGAGGAAAGTTTTAAAGAGCTGCTTTTTAACACTTCATCTATGATCTCAGCCTCACAAAATGAAACTGATGAAAGTACAGTGGATTTAACTGTCCTTGAGCTTATGCCAACTGCTGCTACAGACTTCACCACAGAATCCCAGCTGCCATTTACAGAAGAATATACTCTACCTCAACCAACTGTCTATTCCTCTTGGGATCTTGGCAATCTTACTACACCTACAGCAGAGGGTACCGATCCACTTTTTGAGGGAACATTGATACCCAATACAACTTTGCTGGTCAAACTGACATCAGATTGAGATCTGCCTCTTAAAGTTTTCTACTGTATGTACTATACAATGGTAACTGTCATTAACCTCAACAGACTAAAATGTGTTTTTCTTTTCTGTATTTAGATAGCACCAGATCTGTCGTCACTTTCACTTGCATTAAATTGGTGAGTTCTGAGTTTCATAGTTTGTGCTTTACTTCCCCATGGTAACCCGCCCCCCCCCCAATGCAGGGATGGGCTCATATACGCAGACACACTTTCTATTTCCTTCTCCTTGTTGTTTTTTCCCCCCTCAGCAGTTTAGTCTTCAATGTCCATGGATCAGAATCATGCCCGCACATTTAAGTGACCCCAATAAGGTGATATTTAGGCCCTAAAATGTGAATTTTACCAGGGGAACCCCACCAAAAATGCTTTTTTATTTTTTTTTAACCGGGACATCCCACTCAAAACGTGATTGGGGAAGTTTTGGGCTAGTTTTGAGTAGGCAAGCAATTCGGCGGGGTTTGTTGTTAAAACCTGGCAACCCTGATTAGAATTCAGTTTGCTAGAAATTGCTTTTCCTGAGTGCTACTGACAAACTATGACTTCAGTTGTTCAGGCCAATGGAAAGCTATGTAAAACGTAATCACGTGTCAGCTAATAATTTTTATAAAAAAAAAATCTTTGCATTATGCTAGACATTTATGATGATATTTTAATGAAGCTCTAATTGGGTCATTTCTGTTGTGCAGTAACTTTTAAACTCGAACTTTAAAGATAATCAATATGCTTGTGTTGTAATTAAGTACAGATCAAAACGAAATTATTTGACTTTTTAACCCTTTTAAAATCGGTACTTATGTCAACAATATATTATGAAGGTAGATCCAAAATATTTTCACAGCGCTTGTGCCTCAGATGGCCACCAGATGGAACGTGTGCGCTGTCAGAATGCTCTCTCAGGGTTCTTCGAGTTCATTGTGGAGTTATTTTGTTCTTTAATTAGGACTGAACTGCCAAAACAAACTACCTGAAAAGGCATGTGTATTTGAGCAAGCTTGCAATGTGCGAACACAATTATTAATCTGAACTGTTTTGAAAATAGCCTAGCAGGTCTATTAGTGAGTATTAAAAAATACAAAATTCTAAAAAGAATTTTTAATTTTGTATTACTCACTTGAACGAATCACCATGCTTAACACATATTTTCTGATCCTCATAATCATTAATGACAGTTAGTTTTGCTTCTACAATGGCGTAGTATCAAAGCCGAATGACCCCTAACCTTTTCCCACTAGAAGGGCCCGTGTAAAAAAAATCCCCTTGTCTATGCTCCATCCACACTGACCCAGCATGAGGCCAGGACACAGAAAAAAAAACTGAGGGGTTTTCTGTCAATCATGACTACATACATTGTACAATGGATTATCATGCTCCCCCTAAAATGCTTTGATAATGGAACATTCCACTTTAAGAACTTTGCGGTGAGAATCTAAAGCTTTTATGTAAAAGCTGTAAAATTTGATTATATTTCAAATGACTGGCCATTTGCAATTTAGCTGAAAAACAAGTAAAGGTGAACCAAAAGACAAAAATGCTGGAAAATGCCTGTGTGTGCGGGAACATTTTGCATTCTGTCATTTTCTCACCCAAGTCTCGTTGTTTCCCTCTCTCCGTCCTCCCTCTTTCTCTCTCAGGCCGCATGCGGGGAATTCTGTAGCATGTGTCTGTGGGTTCTCAGGCAGCTCTTGGGGAAAATAAAATATAGAGGCCCCGCAGTGCCGTGACCCCTCCCTGCTCTCTCACCGCTCTGCTATTCACACTCTGTACAGCTAGTCTAGGGTACAGGGAGTCTTTTTGTTGGGATGTGAAGCCAGCTTCTGATAGCTTCAGTCTCAAGCATCCAGAAAGAACCCTGAAATCTCATCTGAGCTTCAAAAGAAACCTTGGTTTGACTAGAGTTACTCTGTCTAAACAAAATTCACTAGCACATAAACATGGCAAATATGGCCACATCTCTTTGGCGAAAGGGAAATATAGATACATGGAGTGAAAGAAACTGGCAAGAGAAAAGGTTTCAACAGAAAGCTGTTTTTGTTTAGCGATGATGACAGGGTATTAAAATGCATTTAAACATAATTACCTTCCATGCTGTGGGCGATGAGTACACACAGCAGAACTACTGTTCCCCATCGACCTGCGTCTGCTGAACTTTGGTTAGACCTTCCACTCAAAGGACTGAGCGATCAATGACAACACATTACTGACTACACCTGTGCCACATTTAAATCTGTGAGGACAGGAGACTGTAAGAAAAAACATACCAAATTAGATTGTGATAACCACTAGTACTGTGCCACTCTCTCTTTCATGTGCACATACTCACTGGCCTTCCTGCCTTGCTGAGCCGAAAGGGAAGTAATAAAGCAGGAGGACTTCCTGCTGTATAGCTCAGCTGTAAGAATGAATTTTGCAAGGCTAAAGCTGTTAGCCGCCATATAAAGTTCGAATAAGGTAAAAGGTAACAACTTTGAGGCAGGACTACGTCTGAAAAAAATTGAAATTAACTAGCAAGGATGCATCAAATTGATCAAAATGACAGTAAAGACATTTACGATGTTACAAAATATTTTTGTTTTAAACAAATGCTGTTCTTTTGAGCATTCTATTCATCAAAGAATCCTGTGAAAAACATATCTCACTTTCCACAACAATATTAATTAGCACAACTGTTTTCAACATTAATAATAATTATAAATGTTTCTTAAGCAGCATCTCAGCATATTAGAATGATTCCTGAAGGATCATATGAGACACTGAAAAACTGGAGTAATGATGCTTAAAATTCCGTTTTGCATCACAGGAATAAATTCCATTTTAAATTTCAATACAACAGAAAAACAGTTACTTTCAATTAATAATTTCACAATATTACTGTTTTTATTGTATTTTTGTGCATAAGAGACTTCTTTCAAAAACATTACAACATATGACCAACCCAAAACTTTTGAACAGTAGTGTATATATATATATTCCCTTTTTGAGTACTATATATATTCCCTTTTTGAGTACATTTATTGGTTCTATATTTACTAGACAATTTTCTCTATTGTGTGACTGTTTGCTTTTCCCTCTGTACAGTGCACATTTTCTGTATGCTTCACATCGCTGCCAATGCAGTGTTGAAGACATGGCAATGTCCTTCACAATTTAGTTTACTTCGTAATGTAACATTTATAAATGAAACAAGATATTTCATGAGAAATATATGTAGGGCAGGACTTTATGCATTAGTAATTGAATGGATCATAAAAAATTGGGTGCAAGAGCAAAATGTAATTTTGCAAAACAATGCTTATGTAATTGTTTGGTTATTTGTTAACATTATTCAGTAGCCTGCATATAAAGTAAAGAAATACTTTATTTAAAGTATGGTGAAACAAGCATAAGGCTAGGATTTCTATTATGTTGAACAATTTAATCTAAATGACATTTTGAAATAAATATATTGAAAAAGGCCACACCTTTACTGAGAATCGTTTCTCTTTTTTTAATGTCACAATTGACCTTTATAAGATTACATACTCAGGTACTTTATCCGGAGTTTCTGCAGGTTTTATAAAAGAAAAGAAATACACTGAATGGAACACGTTAATATAGTCTCTAAATGATTTAAATAAAAGCTTTTATCTTGAATAGATTTGCTTCCAAACCACTAGAATATGGAAATAACTTTTACTGTAGCTTCTAATCACATTGCAAATTTATCATTTTGTCTTGTTTTCCAGAGCAAATGCCTAAAGATTCTTAAATCAAGATACATTCACTTGAGAAGCAAAATGACATGACATAAGCATAAACTTAATTTTGTGCAGTTTCTCAGTGAACAAGACTTCATATGTTCAGTTTGCAAGTAAATGTATCTTAATTTAAGGATATTTAGATATTTATTTGTACTGAAAAACAAAAATCCTGAGGAAGATATTCATTTTTTGCAGTACGTGCAACATTTAATGCCAAGACTTTTAGGCATTTTTTGTGGAAGGCTTTTAATTGAGACTTTTTAAGACACACAGAAACCCTCTTTATCAGAGTCAAAAGAGCCCTAAACCTTGCACACACACACACACACACACACACACACGCTTGCTGCTGCTAGATGCATGACTTTGGCTGCCAGCTGCTGATACATTCAGCTTTTTGACATCATTTCTGTCACTTCTTTTCATGTTAAAAGTTCAAAAGACTCACGCATTTCTTTCCTGCAGCCTTTAGCCATGTGCTGAGCCACAGATGGTGAAATACAGACACGTGTGGATTACCAGCAGGTCATGGGTGGTGCACACCTTCACTTCTGTGTTTCTCCTGTAGGTGAGAGTGTTTGTGTCATCACAGAACAAAGGCCATCAGGTTTTTCTTGCATGTGCTGCTGATGGGTAAGAATATAAAAAGCAGTTGCATAGCAAGTGTTTCTCAGTGCACAGAGTTTGAGGTTTAATTCACCTTGTCCCGGGCCACTGTGTGTTCTGAATAATACAAGTACTCCTGTGGTAATAGGCCACCCATGAATATGCACCCTCACTTCCAATTCTAGACACCCAGCCTTCAACTGATGTCAGTGTGCACACACAAGTTGAAACCAGACATTTCCACATATAGATCTCTTTTGTACTGGTGAAATGTGCATGAAAAATTTGTGGAATGACCCTTAAGACTCTGTATACTGTAAGCTATCAGCTCTGAGTAAAACTAGACAGCTTGCTGTTCATTGGTGTATAGCCGAGATACTGTTACCACTCTATCTGTCTATAGAGGACAGTGAATGCATGACAGGGCACATACTATAGAAGCTGGTTCTACCTCAGAACAAAAATGAATAAAGGCAATTATGAGAGAATGAAATAACTAACTATAAGTAACTCACAATTGAAAGATATACAGAAATAAAGTTGAAAATCTGACAAATAATGTCACTCTGCAACATGCAGAAGGTGAACCAACTCCAGGGTAAAGCTAAAAGTAGCCTAATAACTACGCACATCATAAACCCATCTATTTTAGGCAAGTAGCCTACCAGGCCAGAAGTCAGAAGTCAGAGGTCAGAATGAGCTTTATCGCCAAGAATGTTTACACACACAAGTATTTGTCTTGGCGACAGGAGCTTCCAGCGCAGAAGAAAATACAGACATAGAGCAAACATACATGATAGCGCAGACACACATAGGAATTACACAGTAGAGATGAAATATAACACTAATATAAGAAAAACTGAAAATTAAATAATGCTATATAATACAGAAATAGAAATATAGAGGAAAAAACAGAATTGCTTTAATGAAGTACAGATGTGTCATTTACAAGTGTACAGTTTATGTAGTTTAGAAATGTACAATTTTCAGATGCTATGTATAAATGGGTCAGTTATAATGGACAATGTATAGTTATGAAAGTTTTAATTGTTTAGGCTGAATATAGCCTGTGGGGGAAAAACTGTTCTTGTGCCTGGCTGTTCTGGTGGTCAGAGCTTTGTAGCGCTTACCAGAAGGCAACAGTCGAAAGAGAGTGGGCTGCTGTGAGGGGTCCAGAGTGATTTTCCCTTTAACCCTTATCTTCACTCTGGAGGTATAAGAGATCTTGGAGGTTGGGCAGGATGTCATAAAATATTTTAATACGACGGAATTTGTATTTAATGTCATCACAATCAAATAAAAACATTGTAAGCTACTAATTATAATGCTTTCATTTCTACGGTTATTCAAACAGCGAAAAAAATTGTATACACAAAGAGCAAAGACCATTACATTTTCAAACATTATCACTGACTTCAGTTTAAGCACTCTCAAAAACTTTGTCGTTTATGAAGAGTGAATTCACAATATAGCAGAATTCATTCAGCGAGCGCCCGCACTGAACAAAACTCTGGCGTTTCAGCAATGACTCATCTGAACGCCTCTGATTGGCCATTGCATTCATAAACTCAACACAACTGTTGTGTGTGATTGGCTAGAATGTTCCAAAAAGTTCCAAAAAGTGGGATTCGTAACAATACCATAGAAGAAACATTTGAAGAACATTATAAAATTATAAAGATGGTTTTCCACTATAAAGAATCTTTTGTGGAATGGAAAGGTTCCAGTGATGTTAAAGGTTCTTCATAAAAATCACAAGTGTGAGAAATGCTGACGCAAGTGCCTTCTTTTGTTTTACTCTGATTAAAAAGAGCGTCATACAATAGCAGCAGAATACAATAGCAGCTAAATATAAAGAGGCAAAAATTATATGTTATATATAGGCCTTTTATATGTGCTTGCATGTGTTAATGTTATGAGAAATTTTTTTCTGTCCTTTTTGTCTCTTTTGTGTGTGTGTGTGCCTGGCTGTTCAAGATTTTGAGCAAAAATAGAGCAAAGTTTCACTATAAATTTATAAGCTCCACAATTTATCCTGTTTATATATAGTGGCTTGCCTGCCCTTTTTTGAAGCATCTTGAAATTCTCAATATAACGGTCAAAAAAAAATATATAGAAGATATATATTTGCTACAATCTCTGTCAACATGAACCAAACACAGCCTTAGAATAGCTTTACAAGTTTCTTATGCAATATAACAACAGTCCCCTCTCATCTTTCATATAATTTTAATGTGTAAAATAAGATTTTCTTAATAAGATTAAAGGGATAGTTCACCCAAAAATGAAAATTCTGCCATCATTTAGGCTACTCACCCTCATGTCCTTCCAAACCTGTATGACTTTATTTTTTTATGGAACACTATAGAATATATTTTGGAAAATGTCTCAGTGTTGTTTTTGTTAATACATTGAAAGTCAGGGGTCTGATTGTATTGTCCTATAGGATTTGAATAATCATGATCCAGTAAACACTATTTGTTACATTTGTAACACACGTCAAGATGGAACACCCTGAAACAGATCAGTAAAGAGTCAGGAACAAGCATACTACATATACACACTAGTGCAAACACAACCATCACACACTGAATATCATAAAAATTCATATAAATCACTGAGGTTTGTCAGAGGCAGATGATAAGGCAAAATATAGCTCACCCAAAAATGCAAATTCTGGCATCATTTATTCAACCTCAAGTTGTTCCAAACCAGTAGAAGGAAGTAAGTCATACAGGTTTGAAACGACATGAAGGTGAGTAAATAATGAAATTTTTTTAAATTTTAGGTCGACTATCTCTTTAAATTAATTCAGAAGAAAATCTTTAAGAGATAAAGATCTTTCATCATAATAAAAAGTAAAACAAATATATAAATAAAAAAAAATAAAAAAGGGACAGAAAACACATGAGAAAATCATTTTTAACATTCCTGTTTTTATTTTACCACTGATGGCCAGCAATGGGTGTCACTGTGGTACAGAGTGTGGGGACAATTTCCAAATTATATCCTTTACACACCCCCGTTCCGGACTATCATTGGTATAATCCAATGTGGATTGGGTCAGCTAGCATCCTTGCGTGCCAGTGGAGGTAAGCTACCGCAGGACACCATCACAGAAGCACCCCACCCTTAGAGTAAAAATAGACGCTTAGTGTAACTGAGCCAAATGTCTGTTGCTGGTTCCTTTAAGGACGCTTCTGTGAAGGGAGCAGAGGGAAGAGATGCAGAAAAGAGACAGGCACTTAAATACTAATGCATGGCTAGAACATGTCACGCATGGGGCAAAGGGGGTAAAGAAAGAAACAAGAAACATGGAACAGGGAAGGACGATGAACCAGACAGTTAACGCATCTGTGATGCTGGATTAGCTAAACACCACGAAGAACACTATGTGATATTCATAATTACTTCATCATTATCACCAGAAGAATTACCATCAGTGTTGTTGATGTCTTGCCGCAATGCTTTTTAAAGACCCTCTTTTCCTGTCATAAAATGTACATAAAATTAAAGAATAGCAACCTTATTTTCAAGCACATCAGTCAATTCTGGAACAATTTAAAGTCTATATTCAGAAAGCGACAATCAAAAACCAGAGGCACTTTTTGAGTACACATAATATGTTCAACAACTGTGACTGAATCACTGAAACCATTTTTGTGAATATTGGACACAAACTGTTCAAGTTTCTGTTGAAGGTCATTGTCATTGGCTCCATAGTCTTCATTTTCCTCTCTGATAGGTTACTGTGCTTGTCTGTTGAGAGTCCAGAGAGCACAGGCGGTTGTTGCTCTTCTCGTCTGGCGCATGTTCCCGTTGGTTGCAGCAACCAATCACTGCAGCAGTCTTTCAAAAGTGCTTGCGAAGTTTGTTGGGCTTTGTTCTCACACCTTACTCCGTGTTTCTGCTCTGCATTCAGGTGCACGGGAGAGCGCCGGTGTTCCGTCTCCCAGAGTTCCATGTTGCTACGGCATCAACATTCTGAAAAACACAGAAATTAGATACAGGTTGTTGTATATTCTAATACAAATGAGTGGCAGTGTTATTTTTGTATCATTGATATTACTATTATAGTTATTGATAACATTCTGAATTAGATTTTATTTTTAGATTTTCAATATTTAAATTTTAGTTAAGTTTTGATAATTTTGCGGTGTCTTTCCATTAGTTTGCATGTACTTTTTTTAGGTTTTAGCTTATATTTTATTAATTTTATAATAAACCTGATCAGGGGAGATTCAGTTTTAAGAATAATGCTAAAAAAAATTAAGAAATTCTAGTATAAATATAAAATGCATTGAGGCTGTTACATTTTGATGTCTGCGATGAATAAATCTGCAGTCTAAGAATAAGGTAAACTGAAACTCTGGCTGAGAGGTCTTGTTACCTCACACTGTTCAGTGATTTGTGCAACTGCAAGAAAATCAATAGATATGTTCTGTTGCAGCTGTTCTTCTCAGAATAACTATTTGTGAATGCATTGTGACATAGAGTTGTATGTGGTTAAATGGCCTTAATGTCATGATGATGTATGAGACCATATTGCTCTGAAAATGTAAATGTGTTTATGAGAGGTGAATGACTAAAAATAATAAAAACAGAAGACGTAGCATCTACTGAGGATTACAGTAGATTTAAGGATCTAATGGACAAGGTGTTGTATATGTACCATCTTCTAAACTTAATTTTTGCAAAAAATAAAATAAAGTAACATGCCAATAAAAGCGTTGCATGAACCAACAGGTGAAATATCACCCAAATCCAATATCAACAGTATGTTAATAAAAAAAAGAGAGAGAAAAGCTTTTTCTATAGTTGTAACTGATTTAGTAATAAAAATAACATGTTTTTGTCAAAGGGAAGTAAACAAAATTATTATTGATGACCTGAAAATTGGCCAATGTTCCTTTTTCTTGTTGTTCTCAATTTTCTAGTCTTGACTCTAATTGTAAAAAGGTTGCCCCCCTCCACCTCTGCCCTCACTGCACACAGCTATATTTACTCCTTCCAGAACAAGTGGTTCCAACCAGAACACAAAGAGTCTCAATCAGAAAGAGAGAGAGAGGAAAAGGCAGAAATCAGATGAGCATCTACACCAACATTTGGCAATGCAGCAATTAAGACACAAATTATGGCGGTGACAGGTCATGCTAGCCTTTTCAACACCAAAAGAAAACATTGAGATTTCGTTATACTACTTACTGTGTTCAATAAAGATTATTATTTGTGTTGCGATAACCTTTATGCAGAAGATAATAAAAAATAAACACAAAAATAATCACTCTGATACAATTACATTATGCATTATTATTATTTATTTGCACCTTTTTTCACCACATACATTTCTCAGTTGATAATCAATGGTGGCACTTCAATAACCGATGAAGTAGAAAAGTGTGCACACTGTTAAAAATTCCTCTCATCACCACACTAACTACTTTATGCTAACAGCACTAGTTTGGACATGACAGCTGCAGTGCTGCAGGTAGAAAGCCATTTCCTGCACTAAGAGCCATGATGAGACGAGACCACAGATCCATCCATCCATCTCTCTCATTTCATCACGTATCCTGCCATCCGTACACTGATCAATTTAACAATGCCTCTGGGACCATCTCTCTCCCTCTCTTCCCCCTCTCTCAGTCTCTGCTCTGTGACATGTTTTATCTGTCTGTCTGGGTCAGCATACATTAGTTCAGTGTGAGTGTGAAGGCGAGTACAGCGGGGACTGTGTGTGTGTGTGTGTGTGTGTGTGTGAATGTTTCAAGCATTACAAGATGACATTTTGGTGCCTGTATATTTTACAGTTTTATTAACTGATTAACCAACCAAGCTGAACTACTAAAACTGCTTTGTAGCTTAAAATATACCAATAACCTGATAAATATTAAATTAAATTAAATTAAGTTAAACATAAATAAGGTTTAAAAGTTTGGTGTCTGTATATATTTTTTTATTAATACCTTTCAGAAAAAAAAATATATTAAATGCAATTGTAATGTTACAAAAGATTTCTATTTTCACTTTAAAAGAGTATCATTAAAAAACTGAATCACAGTTTTCACAAAAATATTAAGCAGCATAATTGTTTTCAACATTGATTATAATAAGAAATGTTTCCTGAGCAGCAAATCAGCATTTTAGAATGCTTTATGAAATTAAATATTACACTGAAGACTGAAGTAATGGCTGCTGAAAATTCAACTTTGCCATCACAGGATTAAATTACAATTTAAAACAAATTAAAATAGAAAACAGTTATTTCGGGTTGTAAAAATATTTCACAAAAATTACTGTTTTTACTGTATTTTTGATCAAATAAATTAAGTTTGGTGAGCATGAGAGTCCACTTTCCAAAAAATAAAAAATCTAAAAAAAAAAAACTTTGAATGGTAATTTAAATGTAACTAAATATAATTACATCATACATCATAGAGGAAGTTTGCTTACATATATATATATATATATATATATATATATATATATATATATATATAAAACCAAACCATTTATACTACAAAAAAACACACACATTATAAATAAATGTATAAAAATGCAGTATAGATACAAAAATGAAAACAGTGAATATATATATATATATATATATTTTTTTTTGGCATGCGTTTACGCTTTTTAAGTGACAAAGAAAGAAAAGCTGTTGAGAGGCCTTGAATAGCATGAAGACATATAGTATGTAATGCCTCCTGTGTATGAAAGCGAGTGCCTGTATGTGGGAGAGATGTGACATGCTGATTTTTTCTCTGCTCAAGTATGTGAGTGACATTGCCTTTTCATCCCCTGAGGTTGTCAGTCACTGACTACACAGTAGCTGTGTTTCCATCACCCTGTTTTTTTGCACATTTTGACATATCGCATCCGGAACGAGTGATGTAAATGCCAAATTTAGAAGAAAAATACCTTAATTCACAAAAACGTTTTACGCTTGCTTGAGGTGGTTTTTGACTTGTGTGGAAAAGGGTTAATGCGAATAATGGGAGATTAACAAATATTAATTTAATTAAAGTAATTTGTTATATATGAAAATTATTATATTCAGTGGCTCCTTCTAATTTTCTTAGTAATATTTAGTATCAGTTTATCAGGAAGTGACGATTTTGTTCTCTTTGACTCGTTGGATGGAAATGGTGCTTATTCGCTAATGTTTTATGCGATATTCCAATTTTGCGCAAAAGTTAAATTCTCACCTTTGGATGGAAACCCAGCTAATAATATGTTTATCCATGTATGTATATATGTGTGTGTGTGTGTGTGTGTGTGTGTGTGTGTGTGTGTGTGTGTGTGTGTGCCATTCAGTGGCGTCTTACAACGCTGACATGAAACAACAGCTGTGAAAGTTCAACACACACACACACACACACACACACACACAAACTTTATGGAGAATGCCTTCTGGGAAAGCATGTGGTTGAAGTCCATCACATATCTAACACTAAAGGAAAGAGCACAGATTAAGAGAACGAGTAAATGAATGACTTTAGGAAAGCAAGAAGAAGGAGAGTCCTTCAAGTAATCAGGGTTTATTAATTAAAGTGTGTGTGTAGTTGATAACAGGTATCAGCATGTGTGTGTGTGTGTGTGTGTTGGAAATGTAAAGTACATGAAAATCTGTGTGCCTGTGACAACCCCTTTGAGTTTTAATTTATTTACTATTTTGAATAAATACTCAAATTGTTCCAAAACTCAAATAGATTTCCCTCTAAAATCAACACAGAAATCATGAAAAAAGTCTGCATTTTCCATTAGGGCCTGGTGAAAACCCAACAACGAGCACTAAACTAACAAACACACTTTGCTGACTCATCTGTACCCTCTCTCTCTCGCTCCTCAGGATCAACCACTTTTTGCCAAACGTCTTTGCAGAAACATGCAACATAAATCATAGTTTGAATGTCTCTTTCTCCTTGCAGAACACTATATAATATAACACAGCAATAATATCACTGGGTAATTACCTTAAATATCTCAATGCAGCCCACTAAAATTAAATGAGATATATCACATACCCTTCACATACAGCATACTCGATATCTTATGAAGTGAGTGATCTGAGATCTCAGTTCAACTCACTGCTGTGCCATTGGGCTTGACATTTAACCCCAGGCTGTTTCAGAGAGACAGTCCCTGTGATCAGTGCACATTTAGTACAGAAACACAGACATATTTTTAATAAAAATACTAAAAGTTATTTTTGCATTACCACAGAAAGAAAGGTTTTTGCACTATATGAACACTACTGTTCAACTTTTGGGGTCTGTAAGAGAGAAATTAATACTTTTTATTCAGCAAGGATGCATTAAACTAGACAAAAGCAAAAATAAAAACATTCATAATGTCAAAAAATATATATTTTAAGAAATGCTGTTCTTTTGAACTTTTCACTCATCAAATAACATGATTTCTAAAGCATCATGTGACACATAAGACAGGAGTAACAGCTGCTGAAAATTCAGCTTTGGCATCACAGGATTAAATTATCATTTAAAATGTAATTCATCAGAAAATTGTTATTTTAAATTGTAATAATATTTCACAACACTACTGTGCTTTACTGTATTTTTATTAAAATAAATAAAGCCTTGGAGAGCATAAGAGATTTCAAGCTCATGTTCAAGAGATTTCATGTTCAAAAACGGTATACACAGGCTAAGTTAAAAATACTTTGTCAAGTCAAGTCAAGTCACCTTTATTTATATAGTACTTTTAACAATAATGGATTGTGTCAAAGCAACTGTACAGCATTAATCAGGAAAACAGTGTGAACTTTGTTGACAAAACTGTTATCTGGAGTCAGCTAATTCCGATCTGATTTCGATATAAGTGATTAAAAAAAACCAACAACAATTTCCGCACCCAAATTCATGCCATTTCAGTAGGAATCCATGTGATCAGGAATTTTGCGTGAGGTCGAAAATTTTCTCTCATTATATAAAACACTAGATGTCGATGGTACTTTATCCCCTTCTTTAGACAGGTAAGAAAATGTGTGTGTGTGTATATGTGCTCACAGTTAGGAAGAGTTTTGCTCTAGGTATTAAGAAGACTCCAGAGGAAGCAGTATATTTATTGAGCAATGCTGACTGAGCCCTTTCAGAGCTTCAGCTTTGGACTGAATTTGTTTTACTTAGCTTTATATCTGTTTCAATTACTAAAAGCTAAGCCAAACAGCTTTTGAATATTTAGAATAACAACATGATTTGGTTTATATATTAATCTTTTCTTTAAATGAGGACCCTGAAGGAAGGTTTTGTCAGATTTTGCTCAATTTGTCCCCAAAATATAGCCAAATAAAAACACATGCACTTACCCATGAAAACCATGTCAAAATACAGATCCAAAATGTTGCCTGATTAAATGTCTTATTATTAATAGGCGCTTACTTCTCTAGTTTTTTTTCCCTTCCCACCATCCTCCTCTCTCTCACTTTCACTGTCATCCCCCCTTTCCCCTGAAAGTTTAAGGTTTCACTCTGTAACTCTACTCTGCAGAGCTTCAGTGAGAACTTGGCCAAGTGCCAATCTGGTCCACACACTTGCATACAGGGCAACAGGCTGCGGAAAATATTTATTAATGAACAGAAAAAAATGTGTTATCCCCGCCTCATCTCTAAATGAGGGATGAACAACCAAGCCAATCTGTCTTTCCGCCACTTGACTGACCCTCCATCCAGGGTGTTTCCCTGCCTACGGTTAGAGACAATGAAATAGGCTCCAGCATCCATGCAACCCTATGCAGGACAAGTGCCTTAGAAAACAGATGGATGAATGGCTGGATGTCATTTTTAAGAAAATCTAATACTGAATTTATTTAAAACTTAAACTAATTTCAAAATATAAAAACAAGTGCCATGTGCAATCAAACAATCTTTTTCCAGAACTAATTTATTAACTCTTTAATACTTAATTAATAAAATAGTATTAATGGCATTTTAATATATATATATATATATTAACATTTTCTTTTTTAAAAATAAATGACATTTGCCCTAATGCAATGACATACACAAGTATTCAAAGGTTTGGGGTCTCTTATGCTGCATTAATTTGATGAAAAATGCAGCAATATTATGAATAATTATTACAATTTAAAATTATTGTTTTTTATTTTAATATATATTAAAATTTAATTTATTCCTATGATGCAAAGCTGAATTTTCTGCAGCCATTACTCAGTCTTCAGTGCCACATGATCCTTCAGAAAACATTCTTAAATGCTGATTTGCTGCTCAAGAAACATATTTTAGCACAAATCATGATAAATGTTTTTTCAGGATTTTATGATGAATAGAAAGTTCAAAAGAAACTTTGCACTTTTGATCAGTTTATTTAATTTATGCAATTAATGCTGAATAAAAGTTTCTAAAGAAAGAAAAACAACAACTTACTAACCCCAAACTTTTGAACAGTAGTATTTTAAAGTGTGGCTTAAGTGTTTAGATACTATTTTAGAGCTTGAAAAAGCGAGGGACTGGAAAGTTATACAAGAATTTTTTTTTTTGTCTTGTCAGGGCAGCTCATAAAGCATGTCAGAAGCCCTGCAGCATTTAACCTGTCAACACACACACAGATAGGCACACAAACCCCCACAGACATACTGTACATACACACTTGATGAATGACACTGACATCATTCACAAAACAGAAAGAGAGAGGCTCTCACATAGATCATATTAAAAAATAAACACACCGGGCAGAATCAGCAAAGGTATGGCATGTTTAATACAATATGTGAAAGTGCTGAGTGTTTGTTTTCACACACACACACACACACACACACACAAAGTGCCGCCTCCTGGGTCACTGGGTTTAATCTCCACTCTTTCTCATCTCGCTAGCGATGATGAGATGCTGCAAGGCCATTTATCCCTCTGGAGGTTTAAAGCCATGTGTGCGCTTCAGTGTTAGCGTGTCTGTGTGTTTGTTTGTGTGAGTTTCTGCATATAAGAAAATGTAACCTTCCTGTTCCCTTTTAAATAAATAATAAAACTAACTAAACATGCACACAAAAACACAAACAAGACATTTTTAGAAAGTACGTGGACAGTAATTACAGAGGGAGGTGTAAAGATGGAGAGCATGCAGAAAGGAATAAGGGGTGAGCAATGCTGACGCACATGATGAAGTAAGCAGCTAGCTGATGTTTTTGCACATCTGTACATCACTCCTCAAGCCTTTCAGTCACTGAATATTCAAACCAAAGAGAGGAAGAGAGCAAACTCAGAAAAAAAGACAGAAACAGATAAAATGCTGAATGGGGAGAACAAAGACAGTTGAAAGATTAAAAGAGTTGCAAAGAAATGAAGCGAGGGTTGAAAGAGAATATAGAACAACACACAGAAAATGATGTGAAGAACCGAGGTTGAGAATCATTCTTCATTATAAGGACAGTTAAGCCAAAAAAGAAAATTCTGTTGTTATTTGCTTACCCTCATGTCATTATAAACAGGTGGTGTTTGCTGTTATTTTTTCTGAGGAACACAAAAGTACGCTCTTGAACCGATGCTGTTTTGCCATCATTTTTGAATTTAGACATAAGCTAAACAAGAGCTTTGGTTATCCTATAAATCTAATTTATTCCAATGATGCAAAGCTGAATTTTCAGCATCCATTACACTAGTCTTTAGTGTCACATGATCCTTCAGAAATCATTCTAATTTGCTGATTTGCTACTCGAGAAACATTAAACAATGTTGAAAACTGTTGTGCTGCGTAATATGTTTGTGGAAACCAGGCATGAAGTTTCAGAATTGATTTTTGGGTGATCTTTCCCTTCAAGTCTTCGACAGGCTGACACTTTGAGCAGTGTAAAACGTGCAAACAAGCAGATCTCTGAGAAAACAGCAGCTTCAGTGTGTGAGACTGCCACATTCGGACTGGAGTGCTGGGCAGAGACAGGTTGATTCAGTTAATTAGATGTATGGGAGTGTTACATAATTTAGCCTGAGGCCCAGTCTATTCTTTTAGCTCCCAACAAGCTTAAACCAGTATTTGACGGCTACACACTTGCTTACAAATCTACAATGTACAAATGTGCATATTGATCTACTGTAGCTGCATGAATGAGCATGCACTCATACTATACCGTTAGATTATTGTGGCTTTGATTGGTATAATTAAGATTTTGATAACAATTAATAATTCCTTAAATTTCTAAAAATGTAATTCTAAAACCTACAATATCTAACAATATATAAAAACAAACAATATATTTAACAATATACACAATATACTGCATTTTATAAAGAAAACCTATTTATAAAAATGTTATTTTTATACAAAAGATAATACAACATATTATAAATAAAAAATATGTATAACTAAAAATTATTAACAATAGTAGTTAATATTATAATTCATTTAATACTAATATAAGAAATATGTATTTGTTATATTATCTACTGTATATTAAAATATTTTAATATTTAAATAATAATAATAATTACTATTAACAGCAACAACAACAATAATAATAAAGTAATAAATGATCAAATTAATTGCAAATGATCCGTTTGGATGCTCTTCTGTGATACTAAAAGTACTTTAGTACTTTTCTTGCTTCTCTCTCTCTCTCTCTCTCTCTCTTTCTCTCTCTCACACACACACACACACACACACACACACACACACACACACACACAAAAAAACAAAACAAAATTCTGACGGTGGGAAAAAAACGATTCATTAGCAGACTTTAATCAGTTTTGTTTCCCAAAGGCCCAGTAACCATAAGCTTTTTACACACAAGCCTAGTTAACAGTGGAATCGAATGGCAAGGAAAAGTATATAGTGTGTGTGTGTGTGTGTGTGTGTGTGTGTGTGTGTGTGTGTGTGTGTGTGTGTGTGTGTGTGCGTGTGTGCTCATGTGTTTGGTATTTACATTTGTGTGTTTGTGCAGAGAAGGCCAGATCCCATCTCTGGAGAGTGAGCACACGTTTGAGGAGGGTGGTCATGGCCAAAGACAGAATTGAGCAACTGAACTCTAAAACAGAATTAGAAACATTAAGCAATATCAAACATTGCAAAAGAACATAAAAAACTGTTCAAGTAGAAGAGAGTCACAATGTACTTACTGCACAGGGATATTAATGTTCATAACAAAAAAATTCCAACCATATTGCTGAAAAAACCTGCCTAAGATGGTTTGCTGGTTTTTGCTGGTTTCAAAGCCTGCCCAAGCTGGTCTTCCACTGACTTAGCAGCTCTCCAAGCTTTATCAGTTGACAAGTGCTCAAAACCCTCAAAACAGAACAGACCAGCCTGACCGGGTTGTGAGACTAGCTAAGCATTTTAGGATGTTAGCATTAATTTTGTGCACTTAAATGACACAAAATTGATGCTATGTTCACAGTCAAATAAATTATTTTAAAATGAATGTATGTTATTAAATGTTCAGGGAAAAAAGAGAGTAATAGTGTATATAATAACTTCCCAGTATTCATTTGATACAGAAGAGAAAGGAAAAACTGGGTTTAAAAAAAATGTAGTAATGTTTCTTTAAATGACACTTATTGTGTAGGTGAGTATAATCTAATTAGTGCTCTTTTATAGACCTTTAAACCCACACTCAGACACACAAACACAAATAATCTAAGACCGGAAGTCTAAACAATGCTTTAAGCCATTTAACAGGATTAAGAAAATATAAAGAGAAGTGTATGTGAGCTGATTTTCCAGATCACTGCTGAGATCCCATTGACTGCTGAATCAGTTTGTTCCTGCAAGAACACCTTTAATGAAAGAATAACCTTTGGTGCATACAAGCCCACACACGCTACTGTTCAAAGGTTTGGGGTCAGTAAGTTTTTTTTTTTTAAAAAGAAATTTATACTTTTATTCAGCAAGTATGCATTACATTGAAAAGTGACAGTAAAGATCTCTACAATGTCAAAAAAAAAGTAAATATAATATATAAGTATAGTAAAAAATATTAAAGCTATTTATTTTTTTGTATATTTTAACTGCTCTTTAATATTTAAACTGCTGTTCTTTTGAACATTCTAATAATCAAATAATATTGAAAAAACACAAAAATATTAAGTACCTCAACTGATAATAATAAGAAATGTTTTTGAGTAGCAAATCTGCATATTAGAATGCATTCTGAAGGAGCATGTGATGTGACACTGAAGACTGGAGTAATGATGCTGAAAATTCAGCTTTGACATCACAGAAATCCTGTATTTTGCAGTAGTGTAGTATAAATACAAACTAGGAATAGGTCACAATAATCTTTTTTTTTACCTATATACTTTTTAGTTGTTTTATTTTTAACTGTGGTGATTAAAGTATCATTCTTGTAGCTTTTAGAAAGTTTGCAATGTAAAACTTGCATGTGCTTTTCATTTGCTGCAAGAGCATTCACATTGAAACCATTTATGCATTTTTAAGGCAGTGTATCAAATGAATATTAGTTTAACTACTTAAATGCATTGTTTTCTATTCTGTTGCACTCTGTCTGGCTGTTGCAAGAATGTGCCTTATCTAAAGTCACCGGAAGAAACTCGTCTGATTGGGGTCATGTGAACCCGAAAACAGTATGATTATACAGACTTCCTTAAGACAGATTAGTCAACATCACTTCTTGTCCTTCATTCAACCCACCCAACAAGTCCATTTTAAACGTGTTCCTAATGCTAACACACTTACGTCTACAACTGCAGAATGTAAGAGATCTACTGTATTTCTTTCACTCAGGATGTGTGAAACTCGACAGAAGTGCTTACTGAACAATGCCATGACCTGAAGAGAGATGTAACTAAGAGAAGAAGAACAGCACTAAACACACACCCTAACATGGGAAGGAATGGGTAATGTGAGTGGGTCTTTCCATTACCTTTAACCTGTGAAACTAGATCTGAAGAAGACTATGTTTACTCCAGTCTCTGCAAATACACACACACACACACATGCTCACTTTTCTTCACGCCCATAGGTTTTAGAGAGAGACGCAGTCATTGTCCTTCCAACGCACTTCTGTACCCATAACATCAAGCCAAAATAGAAAGAGAGAGAAAAACGCCCTGACAGACCCATGTGCCTTTATTCCTCCTGTCCTTCTCTTATCTGTCCATCGTTCTGTCTTGGCTGTCTCAGCTGACACCATCACTCTCAGTGGAATGAGCCCTGTCAGGTCTGAGATAAAGAGATTATTCACACACACACAACACATACGCTCACACATGCACTTAATGAAAATGTACTGTACCTCTCTGACATTACGATGATCGGTCGATTTGAAAATGTCAGCTGATTTATAAACAACGCTCAAGACAGACGCTCTCACTATATCTTGCAATTATATTTCATGTATTTTAAATTTACAATACTTGTTTTTGTTTATTTGTAGCAGTCATGAATTAACACACAAGTTATAACTCTAATTTAAATATACATATCCTGGAGTAAAATTAACAAAGTTACCAAAGTTAGATTGAACCCAATCAATGTTAAATTAAAACTGCCAAGTTTACTGTATAATTTAGAGCTTTTATAAAAATTTGGATTTTTTAAAATTATTTTTGTAGACAAATTTTAATTTCTAATGAAAAAAAATATATATAAATGTATCTGTTCGGATGCATATAAAAACGATTTCCTTTTTCTTTTTTTGTATAGGTCCTGAATAACAACACAAGCTACAACTCAAGCTCTGTTTTAAATATAATTTCCTTGGAGTAAAAATAACAACATAAAAGTAAAATTTAATTCCATCAGTGTTGAATTAACATGGCAAAGATTGTGTAATTTCTAGCTTTATGTTTAAGCCTTAAACAAATATTTTTGTAACAAACAAACTTGTTTTTGTAAGCATGTTAATATTAACAAAAAAAAAATGCATTTCATTCTGACACATATAAAAATAATTTTCCTAAAAACACATTGAAATGTTTTTGTGGTGAGGCCAGTGAAAATATTGGCAAAAAGAAATCTGAACTACTGACCCGATGAGGTCAGCAGAAATAATACTTATTAAACCCTGAAATTAAAGAGAGAGAGCGAGAGAGAGATTGCATAGATGGATGACAAAAGAAAATTATAAAAATGAAAGACGAGGTGAAGAAAATTGCCAAAGGAAAAAAGTGGACAAAAATAGACAAGATGTTCTGAATCGAGCAATAAAACGGCAGTGAAACTTGAGCAAGAACTCTCTGTGAGGTCAGAGAGGAAGACAAACCGAGGCATGGTCATATGCGTCTCTATGGCAACCGTGTGTATCTCTGTTCCTTTGACGCAATAAAATGGCAGAATCAGATCAAACTCGACAACACTCTCGTTCTTTCTCTCTGGCTCCACATCAAAATACTGGCTCCTTACTGCCGTGTTGTGAGTCATTGTTTGGCCTTGCTCTATGCTGTGCAATAGGACTATTGAAATAAAACTGAATGAGTATCACATGGGTCAATGCTGTAGGTGAAGTGCAACAGGACTTTCAAATGCATATTCAATTCTAGAATATGCAATTGAACATCTTCTCACAGGGAAGGGTAAATGATATGATTCTGTGTGCACAGGTAGTTTTAATCGCTTATTCACTCAAATGTAAATTCTTGGTCGATGCAAACGAGTACATGGGCCTGTTGCACAAAATGATTGTTTTTACATTACTGTAGTAGAAAACCTCAGGGTTCAGTTACCTGTACAATTAAATCGGATGTGTTATTGACAGTTCAACTAACGTTAACAAATTTGCTCAGAAAGATTCTATTCAAACTGTTGCACCCCATGTGAAAATAGCTGAGAATGCAATGTGACATATTTTGCATCAATGCATAAAATAAAGCTTGCATATCTAGAAGCCTTTGCAATCACATCCTTACATATATATATTTTTATGCCTAATCTCACTCTCTTTTTCCCTTTCCCTCTCCGTTGCTCTGCGTAAAATAGGGATTGAGTTGTCTATTTATCCTTTACGCACAGATATCCTCCCATGTCCTCTCTCTCAGTGCAGTCAATGGGAGATTAAGCGTCAAAAGACAGTAGCCCTGGGCTCTAACTGATGCCACTCTCACACACACACAAACCTTGCAGTAAACTGGGCACTTGTATAATACATTTACTGCCGGGCACACATCCAGACACACACTTTGCACAATCTATGTGTGCGGGTTTAAATTCTGCCCTTTTTGTTTTATTCTGCTGCACACCCTGATGCTAAAAAACTGCGACTCTACAATCACTTCTGCTGAGTTAAGCAGGCCTGCCAGAGAGACGAGCGGAGGCACAAAGCAGTCATGCGGGTGGTATGGCTGCAGGTGGAACGGGGTCAGTATTACTGACAGATGTAGTGACTTTGACGTAATCACTGTCTGAGCAGATGCAATAGTACATAGACAAACATTACATAACCACATCACTGGAATTAACAAAACATTATATATATATATACACATACACACACACACACACACACACACACACACACACACACACACACACAGTTGTGGTCAAAATTTAACATACACTTTGCAGTATCTGCAAAATGTTTAAATAAGAAGGATCATACCAAATGCATGTTATTTTTTACACTTTACAATAAGATCTCATTAGTTAACCTTAGTTAATGCACTAACATTAACAATGAGCAATAGCTATATTTGCAACAGAAGTTATTTAACTTTGTAAAAAAAAATACAACTGTTAGTTCATGTTAGCTCGAGTTCATCATCATTTTAACGTGTTATTAAATATTGAAATTAACTAAGATTAATAAATGTTTAGAAGAATTTTCCACTGGTATTTTATGTTAACTAAGTGTATATGTGTGCAAAAGTGAGTTAGCATTTAATATATTAAAATGTTATTTGCAGCATACTGCCGAGGATATTTCACACACACCTGTGTGATGGTCTATAGACTGATGAGGGATAGCATTGTAGGTTTTGTAAGGCACATCAACAGTTCTTAAATCTGAATCCTTCGTCAGAATGTTCAGTCTCTAATCACTAAAACCCAAACATAACAGCTCCATTCATAGAGCTGGACAAGCAGCCACCAGATATACAGAAACACACACTTGCATGCACACACACACACACTCACTCACACAGTTACCTGGACTGTAAGGAGATTTGAAGCTTTAGTCTTTTGAATTAGGATTGCTGAGCCCTTTCACTTCACTCGCATACACAAACACCTAATTCAGTATTTAAATCTCAAGTGTGTCATTTCTGCACCACCAGTAGTAACAAACAAAATTACAAAAAATTTAATGTAATGTATTCCTTTGATGACAAGGCAAAATTTTCAGCATTTTTACTCCAGTCTTCCGTGTCATATGATTCTTCAGAAGTCATTCTAATATGCTGATTTGCCAATTAAGAAATTTGTAAACATCAATGCTGAAAACAGTTGTGATGCTTAACTTTTTTTTTTATTATTTTATTAAAAGGTCTGTACTGTAACATTATAAATGTCTTTTGATTTGATTTGATTTTTGATCAAATTAATGCATCCATGCAGAATGAAAATAAAGAATCCCAAACATTTGGATGGTAGTGTATAATCAAAAAGGTTGAAAACCCTAAAAGGTTAAAAACAGGGATACAAAAAAAAACTAAAGTTCTGGCTTCATTCCCCCTTACCTCTATAAATGTCTTTTCTTCTGAACACAAAAACGATGTTAGCCAGAATGACAGCCTCAGTCATCATTCTTTTTCATTGTATGGAAAAAAGATGAGAGTGAATGGTGACTGAGGCTGTCAGTCCCTAACATTCTGTCTAACATCTCCTTTTGTGTTACACAGAAGAAAGAACGTCATACGGGTTTGGAACAACACAAGGGTGAATAAATGATGATTTTACATAAAAAAAAATAACACTTTAAAAAACCAAGTTCTAAAAGCTATTATATTTTATATAGCTGTTATATACATCAACACTCAACTAACTCATATTTTTTTGGGCTATGGATGCTGATATCAGCACAGCCCTGAGCAAAAGAGCAGCTATAGAGCCCAGGTGTAGGCTTTTCTACAGAAACAGACACCTTTGTTCATCTCTCTCAGCTACATCTGTTCTACAAGGACATCCAATATTACTTTACCAAGCCCGTCCTACTTTCTGCCCTCCTGGACCAGTGCTACTTAACATCTATAGCTACAAAATATAGTACGTTTTAGCTAAAATTAATCAGACTAACTATAAACCTAGGGCATCTCACAGAGGTCAATGAAATCACAGTCATACAGTATATAATGAAATAAAATACAAAATTCCTCTTTCTGATGCGCAACAGCTTTTGTGTCAAAGCAGTGCAGACACATTTACAGCTGTTTGAGCAGCATATAATCCTATTTGGATTATTCAGTAGGAACTGCGTGTTCCAGAAGATCTGCTGGCGCATTCGCTTGTCCACTCTCCAACTCCACAGGGTTTGTTGGGACATGGAATCCTGTGGGATCATACGTTACTCCACCCCATGGATGTCCATAAATAACCACAGATTACCTACTGTCAACTTTAATCCCTCTCCGTCTCTCACTATATCTTCCTTTCCATCTCCCTTTCTCTCATGTATATGCACACTTTCCATCTCTCGTGTTCGCTTTCTGGCTGACCGCTATCAAACCAGCTACAACCAGATTTGGTCCTTCAGGACTACTGGGATTCTGGAGTTCTGATTCAGTCTTTACTGACTGAATATTATGACAGCTCTCAGTAATAATAAACTAATCATTACAGATGAGATTATCAGTTATATGAAAGGAACACAAATCATGTATATGGGATGCTATAAATAAACTTGGAAAATGTTGACAGTGATAAACATACTGGTAAGAAATGAGTGAGTCAGTTGTAAGATTCAAAAACACAGCTGTGTTTGGCCATTCCATGGATTTATACATTTAGCTGAAGTATCACTGACAGTTTCCAATGCAGAACTGAGAGGAAAAAACAGGCAGATTTCTTGATCAGTGTCTGGTGTGACGTGTTAAGAATCAGTGTTTGTGAAAGTGGTTTTATAAGTTATTCAAAGGAATATTACATGCTCAATAGAAGAAGTTACAATAAATTGACAGCACTAGTGGCATTACGCTGAAAATATATATACTATTGTTCAAAAGTGTGGAGTTAGTTTTTTTTTTAAAGAAAATTGTCGAGTACTGTAACATTTATGAATTGCCCCCCTTATTGCCACTATAAGTGCCTCACCCATTTCTGCATAAATATATAAAATTAGGGACAGGTTGAATATAGTTTGTGTTAATCAACCTTGTACCACAGTTGCTGTTAACATGTACTAAACCTATAAATCGCTTTAAATATTCAGGCCTCTCAAAATCAGTATAGCCAGATATGGTAAGTGTGCATTCACTTTGTCAATGCAAAGCATAAATTAAGTCCAAGAGTAGCATTTACAAGTATGTATAGGTTTTAGGGCACATGAGTGCACAACGGATGACATTCTTTGAATAAATGGATGTGTGTTTGAACATGTGCAAATGCGTGCAGACTGTGGTGGAAATATAAACTATGATCCAGTTAAGCAAAATCCCCATGAGTAGTAAAAAAAAGCCACTATTACCCAACAATATCAGTGTAGGGGACCGTTACAAAATTGTGTCTCTGTGTTGTATTATGTGGTTATGGGTATTTGTGTGTGGGTTTAAGAGATTCAAAAATTACCTCAGCTTCACTTCACCCATAACTCTCCGTTTAGGTAAATGTTGTCTTGTGGTTATGATATGGATGAATGGTCTTTCTCACTCTCTCTTGTTAACACACTGGCACAGTAGAGGAATTCACCTCCATCTGTGTCAGTAGCTGCGCTGGTCTAAATCCACTGCTCTCTACGACAGACTGAGATACACGTGGCACTACCACACAGCAAGAATAGGAGTCCTGCCAGAGCTTCAAACAGTCTCAGCATGTGTACGAGTATGTAGGTGTGTGTTTGAGAGACTTTAAGCTGCATATATTAAGCGGCTGCCTTGCTGATAGCAGGTTACGTTCCCTCTCATGCACAAAAAAGAAAAAAACTTCTATATACCATCCTATATCAAGTCATAGACATTATATTTCTCAGGAATTCACCCTCAACTTTCTCTCCCACAACTTTCCTTCCATTTCTTCCAATATTGCAACCTCTAATTCATCTCATTCTCTATTTTCTTTCCCTTGACTGCTAGTGGGAGTTTGGATGTGGCCAGTGAGATCCAGTCTGGAGTTCAGCCAGGGAAACTGCTTTCATCATTGTTCCGCAAAAGCACAGAAACCCATAACAAATGAACCCAGAAATGTTCATACGATTTCCTCAACTCCCACCAACATGAAAACCTGATCTGACTTGAAGTTTCTCTCGACTGTCTCTCACTTTCTTTCCCTCTTCCCATCTTTTACTCCATCTGCCTTTCGCATACTGCCTGTCTGTATCTCACTTTCTCTCTTTCCCTCCCATTGTGCCATCTCTTTCTCACCCTTGTACTATCTCTCTCTCTTCCTCTCACTTGCTTTAATCCTTTCTCAGATTGAAGGAGAGTGGGGGGGGCTTCCCATTCTACATTCTCTCCCAAAAATCTATTTTGTCTGTGCTCTCTTACTCTACTCAGACAGAAACGTTTTATTAAAACGCAAGAGAGAAAAACGGTGCAAGGGAGCGATGAGTTCAAGCCTACTGGAGCTGAAACACACACGCAAGGGCATAGACACACAAACACACACACATACACCGCAGCCAGGGAGGAAAGCCACGAACAAAAGGATCATTTATTACATGCAGAAAAGGGGGGTTTGCGGGTTGTGACCACGTTGGGCCAGCGCAGTGTTGGCCCCTTCTCAACATTCACAGCCAGCTCGCCGCATTCCCCCCCAGCGCTGATGCCATGCTGTCCACTAAATGCAAAAGACTCGCTCAACCATTTAGTGCTGCAAAAATAAGCCCATATCTTTCTCTCTTCATTTCTCTCTGTTTTCAATTCAACTCTACACTCTGTGATAATCTTATCATTAGATTTAAAAGCAGGCACCAAATCTGGGCCATCAACATTTTAGTAAGAAAATAAGAGAGCGATGGTCAGATCAGAGATTTCTGCAAACAACCACTGTAGGCTTTCTCTTAATCCACAAGAGTCACTGTTTTCTTGCATAACATAAACTGAACATGAAGATTCAGACATATGTGGTTAGCCTGCTCTGTCACTATTTGAACAAAAAGACAATTTATGCAAACATCCCATCACTGAATGGCAAACCCAAATCTAGCCACAAACCAATAAGTGCATTTAAAAGCATACAAAGGGAACTCAAAAAAACAGTAACTCAAACAGAATGAAAACACTGTATTTAGCCATTTACCCTGTCATTGTAACCCTTCTATGTATATAACTATTGAGGATGCTTTGATGTTTAGGCTCAAAGATAAACACTGGAAATTTCTAAAATACATTTAAAATGGTAAATCAAATTTAGGATCCCAGGGAATGACACAAGCGGCAGAGAAAACCAAAGGTTATGAGATTTGCGAAAGGGAACTTTCCATGGCTCTCTGACCAGTATTGTTGGCATTGTAATGCCTGGCAGACAGGTGGCTCTTGTATCTAGAGGCACCAGGTGGATATGAATAAAGAACAAAACCATGGCCTCATAAAGTTTTGTTATAGAACAGACTGTACTCTGTTTCCAGTGTATCATCACAACCTGTTATTGACTAAAGTGGAACTTTGAGTTAAAATCAGCCACGCAAGCAACCAGGCACAATTCTGTCACCTTTATAGGTGCATTAATGGGGTGACAATATATTATAGTTGCACATATAAGATTGCATACCCCTTGCAGAATCTGCCAGATGTATTTCATTTATTAAAAATAAGAGAGACCATTAAAATAGCATTTTTATGTAGTACTCTCCTCAGTGATTAAGCTACTTCACTTAATTTATTTTCCTATTTCACAATATAAAATAATAACAGATTTTACACATATTATCCTTTGTAAAAATTGAATTGAAAAATAATTTCAACAAGAAAGTGTAAAATGTTATTTTTTGTCTTGTTTGTCTTGTGAAAAATATCCTATGAAATATTCTGAAGAGCAGTGCTAAATAAAAAATAAGATGGATCTTTTCTGCAAGCGATTTATAACCTGAGGAGGCAAAATGAGTACTTATACACTCAATTCTATGACATACAATATGTTCAGTTTGCTGAAGATATGAATAAAACTTAGACTGTATGTGAGATTCAGGATTTTATACTTTTTAGTAGGGGTGCACGATAAATATCGGCCGATAATTAATGCGACGAGATGCGCATTAATTATCGGCCGATATTTATCGTGCACCCCTACTTTTTAGACTAAACTAATTTAGAGATTAGAGTTGATCTTACCTGTACTATCTTTGCTGCTACCTTGGTGTGTCCGTAGCTCCTCTGACTTGTAGAAGTCAATGCTAGCGTACATGTTGAGGTTTGAAGCACTACCGCCTGAACCACCAGTTCCCACAGAGCCCCCTGCTGCTCCTCCACCCAGCACAGAGGAAAAGATACGGGCAACAGGTGTGTGGACAGTTGCTTGCCCATCTGTGGCAGTATGGGAGTTTTCCTTGTTAGCCAGGTCCAAGTCTATGTAATTGAGGCCCTGTTCCATGGAGGATGTCTGTGAAACAGATAGACTGGGTAGTCCAGGATTGATGAACTGAGATGAGATGTCTGCTGAGCCACTGTTCCCCCAAAGCATACCCTCAAAACCATGCCGACGGGCCATAATTTGGGTGTGATCAGGGAATGCAGAGGAAGATGTTGTTGCAGAGCAAGAAAGAAGCGAGGAAGGAGCTTGGAACGTTTCAGAGCAGTGGCGTCGACGACCTTGAGGATCTGCTCTGATTACTTTAGCCCCGTGATCTGGGTTTGGGATTTTGGCAAGTGGAAAGTCTAGTCCTAGTCCCAAACCTAGGGCTGGAACTACCGACTCAGGCTGGTCTAGCAAAGAGGCTTTTGGTGATGAACAACTTAACGTGCTGCCTAAGTTCAGGCTAAAGGCCATCTTTGTGTAGTCACCACAGGCTGGGGGTGAGTCTTCTGGCTGTGGTACTGATACCTGCCTGCTTTTTCTATGTCCCATCTCACTCTCTTCATCATCGTCATTTAGAACTGTTGATCTTTGCTCATCATAAGCTTTAGGGGCTGCTACAGGTGTGACAGGAGGGGTGGGAAATGGTGGAAATCCAAGTGATGTGAGGGAGATTGGTGAGGGGGATGGTGAAACTCCTAGCTCCATATTGACATACTCAGAGGCAGTTGATGGAGGGACAGGGGTTGAAGAGCTATGCGAGAAAGGCAAGAACCCAGCGACACAAGAGGTAGGCCTGGGTAAGTTGCGGTGGGTATTGGGTGGAAGAGAAGCATCTTGCCGAAATCCACTGGTTCCATTTCCTCCTGCCTTTAGGTTCCTCTCACCCTTGAACTCAATACTGACATACTCCCCAGGGCTCTTAGGCTCAGCAGGAAGGGGTGTCTCACGAACTCTGGGTAAAGTGTTGGCTTTAGAGACATCCACAAACAGGCTAACAGGCCTGCCCCTCTGACCAAGATGTCCTTGCTTTACCCTTCCAGACCCTTGTCTTTGCTGCAAGGATCCTTGCTCAGCATCCTTTGCAGAAGTACTTGTTGCTGCTCCTCCTGTCACTTTGACAGTCTTTTCTTCCCCTTCACCTAGGCTCTCACTGCTAGCAGAACTGGAGGAGTATGAGGACGATGAAAGGGACAGATGTCGGCCAACAGGGGGTTCCTGATGCTTAGCTTTGCTATTAATAAGCCCCCTACCTCCACAAAGACCTCTATCACCACTAACCAGATGCTTTCCTCTTCCTGGCCCTTCCCCAAAGTGTGTTGAAGTATTATGTTTGTAGGAGCGGGGTAGAGAATAGTAGGAATATACCATCTTAGGTGGAGGCTGCTGAGAATGCTGGTCAGATGGAGTGTGGGGCTCAGCTGGTGGCGGGGTACTACTGGCAGAGCGGGCGCTGATAGGTGACATATTCATGTAGTCACTGCCAGTTCGGCTGTCAGCACTGCTGCTGCCAATCCAGACAGTAGGGACCCCTCGTTGGTCTGGTGAACAGCTACTATTGGGAGACATCATCATGTAGCCATCTGTGCCAAAAGATGGTGGACGGATCTGCCGTGGGGGTGAAATGCTATTATTGGGGGTCATGGCCATGTAGTCATCAGCAGATTTTGAGTCTGGATCTGAAATTGTTACTGAGAGGGAATGAAAAAGGGATACTGGGGGAGCTGTAACTCCTGGCAACATGGACATGTAGCCATTATCCATTGCTCCATTAGCTACTCCAGTGGCATCAGGGACACCTGTTTCACCGCTACCAGCATCACTTTTAGGCTCCGCAGCTATCTCCAAGTAGCCTGTTCCACTTGCTGCCGCTCCAGAATCCTGCTTTGATCGAAAGGATTCTCGGCTGGTGGTGGTGTGAGTCATAATTGCATAGTCATCCTCTTCAACAGCTTCATCCCCAGCTCGATGGTGTGGTGCAAGTCTCTCTAAGGCCATGGGTGGCAAGGAAGCCCGCTTGCTCATTATCCTGCGCTCCGCTTCACATTCTCTGCTAGAGGAGCGCCTCAGAACTCTCCTGGTTTGTGGCAATGCATTTTGGCCTGGCTGAGGTTTGGATGCTCCTCTCTGACTCATTAGGATGTAGTTGGATGCTTCATCCCCAACAGAATGCCCACCTGAGCTGCCTGCAGACTCTGCCTGCATTGTTGGAGTTAGCAGAGAATGATCTCCAGGGCTGGAGCCGTATTCATCTGAGGAACCATAGTCGCTAAGAGAACCAGAGACAGAGGGCTGTCGGAGAGGTATTCGACTGTACATGCTACCATTACCACCCCCACCACTGCTGCTTGTCCCAGTTCCTACTGCCCAAAACTCAGATCCATGTCCTGAGCCAGAAGGCAGGCTTGGTGCAGTTGAAGGAGCAGGGGTTGAGGTGGATCTCATTAGTGCATGCTGTGCTTTGACTGGGGTTGGTGCATGAACGGATGTTGATCTCAGTATAGGAGTATTAGAACATGATCCATTAGTTGTGGAATTTGAGCATGATGCAATCCCTCCAGTTGTTGCACCACCTCCATCATCAACTTTTCCACCATCATTGGATGTTCGAGTTCGGGGAAAGCTGTGGCGAGAAGTTGGAGAAGTGCTGTTACATCCTCCGGTAGTCCCAGGTGGTTCAGTCCGTGGACGTCTTGTGAATCCAACCTGACTGGGTGGAGGATTGGGGTGATGCCGTCGAGATGGAACACTAATAGGATTTGATGAAGTGGTGCCACCTCCCGCTCCAGCGGCAGCTGACTGAGACTTGCTACGTTGGCGAAACTCCTCACTCAGAGCCTTCATGGCTTCCAGCAGAGTCTCATGCATATTCTGTGCTACCACAGAGTCTTCCACTTGCATCCAAAACTCTCCAGGGCCAGTTACTGCAGAGCGACCCACCTCCACGAAGAAGAAGTTTTCAGAATGACCACAACGCCTCACATTCATAAGCTGGAGCACGACAGCAGCTGCATCAGAGTTAAGCTTGACAAAGTTGACTGTCTTTTCAGTCAGGCAGAGCCGGTAGATGCCAACAAGGTTCTTGGCTTGGCCCAGACCTTTAGGCCAAACTTTTACTTGCCAGACTTCCTTGAAGGCAGGACCAGGGGATGGTAATCCATAGTCTCCCCCATTCGCACTGTCACAGAGTGCTTTACCTACAGAGAGCAAAACAAACAAACATGTCAGTTTAACCTTACACCACAAGGTAAATTCAGCAATCCATCATATAAACCGAAATTAAGCACGTCCTAAAGGAATAGTTTTTCCAAAAATGAAAATTCTGCCATTAATTAATGACCCTAATGTTGTTCCAAACCCGTGAGACCTTTGTTCATCTTCAGAACACAAATTAATATATTTTTTATGAAGCCTGCATAGACACCAAACCAACAAATACACCAAAAGAACAAAAATGTAAAAAGCACATAAATAAAAAACACCATTAAAAAACACCATTTCAAAGAAACCATAAGAACAACTGTAATTTTATGAAGCTACAAGAACCCTTTTTGTGCACAAAGAAAACAAAAATAATGACTTTATTCAACAATTATTCTCTTTCACATCAGTCTCCACCACCATTCACAAGAGCACCACAATGCATGCATGTGCATTCCTTTGCTTGACTGATGCTGGAGGTGGTATGCAGAAGAGAAGAATTGTTGAATTAAGTTGTTCTTTTTGTTTTCTTTGTGCATAAAAAGAATTCTCATAGCTTCATAAAATTACGGTTGAACCACTGATGTCACATGGACTATTTTAACAATGTTCTTCCTATGTTTCTGGGCTTTGAATGTTGAAGTTCTGTTGCTGTTTATGCAAGGTCAGAAAGATCTCGGATTTCATCAGAAATATCTTAATCTGTGTTCCAAAGACGAACAAACATCTTACAAGTTTGGAATGACATGAGGGTAATTAATGACAGAATTTTCATTATTGGGTGAACTATCCCTTTAAAGGGGACATCGGCTGAAATTTTCACTTTTTTTGCTTTTAATTAGGTTTCTGGTGTGTCTGGCAGCTTAGAAAAGGTGAAAAAGAAAAATTGCAGCCAGTTTGTTATGGGCTGTCTGAGTCTGAAACTGTCATAAATCGAGCTGTTTCATTGTGCAGCCAGCTTCTATGTAGATAGCTAGCTATTTGAATAAGACCACGGAAGAGAGGGGTGTGGTGAGCAGTAGCTCATTATAATTTTAAGAGACATGCACCAAAACGGGTAGCTGTGAACAGAGCTGTTTTTGACAATGTAAAAAGGGTGTTGTTTTACATGTCCATTGAGGAATTTTAACCAAAGTATGTTACAGACATTTCATGAAAACCCTGAAGAATCAAACCAACTTGTGGAAAATGGGCGTCCGATGTCCCCATAAATAAGGATGTTTAAATAACAAAAGTCATGCATCATGTATAAATAACTAATCTACAAATAACTAACATTCTTTTTGTAATTCATGTTGTGCATCATGCAACACCAATGTGAATGTGACCAAAGGACAATTTAGTAAACATACACTTAATTCTAGAAATGTCTGAGAAAGTAGAGAGCTTAATTTTTTTAAACTAGAAGTGGTTTGTTAGACAGTGCAAACAAGGAAGACAAAGGTCACTGACGTAAGTCAATAGGCCATTATTAATACAACTTCAAATGAACACTTGATACTCATATGAGATGCAGTATGAATCAACAGTCAATATTGCAGTGTATGCAATGTATCCCATAAAGTAAAAAAAAATTAACATTTGTGTCCTACAGAGACAGATAAATAATTATGAGCTGCAAAAGATGTCTTTTAAAACAAAAACTCTGGAATAATCACTTACACCAACAAGCTTCCCACACACACTTTCCAAATCTGCAAACAGCCACAGAAACGCCTGACTGAACCCTTCTACCCCCAAACTCCACTCTTATGGGGCCCTTAGTGTTTTGAATATTGCACCTGCAAATATTTAAAAAAGTTTGCATACTTCATATGATGCTGTAATCAAGTCAGAGACAGGGCCTGTCTAATGTGATGTATGGCCATAAGGTAATAAGATAAGGAAATCATTCTATCAAATATCATACACGCCTTTGATGGTTTTCAACACAAATGTACAGTCATGGCTTGAAACTTTATGAGAATGTGGTAGGCAGTGTCAAACTTTCCCAAGTTCCACTTAATTTCTTTAGAAAAACCTTGACTTTGAGGCAATTAGATTGGTTACTTCTTACTGAGAAAGCATCCCATCTTCAATTCATCAACTCTCCTCTCTGCAGCCTGTGTTCATCCGCATTAGGTGTTCACTGTTAGTAAAGGCTTTCTTTCTCTCACTCTCTATTAGTACAATTGCTGGCAAACTTCTACAACCAACAGTTCTGTGAAAACACACAAGATGCTCATAATCATCTAGGAACTCGTTCTTTAAGTCTGGTTTAAATTTGAAGGCTTTTCCTAGTCTGCTGTGGCTTAACCTCCAAAACCTGCTTGCCAAAATCATTGCTCTCTGGTCTTTGCATAAAATTTGCTTGCCTATAGTTTGGATAAATGTACCAACTGCATCAACACCCACTATAATCTGGAAATAATGGAGCGAGATGAACTTCTCATTACTATACTATGCAAAATGCATTACCAATACTATATAATTCATATTTATGTGTTTACGGCACTAAATATAGTCAGTTTGTTAGTGTCCCAGGCTCCCAGTAAATAAGAGCATGTTAGAAAATAAGTGAGTTCTTGAGGGTTTGTACATATTGCTTGGAAAAACACACTCTACACACACAAAAACACATCATTGTACCCAGTCTCTTGCTGTGAATCTGAGCATCACAATGCTTCCAACACAAATGAGAGAATTACAACCATATGCACAAAAAGCACACCAAGCATGCTGAAGAAGGGACACCCTCCTCTGCTGTCTGACCAAAATATCCGCTACCCTTTCCAGAATATTTCTGTTGTGGTCACAAAATTGCGTGTATTCTTTCTTCCGGTCTTTCACTTAAACGGAAGAATGAGCAGCTTCCTTTAAAGGTGGTTTGCCCCACTTTATGTGTGTGTGATTTTATGTGATGTGGGCCTCCCCTGGATGCTTGTGTGAACTTAAGTGAGGCTGGTAGCCTGCATTAGATGAGTCATAGACAAAGCCGCACATGACTTTTTAATGATTATCCATACAAGATTCTCTCTTTGCCGGTCCTACACTCTTGAACAATGCATTCAGTCTCAGACACATTCAGTCTACATTTTTAAAAAGCAAGAAATTGAGAGCGTTGAAGAGGCTAATAGTAACTGAAATTAAGAGATTTTTGACTTCTAAAAAACTCTGTTCTGTGTGTTCTAGGTGGTTGCTAAGTCATTTTCAGATGGTTACATGTTAGACAAGATCAAAAGAACACACCTGCAAGTCTCTATGATATTAATAGATATGGCTTGGGTCTCTTCTTCAATGCATGGCATTTTCTTGACATTAGACCATGCTAAAAAGCCACCCCTTGTTCATTAAAAGACTGCTTTAACAGCATGCTTGGTGTTCATAAGATCACTTGCTTCAAATTTTGCACAAGCACCCACCACTTGAGGCTTGCTATAGCCCATGTACCTTTGATCTCTTGAACATAACATGCCATCCTCGTTTTGATATTTTGATAAATAAATCACATCTGAACACGACCAACATTTTAACAGCTATGATCTCATGAGAACAGCATTTCACAGTACATCTGCAATTATGAGGGCCTTGCTAAACACTAGCGTGACATCTCCAAAAAACATAGCAGCATGGTCATACATAATTCAGCATTTACTAAAGCTTTCATGAGAAGAAAGGCATGTTTATGGAAAGACTGAAAATAGCTATTACTGTTAATGCATCTGTATATCAAATGTTCCCTTTCATTCAGTTTAATCTGCAGAGAAAACTTTAAATCATCTGTTGAGCTTATGAGGAGTGTAAACACAATGGGACTGTGGTGCTTTGAAAACTGCTCTTTCTATTCGATAATTAGCTCAACCAATGGTGTGAATTTGGGATGGGATTTTTTTAAAGCATAAAGTAAATTATTTTATAAATACGTAGCAATGGTCAAACACAGACCAACGAAGCTTACAGTAGCTAAATATTCAAAGCATCTGCAAACCTCACACACACTCTCCCTTGCTCATACACAAAGGGAGGCAGGGCAAATAGTCTTTCTTCACTTTAATCTAATTGCACTGCCCTTGGTTTTCCTCTGATTTTGCATGATGGGGTCATCTACCTTAGCTCTAGATCAGATTAAATATGCCCATTAAATATGATCAGATTAATTATACCCCTGTCCTGGTGTATCTCTCCTGCTATGGCAGTATTTCCCACATGCACACACATAAACAGATAACCATTCAAAGGTTTGTAGTCATTAAGATTTTCAGTCAAACTATATTTTAAGGTCAAACTCTCACTATTAACGAACTATTAATTATGACTTTTTCCTCAATATAACATAAATTTTCTGCTTATTAATAGTTAGGAAGTTTGTTAGTTGTTAAGTTTAGGTATGGGGTAGGATTAAGGGATCTAAAATATGGTCAGGAAGAACAAGGCATTAATATGTGCTTTATAAGTACTAATAAACAGCCAATATGCTAGTAATATGCATGGTAATAAGCAACGAGATAATAGTGAGAACTGGTCCTTAAAATAAAGTGTTACTAAATAAAGTTTTACCAGATTTTTTTTTTTTTTAAGTTTTTTAAATAAGTCTCTTGTGCTCATCAAAACTGTATTTATTTGATCATACAGTAAAATACAGAAAACCAGTTATATTGTGAAATTACAATTTACAATAAAGTAATAAACAATTTAAAGGGGTCATATTACATTGCTAAAAATACACATTATTTTCAACATAGTGTACATTATTGTTTCTCCTCTATGCCCCTCCTTTCTGAAATGCGTCGATTTTTACAAAGCTCATCGTTCTGAAAAGTGAGGTGTGCTCTGATTGGCCAGCTATCAAGTGCGTTGTGATTGGCTGAATAGCTCAAGCGTGTGACGGCAATGTTACGCCCCCTACCATATTGTGTAGCCATGTCCCGGCACGTCCAGACAAAACCAATAAAACCCATTACAAACGAGGCATTTGTTGCATCCAGTGTGGACATAATTACTGATTATAATGACTTATACTGTCTTTTTATGCGTTGTGTTGCACCACGCGGCGTAAACATAAAACCATGTCTGCATTTGTGATCAGAGAAAGGACAAACAACAAGCTCTACTCTACACTGCTCAAAACTAGCGTTGGAATCATCAGTGGCAAATTCTTTAAATATGAAAACGTACTTACAGGCTGTGAGACAGAACAGCCGGCATTGTAGGCTACTCTCCCAGGAAACAGTCCTCGGACTCCATAAAATGTGCTGTACACATCTGAATATTTGGTTTGAACTGTTCTGGAACAGTGTTGTTAATACAACTTAAACACTAATTTCTAGTTGTGCCCTCTTTTGGAAGACCAAATAAAGTAGTTTCACATTCACAATGAAACACACAGCGACTCCACAACATTGTCAGCGGCAACAGCAAGAATCAAAGGTATGCTTTCTTTATTTGTATAAACATTTGGGCGGTGTTATGCAAATCTTCCCATATTGTGACGTAGACATGTGGGGGCGTGTTTAAATGAGGCCATTTAGGAGGGCGTGGACAAGTTTCAACTTTTATAAAGAATATCTCTTTGGGTTTGAGACTTTAGTCTTTGCAACTTTAGGAATCTTATCTATTCACAAACAGCTTGTAACACTCCAAAGAGAAAGGAAAACTCTCTCTCTATATATATATACATAGTTTGCATAAATATATATATATATGCAAACTATGTATATAGTATATATATATATATATATATATATATATATATAAATATAACCACTAACACAGATAAACTCACACTATAGTGTGTATGCCTGTTATTGTTTTGTTTATTGGGGCTGTCTTTTCTTGCTTAATAAACATTACCTATCTACTTTCAGGTGTCTAGATATAGACAAACACGCCCCAATGGATACTGACACACTGATAATTGTTCAGCACACACACAAACACTAAGAATGTAGGTCACAAATAACAATGCAGTAAAGTCTGGCAAGGTCACTGCAGCTGTGGCACAGTGTATGGCACAAACCAAACCAACAAAATGACCTTAAAATCAGCTACAGGCCACATCCAGATCTAATCAATCAATTATTAAAAAAAAAAAAAATTTCTAATCTTGATTCGTCTGCAACCATAAACCACATTTGATCCAATGTTGTGCTTCATCTGAGCTTAAGTCTGCTATCATCATACTCACTCAGCGTATTGGAGGAGGACAGCATAGCCGCGCTGGCGGTATGCGTGTTACCATACACCAGCAGAGGGACAGGATTGGGGGGGGGGGCATTTAAGGTGAACAGGCACTGTTACATAAGCGTTGTTTTGAAGTGTAGATGCAGCACAAATCGCAGCTGTCTGTAAATAAATAAACACATGTCGACGGAAAATTCAAATACTGAACATGCAACCTAAAAATTAACTGGTTTTGGTCAAGTGAAATATTTATTATGACTGCATCAACTTGAATACATTATTCTATGCAAATGAAAGTATTTTTGACTCTGGATATACTCCTGTTTTAACAGCTAACTGCATAAAACTAGTGTGATAGCCATTAACACGAACAATCACTTCAACAAAAGAGCAATTCAGCTGAGATTTGTGTGCATGTGAGCACATAAGGGTTTTAAAATAAGGGCTAATTGCTCTTTTTAGGGCCAAAGTTCAGTCCTGATCTTTCTCTCTCCTGGCGCTTTGAAAGTTAAGCAGAATGCAGCAGAGTACAGAAACAGCTGTGTGTATGAGAGCCGCTCACAGCCAACGTACCTGTCTGTCTCACGTCTCCCCCTACTGCCTTTTCCCTCAGCAAATAGAAGTATTCACACAAAAACTCTAAAGAAATTTCAGGGTGACATTTAAATTATGGACTTAGATGTGAAACACTTTAGGTTATTAAAGGTATATACATACATCAAACTCAAACTAGGTGTACAGTAAGTTCGAACAGCTGTTGTGGTTTTAAATTACTTCAATATGCGTTCTATTTGTAGTCTCTTACTTGCAAATTGACACAAATCAAAAAATGTTTTAGCTCCTACAGTGTCGATGGTGAGATAATGGGTCAATTCTTGAAATCATTTCGTTTGTACTAATATTATGCAACATTCACCAAAGGGAATACTAGTGACTTCATGCAAAACTGTTTGCCATTTACAAAAGCATCAAATAGAGCTAAAACATCATTTCCAAGTTTCCAACCAGCAATTATGTACACATTATTGTACAAAGAATGCATTGTATACGTTATTTGGAAGTCATACATTAATCAAAAACACAAAGGTAGATTATTCCATCTCAAGGGCTTATGGGTCACAAAGCACAACAGCAGATGCAACAATATCAAGTTGACAGTGCTTAGGCTTTATACAGTAGCTTTACAGTAGCATGTCAACTGCACAGGCAGTCATAAATTTTCAACACAAATTCCACAAAATAGACAATGCTATGCAGTTCAAATAGTAACTACACATAAACAATGTAAATATTAAATGAATAGTTCACCCAAAAGATGAGTTTGTCTTTATCAGAACAGATTTGAATAAATTTAGCTTTACATCAATTGCTCACCAGTGGATCCTCTCTAGTGAATGGGTTCCGTCAGAATGAGAGTCCAAACAGCTGACATCACAATAATCCACAAGTAATCCACACAAACAAACTCAACTATATCTTGGATAGCATGAGGGTGAGTGCATTTTCATCAAATTTTCACTTTTGGGTGAACTATTCCTTCACAAATTTACACATCATAAATATATAATTAAATATTACATAAGAAAATATTTTAACAAGACATGATTGCTGTGATCATGCTGCTAGTGGCAATAATAATAAAAAAGGTTGGTGATTATGCTGCACCAAATGTCTTCCTAAAGACTAAGTGATCTTGATCCAACTGAGAAGACTCAACAGTTTGTCACCTTCACAAACAAGCTTGACACAAAACCTTTCAAATAGTTTATCTAGGCTAGTTTTTCCACAAGGAATGCACAAGTGTCCCCCACTCACAAACACACTATCTTTTAAAGTTACTTTCACACAAATGCTGGCACTGCCATGTTAACCCAGATGAACTCTTTGCTGGTCAGCATTATCATGAGGTTTCCAGATCTGCTTGTGATTTTTGGTTTCAGTGCCATATGGAAGCATATTAGTGGTTTTCACTCTGCCAAACCAGATTTGGAGTGATGAAAGACGTAACAAGCGAGAGGAAAAGTCTGCTGTCCACCGGTTGCCGGTTTAGAACTCCTTTGGCTAGGAAGAAGGCTTACAGGAATTCTTTTGTGCCCAATGCAGTAACTATTTTAAACAAGGTTAAGTGATTGTGTGTGGGTTGCACACACACACACACACACACACACACACACACACACACACACACACACACACACACACACACACACACAAACACACTTACCAAGACATATTTAATTTAAAAAACTTTTTTTTTCATCCAACCATCCAATTCTTGCATATACTGTAAAACATCCAACCTCAATTTTGTCAGACAAACTCTATTTTGAAGGTTAATTGGACTACTAAATATAGAGAAAGTTGACATTGCATAAGAACTTAAAGTTAACTTTTAGTAAATTTAGTATGAGCTACTTAATAAACAGCAAGAACGTACAATGTCAAGTTTGGTGGTGAGGGTCAAACTAACAGGGGCATGTTCAGTTTGATCATAACTTTATATATATATATATATATATATATATATATATATATATATATATATATATATATATATAATATTTTATAAATATATATATATATATATATATATATATATATATAAAACTGCAAAGGCCATTCAGTGGAGTTAGATACATTTCTGCTGTGAGATGTTTCATAAAGTGGTGAGAACAAAACTGGTCATGGTAAGAGACAGTGTGAACTGTAAATGACGCCTACGATAGTGACACTCTCCTGTTTGGTACACTGTGAACTGTGTCTAGCACACTACCATTTAGAGATAAACAACCTTAAAAACAAGCCATTTTTACTCAAAACAAGCTATAGAAATAAGAAGCTGACTTCCACGAAAACACTGCTTTGTTGTTTAAGCCATGAGAACTACAATCATTTCCCAGAAGTCTTTTCAGTCTAAGTGGTGCTTCAGCGGTTGAGTGATTGCCACCATACTACTCACACTACTGACCATACATTCTCTTTAGGCTTAGTCTAGAATATTTTAGAAATATCGCTCTAGTCCTGAACAACTGAACCCAACAACCTTTCTCTGACTCACAGTCCTCAGAGATCAACCATGAAAGAAAACAAAAGACATTGTGAATAATCCTTTTCACAACGGAACTAATTAAATCAAGAAGCAATAAAATGAAGTCAACTTTTTTTTATTTTGGCACAAAATAAGTGTGAGGGTGTGTATAATGCGAGAAAATAGGTAGAAAAAGCTTAAAGTGTTAGTTCACCCAAAAATGAAAATTAGGCTGTTTTACTCAACCCCGAGGCATCCTAGGTGTATATGACTTGCTTCTTTCAGACGAATCCAGTCGGAGTTATATTAAAAATTGTTTTTGATCTTTCAAGCTCTATCATTGCAGTCAGTGGGTGTTGCATTGCTTCAGTCCAAAAGAAGTTAAATAAAAAGCACCCTTCCATAAGAAATCCGGGGGGTGAACAAAGGCCTCCTGTAGCGACTTGATGCATTTTTGTAAGAAAAATATCCAGGAAAACCAATCTACTCTTGGCTTATATCAAAATCCTCCAACAATCTTCTTTACAAATCCTCGTTTTGTCCTTCTAATTGTTTTGTTTTGATCTCTCTGCTGCGGTTCCAAGTGCGTCACTTCTGAGGTCACCATCACTACTGTGATTAACACAGGATTATTTTCATATATTTATTGTTAAGTATCCTGAAAAAATATATACAAACATTCTTAGAATTATTAGAAAACAAACTATTTATTTTCTTTCATATATGTGTCTATTCTGAAATTATCAAAATTTTCTAAATATGTATTTAATTTTAATGCAAGTTTCAATTTCAAAACACAAGTATTTGAATATATACATATAAAATAATGTTAATTAATATTAACACATAAATATGATTTTAAAAATATGTATTAATGTGTTACTTAAATACAGTGTATCTATTTAGCAGACATGGTATCCAAAGCAACTTAATGATCAGAAGCATGCTGTTGCTGGGCTAGTCCTGTGAATTGCTTTATATACACTGAGGACAGGGTTTTTCCTACATTGAAAATTTTTTGGCGGCCGCCAAAACGATTTTTTGTCCCGCCAAAGCCTTATTTGATGTGTAATTGTGTTTTGTAAATGAAGCAGCCTACAGACTGAGTGATGGAGAGAACGAGCACAGCGCCCCTCCCCCGCGCGCGCACTCTCCGTCTTCAGTTCTGTCTTTGCTCTCTCCCTCGCATCAAAATCAACTGATCCTAAAGCTCGGAAGACCGAATCCATGTTTCACGTGGTGCATTCGGAGAATATTTTTGCTGAATTACCGCTGGGTGAGAATTGAAGTAAAAAAAAAGTTGCCTTATCTTTTCTTATAACTTGTGACAAGCATTCCGCACATGCAGCTGACATAACTTTAAATAAACGATAGAAAAAAAAAGTCTATCCAGTTATGACGTGTGTGTGTGTGTGTGTGTGCGCGCCCGCGCGTGTTTGTTGACAAATCTTTCGCAATTTCCTAACAGTCCGCTAAAGTCCGATTCGCGACCTAATGACTCCTTTGAGCCGATTCATTTTAATTAATGATTAAAGCAGTTGGTCTGCCCGTCAGTGTCTGAATCGGTGTATAACAAGTCATTACTTCTTAGAAGAACATACACATCTGAAATGAGAAAGTAAGTGTGCTTACCCCATTTAGCAAGAGTGTTTAGTAAAATTTAGCCTTAATAATCCACAGTATGTATAGACCTATGACAATGTGTAGTAAATTACCTATAAAATCATTTAGTTTAAAGTTAGACTGGAGTGAGATGAAACTAGATCAAAGCACAAAACAAGCTGTTGCTATCTAGCTGCTAATTTTATTAAATTATATATGGTAAAAATTACACTATTACACCTTTTAACTACGTTTTTAATGCTGCTTTTTAATTGATATGATTATACTAAAATAATTATCAGGTCGATCAAAAAAGGATTTTATCTTTCAAAACTATGAAAGCCAGTCGTGGAAAAATCACAGCTTTTTTTTTTTGCAAAGAGGGCAAGAAAGGATGACAGTGAGAGTGACAGGTAATATCTGTCTGATAATTGCATAATTTGTAAATAGATAAATTATGATACCTTTGACATTTCAAATATACTTTGGTATCGATGATGTTTACATGTAAAATAAGTTGTAATCGCTTTCTTTTACTATCTAGCCTCACAGTGATCGTTTTTTCATGAATAAATAGGATAAGAAAAAAATCACAAACTGTTTCTTTGTATTTATTTTAAATTTAACATTTATTGTCGATATTGGGCTTGCGGATCATGTGGGTACTATGTTACTCCTTGATGTGTGTGTATGACCATGTCGGTCAGCCACCACCGAAGACCAATTTTGACCCAGGAAAAACCCTGTGAGGAGCCTAATGGAAATTTTTGTCACAGGCTTACATTTCAGGATCTGGTCATGTTTAAACAGCACTTAAGGACAAACTAAGTTGTAATACAGGGTACATAGGGTTCATACAGTAGTAAGGAATTCTGTGATCTGATTAATCACATCAGATTTAGCAGTTAAAATAGAACAAGCTTTCACTGCTGTTGGCAGTGACTGTGTGTGCATGCGAGTGTTTGTATGTGTGTGTCTGTGTGTCCAAAATCTCACAAAGACAAGAATTACCACCATATTAAGGAGATGAGTGACGCTTAGGGAAGTTTAACCTTTGAGCATCAGCCATGAGCCAGCATCACAGGCACATACAGAACAAATACACACAGACTAATACTCAAACACAATGTGTTGTACTTGAGACAGCAGTGTCAATGTAGTGAGGTGCTGTAAAGTAAAGAAAGATTTGTTTGATTTCACAAAGGTCATTTCTGTTTCCATATAAACATTTAGTCAGAATAGGCTACATGCATGACTTGACTGTATCTTTGTAATTGACAACAAAGAATTTAATTTAATAAATTGCTTTTTTATTAAACAGAAAGTAGCATTTTTTCTCAAAATACCAGACAACTTACATAGTAAAGTGTGTATCACCTGCAAATAATGCCCATTTGTGTCCAGTGGTGAGAAAACCAGTTCCTCCAACCTAATTTCCTCCTTCTTTTTGCAGCTGTACAAATCCAGAACATGGAATATCTGCTCACAGTGCCGAGCCTATTTGCTATTTGTTCAATCGAATTTGGCATCAGAAATCCACACAACACATGCAGGTGAGTTTCCCAGGACCCTTTTTTGTAACATACAGTATACACTACCTTTCAAAGGTTTTGAGGTTGGTAAGATTTGTTAATGTTTATGAAAAAGGCTCTTATGATCAAATTTGATAAAAAGTATATTTTAAAGGGTTACTCCACCGCAAAATGAAAATTTTGTCATTAATCACTTAACCCCATGTCATTCCAAACCTGTAACAGCTTTGTTCATCTTCAAAACACAATTTAAGATATTTTGGATGAAAACCGGTAGGCTTGAGTCTGTCCCATAGACAGTGTCAAGGTGCAGGAAAGTATGAAAAGCATCGTCAGAATAGTTCATCTGCCATCAGTGATTCAACCATAACGTTATGAAGCGCCAAGAACACTTTTTGTACACGAAGAAAACAAAAATAACGTCTTTATTCAACAATTCCTCTCCTCTGTCTCTCTCCAAATCAGCGTAGCGCCATTTTGGCAAATCTGAGCTGTACGCAGGCGGTGTAGGCTCTTCTGTATCATCTCATGTACAGTTGAATCACTGATGTCAGATGAACTATTCTGATGATGCATTTCATATTTTCCTGGAGCTTGACACTGTTATTTATTTGGCAGTCTATGGGACAGTCTCAAGCCTCCCTGTTTTCATCCAAAATATCTTAAATTGTGTTTCAAAGAAGAACAGAGCTTTTACGGGTTTGGAACGACATGGGGGTAAGTGAATAATAACAAAATTTTCATTTTGGGATGGAATATCCCTTTAATATATTTTATAATGATTTTTTTTTTCTGTGATAGAAAAGCTGAATGAGCAGCAATTAGTCCAGTCTTCAGTGTCACATGTGCCTTCAGAAAATATTCTAATATGCTGATTTAATGCTCAATAAACATTCCTTATTATTATTATTAATGTTGAAAACAGTTGTGCTGCTTTCTATTTTTGTGAAAACTGTGATTCATTTTTTTAGGACTCTATGATAAATAAAAAACAGCATTTTTTTTAAATACATCTTTTGTGACATTATAATTGTCTTTACTGACACTTTGGATCAAATTAATGAGTCCTTGCTGAATAAACTAAGTATTCATTTCTTTTTTGGACCCCAAACCTTTGAAGTGAAATGTATGTTTATTTGGCCCATCTAATAAACAGTCCTTTAAAGATTTCCTTTACGTGAAAAAATAGTTAACACTAACTGTTTTTAGCTTTGTCTGTATGTGCATGTGCTTGAATGTTTCATTAAGTCCACCCCCTAAACCAGATTGTTCATCATTGTTCTTTACTGTTTTCAAAACTTTCCACAGTTGATGCTTTTAATGACTGTTCTCTGTGTTCAGTAAGTGGTTAGTAATATAAAGACAAAATAGACAGCTGCAAGTCCAAAACCTTAGTCAAAGGGAAAATATTCAACTGTTTGCATCACTTAACTCCTTAGCCACAATGCAATTGTTGTTCTTAGTGCAAATTCTTGTGCTTATCAGTATGAGGTTATGATTACTAGTTAAATCCAAATTACATTTTATAAATACAATTTCTAATGCCTAAGTCAAGTTATGTCGATATGTAGATAACTGATGCATGCATGAGAATGAATGAAAGAACGCATGAAAAAGCACATCGTAATTTGAAAAGCAGGGTGCAGATTACTGTTGGACAGATTCTCAATTATCATGGCTAGTAATGTCTGTAAAGAATATGGACAGGGAGCATTAAGATGTGTAAAGTAGATATGGACAACATTCCGACAGGTCATCTCACAGTTGTCCGGCCCATCAACATGTCAAACTCAGCAGAAAGCAACTATGGAGGTAAGACAGATGTCAAAATATTTAACCAGCCAATCAGTAGACTGGTTTGTTTAGCTTATCCAGTTAGGGGGTTTCTGGATGACAGCTGGAGGGTCATCTCTAGCCTGACCCTCACATCTTGTTAAGGTGTCATCTCCTTTACTAACCACCACAAAGTGCCTTAACACACACACACACATTCTGTCTCTCTGTCTTTATCCTATGTAAATTCAAGGAGTCTTTGAATTGCAATCAGAGTTAACATATGAACTTCAACCCTTTGGTTGCAAATAAATCCTTTTCAGATACTGCATTTGTCGTCGGCACTTATCGCCTGGGTAGTGTGTCGACATATAGTGCAACTGCGTTCACGGCAACAAGAGATTGAGTCCCTCCTCGAGGGTCTTTGCCCATCCTGCTTCCCTCTCTCCACCCAATGCTTTCCTGTCTGCGCTCTACTGTCCTCTCCGATTAAAGGCATAAAAAAGCCCATATACATACATACACACAAATATATATATATATATAAGGAATCTGCATATGTTTCTGTGTATTTGTGCATATGGTTGGTGCTTTCATTATGCACTCATTGTGTAATGCAGTAACAGCAGCTTGGACTCTTGATATTGGTTTGTGAGGGTTGCCTCACATGTTGGGTTTGTTAGCGGTATCTCCCGGAGCCAAGGAACAAGCAAGGCTGTGTAATTGCTGTAGGAGTCACGGTCACTGCCCTTTTTGTATGTTTACTCTTTCCAAGTGTACCTGCTTTCGTCAGTACAGTTCATTCTAAGAGGAGTGAGGGGTTATATAATATTCAGTATCTTTTTAAAATTCACATTATGTAAAGAAATTGTCTGTGTGATTTAATTAGCAGCTTTTAGAAAGCATTAACAGAGATGATTTAGTTGTGTTTTTTGACAGGTATCACAAAAGCAGAATAATACAGAAATGCAGATCATTTGTATAGGCCAATAGGGGCCTATATAAATTAATATAGAAAGCTTTACAGTAGTAACTGAAACAAAGAAACATGGTAAATATGTATGTCTGTCATTTATGTATTTGCTAAGTTAATTTGGTAGTTCTGTAACCAGGGGGTGTGGAGAGACTATGAGCCCTTTAATTAAATGAGTCCCCTTTTATTATTTTGAGGGATATTTTACAGTTTAGAAAATCAAGATTTCTCAATGGTTATTTCAGTAGAGTGAAACACAAAATGATCATTCAAACTGAGAATAAATTATATAAAGACAGCGAGCACAGAACACTGAAGCGATGCATGACTTCAGTCCAGTAAGAGTTCACTTTCGAAGCTGATTACACTACAGAATGAGTGTTTCAATGACATCTTTTCTGCACTTTGTTGTTTAATGATGATGAGAGAATTTGTCAGAGTGTGGATTCAAAATTCAGTTAGTGAGTGTGTGTACTGAACAACTCCGGCATTCTCCGCTGAGATGAATCAAAACGTCTCTGACTGGCTGTCACATTCATTAGCTAAACAGAAACGCATATGACTGGTTATAATGCTCAACCCTGCAATCCACGCATAAAAAGAAATCTGATGAAATGTGAACAAATCTACAGTAAATGTAATGCCACAATCCACACTTTTGATTAAGTAGTAATATCATTATTTAGAATTTATTATATATCAGAAAAATTGTTTGTTCAAGTCGCCTTAACATTTCGTTAACTTTGCTAGGATACCCTACAAACTATATGGTTTGCTTGAGATGAACTTCAACAAACTGAAAATTACTTGCAATCAGAAAAGTTGAACTAAATATCAGCAGACTGAAAGCAAACAAGTCACTGAATAATTCACACACTATCTGTAATAATGTCCTAAACACTGGGCTATTCTAAATATTATTTAACAGATATAAATAGAAGTACAAAAACACGCAGTGCCTTCAAAGAAAGATTGGGGAAAATGTTACTGAGGGAGCGCGCAATGTATCTCAACTTGAGCTTAAGTGAGAAGACACGATAACATGCGCTCAGGTGGCAGCGTGGATAAGGAGCAAGCTGAACTTCAGTAACAGGCTTCAACAACACAGGAGGCCCCTCTGCCCGACTTGGGGGGGCCATCTACTTTACTGGAGAGGAAGAAGAACACTGTTGTTTCAACACCACCAACAGCTGAGTATGGAGGACCAAACGTGCAGAAATTAAAAACTTATAAATATATAGATAAATAAATAAATAAAATAACAGGAAAATAAATAAAGGAATAAATGACTTCATAAAAACAAATTAAATTCATTTGTAATAAAATGTAACCCTGAATTGGTTTTTTTATTACTTTTCTCCTTTATGTATTTTTCCTTTATGTATTACAGTATATTATTATTTTATGTATTTATTTTTACATTTATTTTTATTCTTTATAACTTTAACTTCTTTAGAACTTTATAACTTCATTTATTTTTACATTTATTCCTTTTTTATATATTTTTTAATTCCCACATGTATTTGTTTCCACATTTATTTATTCATTTATTTCGTTTTACTTTTCCGTGTGCATTGCAACATGGAAATGAGGGAGGCGGTCCTTGCGGAGCTCCGGTGAATCATTGGTTGAAAGAGCTCACACAGAAGCGTCAGATCAAATTAATGATAAAGATCGGAGTTTGTGGGATCAACTGGAGAGTTGCAAGATATTTTCAAAGATTTACATTATTATGTTGAATTATTTTATAGCGACTGAATTCAGCTACTTATCCTAACAACTTCGTCATTAAGCCTGGAACCATCAATATCGTCGATGTATTTCTAGGTTGATAACGCCTCTAGACACACTCAGTGGAGGTTTCGAAGTTGTGTTCATTTTGTAATCACAGAGAAAAGACTCCCAAAAGCATTAAGTTTTTCATAAATCAGTTGCATCAAAGGTTTGGAATCGCAGAGAAATGAGAGAATAAGTAAATTAAAGTTCAAATGAATAAAAATAGATATAAAAATAAATACAGAAAATAATACATATAGGAAAAAGTTAAAAAATAAATTCAGGATTAAATTTTATTACAAATTAACTATATTTGTTTTTATCAAGTCATTTATTTCTTTCTTTATTTTCGTGCTATTACATTTATTTATTTTATTTGTGCATGCTTGGTCCTCCATAGCTGAGGACCCAAAGTCTGCATTAGGCTTCTGAAGCAACGAGAAAGTCTGGGGATGTGCTCTAATCTACCTTTTTACATGATGCTACCACAAATTTATTTTATTATACAGGAGATATGGCTTGCAAGATGCAATGAAACGAAGATTGTCACGTTAACACCTAAGTTGACCACTCTTTTGCAATCTCTTGATGCTTTATTTCTCAGACTTACTCTTGCATTGAAGTTCCACCATCGCCTGGTACCACTCCTCCTGATCCGTCTCGTTCTCCGCCGCCACCACGAAACTCTCAGCCCGTGTGTAGAGCACTATCATGTGTTTGTTCTTCGAGTCAGCTCGTTTGTTGATGTTGAAGCACGTCTCCAGCGCCAAAGCCTTTTTAGGCACGGGCGCTTTACCTCTAAATTTTTTCTCGCTCTCGTAGTACTCGAGTCGGGCCGGACCACGCTCCGAAGCCGTCCGCAGCACGAAGTACCGCCGGTGCATGGATTTCTGCTTGCGGAGATACCCGCTCTTACGAACGTCCTCTGTGCTGCTCTGCGAGTCTGTGTGGTTCTCCATGGCTCGCGGGGTCTGTTTCGCTCAACCGCGTTGAAAAAAAGTTCAACCCTAGACGTAGCAGACGACAACAAATGTAACCTCCGTCCACCTCTTCTGTATTAAAAAAGTCATGTGCGCATATGGCCAGAGAGGTTCCAATAAGCAGTTTCTTTTCAAAAAATATTGTCATTAAACGTTACGCTTTTCCTGGCAGGAGTCGAGCAGAAAGAGGGAGCAGACGAGTCCTCGTCCGCGCACACGCGAGCACATGTGGCGCGGCGCGCGAGAAATAGCGCAACTACTACTATTTAGAAGAAGCTTTAGGAGGTGAATAATCTCATTACTGTAGTGTACAGTAGACAGCTCCCCGTCACCCCTCCTCTCCAGCGCAGCGTTCACTGCTACTGTGAAGCTCTGTCACTCTTCAGTCTTCTGGAGTGTGTGTGTGTGTGTGTGGGAGAGAGAGAGAGGGAGCGCGGAGAGCTAAAGCTGCGTAGAGCGCGAGGTTGCGTTTCATTCGCCTCTGGACTGTCCTGACTCAACACTGCCTTAAACAAATTTCTCTTTTTTTAAAGGTCAAAAATTTATTCTTTTAAAAAACAGTATCTGTTTTGTTAGTAGTAGTAATGATAGAAGTAGTAGTTTTTTTTTTTTTTTTTTTTACTGAGGAATTCAATTGTGGGTATCTTAGCTGTGATTAGTATAGATTTTATTATGTTCAGTAGCCTACATAATAGTATTTTATTCCTTTGCGTAGTCATTTTTCTAATGCACTTTAAGTTTGCAAAAATTTACTGATTTATTTTGCCATTTAATTCAATAGGGATTTTTTTTAAAAAGAAAAACAATAAGTATTAGTACCAACTAGTATTTATTTCCAATGAATAGTTACTATTGCAATTGAAAAAAAAAAACTGAATACTTATCACTGTTGGATTATTTACTATTTTTACACACTTGTTTGAAGTAATAAATGTTCATTGTTACACTTGTCGTCATAAATCTCTTAATTTATTGCAGAAAAATAGTAGGAGTGACAGTAGAAGGAAAACAATGAGCAAAAGACTTAAAAATAAGGCAGGCTTAATTATCCTTTATACATTGGCAAACATTTTTGGTTTTACTTTCCGTGAGGAGAAAAAATGGGTTTGGCTGCACAGTATAAATAACTCAGTAATGCAGGCGTACATTATAAATAAAAAATAATAAATAATAGAAAAAATAAACAAATGAAATCTTCAAATTCTTTATTAAATACTTTGAATACTTATTTACTCGTATTCAAATAGATTACTTGCGACCCCTAGTGAACTAATTGGTCCATTGCAGCTGAGTATTTGACAACGTGGACAGGAATTTTAAGTTAAAAATTAAATTAAAATTATATGAATAAATATATATGGCGATGTGTGCATTTTTAGAAGATGCAGTGGTAAGTAATACTTAGAAGTACATATACAAATGGACATGGCTATTTCAACTATAACTCTATTAAACCTCAATCACCCGATCATAAAAATTAGACTAGGTCAAGTGTGAGGTGAAATTTATACTTTTCATTTTAATTTTCAGTTGAAAGCCCTAATGTTCATAGAGTGCAAATACATTCAAAATGCAATAATGATCTTCACAGAATACAAATGATGCTGTCATAAAAAGATATTGCATGAAATTCCAAAAGCAGCAAATTCAGTTTGATTTGCATCACATAAACAATACACAATGACACAACAGTTATGGACAGCTTTATGTATATGGATACATTTGGATACAAAGACATTCTATATGAATCCTTTTGCAAAAGAAGTCATCTCTACATTATACAGAAAACTTGACGATATTAGACAATTTTTGGTCCATACAAGAAAGGTTTTTCCCTCATAATAACTGAAACTGCAGTACATTCAGCAGCTTCCTGCTCAGCTTGAGAAGCGCATGCAGTTCAACAACGCACACACAAATACTTATTAACGTTTGAAATGAAACGTCAACGTCAAAATAAATAGAAACAAGCTTGGCATACATACACAGACAAAAAAGTGACTGTTTTGTTTATGCCGTTTTTTTTTTTTTTTAACATGCATCTGAATCAAATAAACCAAATCGGCACTGAGGAGAAATGCATTACTGAGATAATCTGAAGCTTGAATTGCTACTGTTTTATTATAATGTGTCGACCTCAGTGTTTCAGTGAAGTACGTGGGCACTCAGGTTAGGGTGATATTGGCACGAGAAGTTCTAATGTGTAGAAAGGTCAAAGCAGCAGCTTGTGTGTGTGTGTGTGTGTTTGTGAGTGAATGGCTCTCATAAGCACCTTTCATCTGAAGTTCTCCTATTAACAGAAAAATTCCTCTGATATTAGGCAAAACCCACACAAATGTACACAAACACACACACTCACAGCTTAATTTATAGCATCTGGTACAAAAGGGCACGTACAAACACACACTCGCATACACACATACAACAAAGCATGTACAAGTAGTTACTGTACATGTACAATATCTGCTAACAAACGCACACACACCTTTAAACATACAAGAAGACGCACACAAAAGTGTTGGGTGTTTTTTGTAGGTATGGCAAAGTAAACAAGCTCCACTCGCTCTCCTCTTTTTCCATGGCCGAGGTGGTTCAGATGAAAGGGTTCAGTGATGCTCCTCTGCTCGGGTAAACATTCCCCTAAGAGAAGTCATAGAAACGCTCTTAACCCTTCACACACACATACTGAAAAATGTTATGTGCTTATAGAAATCTAAGACCAGTGCTGGGTAGATTACTTAAAAATTGTAGTCCATTACTGAATACAAATGACATCATATCAATTTTCTATTAATCCATTACATTGCATCACATTGATTTGAACAAGATAATCTCGTAATTACAAAGAGAAAGAAAATGTATTCCATACTTTGTAATCAGCAACATGGAGAGTATTAAACACCACATTAAGGCAGGGTTTCCTAAACTAGGGCTTGTGAAGGAACTGCAGGAGGTTCGTAAATTAATAAACTAATAATTAAAAGAACAGTTCACCCAAAAATGAACATTTGCTGAAAATGTACTCGTTCTCAGGCCATCCAAGATGTGGATGAGTTTCATCGGAACAGATTTGGAGAAATTGCTCACCAACCAATCCCCTGCAGTGAATGGGTGCCGTCAAAATGACGGTTCAAACAGTTGACGTACATCACAATAATTCAAAAGTAATCAACACAATTCCAGTCCATTAGTTAACATCTTACAAAGTGAAAAGCTGCGTGTTTGTGATAAACAAATCCACCATTAAAATGTTTTTTAACTTTAAACCATCACTTCTGGCTAAAATACAAGTTAATAATCCATAATAACGATTCCTTCAGTCAAAAAGTCCATCCCCTCTTTTCCTCTCAAATCAAAATACATTTGTTTAGAACTGTTTTGAACTTTTTGCTTGTATACAGTGCTTGATCTGTGCACATTTCTCTCCTGATTCAGGTGAGACAACTTTTTCATTGGAGAAAGAAAATATTAGAGAACTCATATTTTAGCTGGAAGCTAAAGTGGAAGTTTGAAGTTAAAAATGTCTTGATGGATTTGTTTATTACAAACATGCAACATTTTGTTTCACAAGATGTTAACTGATGGACTGGATGTGGATTATTGTGATGTTTTTATCATCTGCTTGGACTCATATTCTGATGGCACCCATTCACTGCAGAGGATCCACTGTTGAGCAAGTGATGGAATGCTGAATTTCTCCAAATCTGATGAAGAAACAAACTCATCTACATCTTGGATAGCCTGAGCAGGTGTACATTTTAAGCAAATTTTCATTTTTGGGTGAACTATTCCTTTAAATCTTAAAAACTGTAAAAGAAATAAACCATTTTAAAATAAAAACAATCAAGACACTTACTAAAAAGACAAAATATTTAATTTAATTTATTTATGCTGTATGGCCTCTCAATCTTCCTTCCTTCCACCTGATGTATGAAATGTAATCTAATTACAAGTATTTAATTTTTGGAATCTAATTACATAAAATCAGTTACTACCCAGCACAATATAAGGTAATAGTCTGTCATTTAGTTGAAACTACAGTCCGTAAGTGATTTACGATGTAGAGGAACATGAGCTGCGTCCCAAATGACGCACTATACACTATGCACTCATACACTATGTACTCAACCATGTAGTGCATGAATTATATAAGGGTATTTTGTCATTCATAATCAGAGTCTGATAGCCCCTCCCTCTTTGCTACGTAATTAATGCAGTGACAGTTGAATGCATGAAGTGTTCAAGATTTCACACTTCATTTTTTTCTGTTATTTAAGTGCATCATCCAGGTATTCAAAGTGCACTTTTTCTTCTTGGAATTTTCAGTGTGAATGCACTACTTGCACTATTTATACTAAAAAAAGTCATAGAATAGTGTATAAGTACGTGATTTGGGACGCGTCTATGGTTATTTACTACACTCTTTTTATTGAATCTTAGCATAGAAAGAGAATCATGCTTACAGTAAAGGGGTTGACAGACATTGGTCGTGGGACTTTAGGTACAGACTCGGGGGCAGGAAACGAGTTGAAACCTACAAACAAAAACCAACAGGATAAAAATAGCACACATTTCAGTTCAGCTCAATGAAACGGCCTCTCTCTGAGGTCATCTTCACTCTGCAGAGTCTCTTCTTAAGCACTAATTCCTGGCTGATTCTTAATGGACTAATTTAAGAACAAGAGTTTCACTGCAATTAAGGAGATTTAAAGACTTAAGCTAGCTATACTCACCGTTCGCTTCCTGGTTACTAGACTGTTGGTGTGAAAAAGCACTTTGGGTGGCAGGTGCAGGAAAAGAGACAGACTGAGGAAAGACGGCTGAGGAGGAGGCATCATCTGTCAATCAGAAAGCCATGATGTTCTGAACATTGCATTTGAAAACAACAAACATATGAACATCTATCTGTCTATCTATCTGTCTGTCTATCTATCTATCTATCTATCTATCTATCTATCTATCTATCTATCTATCTATCTATCATCTATCTATCTATCTATCTATCTATCTATCTGTCTGTCCATCTATTTGTCATATTTATGTCTATATGTATGTGTAGATCAGCAGACATGCAGTCAGACAATATATAGATAGTGTTGAGTTTTATTCTGGACATAAAAGACAGTTTGCATGTTTGAAAAGAGTGTTGAACTCAGCGTTCAGGACATCATGATAAATGTGCTGACTGCTAAAAACAAAGTGTATTCAGCCAACAATAAATCCAGCAAACCACTCTCTTTGCATTGGAATTTCACCAGGTGACATCACTGTTTGTGTTGGCTTTGAGATCTACCACTAGGTTTACAGCATTTGTGGGAGTAAGCATTTTATTTGATTTATTAGAAGTAAGGTCTGACAATTGTTCCGTACGGGAACACCAGCATATCCAGTTATCAGATTCATTGCTTTATGGATTAAGTTCCTTTTAAGCCAAGGACACTCTGTCAGATTTATAGCACTGTAAAAATGTATCCTTCGCAAGACATAACCATGGGCTTGTGTCCCAAAATCAGATTAATGATGACCCTTGGCTGCATAGACCTTTCAGTGGGAAATGTCCATATATGTCACTGGTAAAATGAAGGCTTGGTTAATCTGCAGTCAAGAAACTATAGGGGTTGCATCATTTCTTTACAGTCAGTTTCTAAGATAACCTCAGTCCATAAACACATTTTATTGATATATTAAAGGTATAGGCTCTGATTTCTTTCCACAAGTGCTGATAACATCACAGTTCAAAAATCTGCATTGTACTGAATTACAGTCTTCCTGTTTTCCAAAAGGCAAAAATGAAGTGGACATGGATGCACATCTCTTACCTGAGGCTGTGCTTTTGAAGGGGTTGCTAGGAGACAGAACAGGCTGGGTACAACTGGCTGTAGAATTGAAGGGGTTTGGGAAATCTGGAACAGAGAGAGAAAAAAGTGTGGTTGTGTGTCACACACTGCAGAACGTCTCTCATTAGCACAAATTGTACTTTGGATCCAATCCCTGTTTTCACTTAATTATTGTGAATTTGCAGATGTTTCCATCTCAAGAGAATTTTTGCTATAAGATCATCCAAATGTTGAGTGTCACCCCCAAGCTATGGTTTGGTTTAGAAAATCTCTGGGACATGGGATAATTTAGTATCTATATATTTCAATCTAATATAAATTGTTTATTCAAAAAGAACTACTTTAAAGACTAAGTTAAAGTTGAAAACTGAAAGGCAATGTCTACTGTACATCAGAATCAGTTCTGAACTGGCTAACTAGCTCAAATACAGAATACTACTCTGAATTGCTTACATGCAAATGTTTGAGATCCAGAGGTGGCCTCTGGAACACCTGGAGAGCTGCAAAAGAGAGAAAAATAGATTGAGGGAAACTAAGGAAAAGACAATTAACTAGTTCACAGAAATGCCATTAACAAACATATTAACAGTAATGTGGGTTGGAGGATATTGTTTTTCTATTTAGTTGTGGTTTATGTGAAATAACTTCTATTTTATTTAAAGTTTTACCTTGCAGGGGTGGAACTGGAGGACACTCGGTTACTAAAGAGGGTGCTATACTGAGGGGGTCCATCAGAGGGAGCTGTTGTAATGGCTACAAAAGTGTAAAAGGGCTTGTCAAATCTACATACTGTGTGTAGCAACAAAAAGTTTTACATTATTTGATATACTGAGATAGGCTTAATAATGATATAAGAAAAAGGCACAGATAATATCCATAACATTATTTCTTACCTGTGACAGGTGTGTTGTCTGAGAACACTTTATCAAGCTGTGATAAGGCTGCATACTTATCCTGAGTGACAGGGGGTGGAGCAGCAGAACTTAGAGTGCTGTGGGCGTGGCTTAGACCCCCAAAATCCAAACTTAGCGATTTAGGAAAAGCTCTAAATGGAGCTCCACGCCCAGTTGACAGAGTGCGACCTGCACCAATCAGAAAATCTATCAGTGATGATATTCAAAATAATTTTGCAGTTATTGCTGTTATTAAGCTACTAAATCTATTTTCAATAACTGAAATAAAGTTGGCACTTAACACTTAAACGAAAATTAGAAATGTTGTCTTGGCAACTAATTGAAATAAGTTCAAGTTAAATCACTACAATTACTAAACCTTAAACTGAAAAAATAATAATAATAATAATAAAATAAAATAAAAATTAAACCTTAATCCCAAACCAACACATGAAAATGACTAAAATGTAAACTAAAATTAAAATATGAATCTAAAAAAAAGCTTATTCTTATGTTAATAAATGCTAAATAAGTAAGACACTGTTTGAGATGCATGAAAAATATTTTAACTTAATGCTTTAGGTTTTCAGATTTAAGAATGTAACATCTACATTTTCCCCCATACATTCTGAAAAGTATCTAAATCTTAAACATACATATGTTCAGATTCAAAGGAAAAATTCAAACACCAATGCAATTCTATACCATATTTTTACATTTCATGAAGAATGTTCAAAATGCCATGCAAAATTTACTGACACAATGCTAGAGTGATGCCAAGCTGTTGCTATACGCTTACTATGCTTGTTCTAGAAGCATCGTTCAGTGGTTGCTAAAGTATTCTGGGTGGTTGCTAGGTAGTTGCTAACTGGCCCAAGCCAAAAGGTCTCACCCCTGAGTTTCTGTGATATTCTAGTCTCTAGATGTGGCTCATGTCAGTCCTTTGATGTTAGCTGATAGGATTTTTCTGCCTGTATTTATTGCCTGTGAGGCAAAAATCATACATCCGACCACTTCAGAGAAGTAACTACACCCCTCTCCTCAACAAACTGCATGAGTTGTGATGATCACACATGTCCATAGCATGAAAGCATTATGTGCTTAAGTTTAATATATAAGATGATTCAACCACATCCTAGTATAACATTAATATTCCAGTATATTCTACAAATAATTCTACACATTCTTCCACATCAACAAGTTATTTGTGAGTACAGACGTGAGACAAAGCAAGCGCTGGTCTGGGCTATTGTCTAAATATATCTTTACTTTAAAGCCTGTGCCTTTTTCATTATCAAAGAGCAGACTGTCTCTCCTTGACCTGGCAGGGCTTTGATGTAGCTGGCTGGAGCAGGGTGCAGGACACATTCAATATCATTCTGTGACTTTAGCATGGCACTGCTGGTATTTAGAAACTCTGCAGTGAGAAACATCTCCGAAGCTTGGCTGAAATGAGTGATGAGCTAAGGTGTTTTCAAAATAGTTTCCTAGCTTTTGTAGCGTGTTTCACTTTACTGGCTTATATAATACTGTGGCCACAAACTGCTGAAATCATGAATAGTCTGTATTTTTCTTTTCTAAGACTAGCTTGGTCATCTGATCTTGATCTAAACCACAGTCTTTCCACTGGTTTATTGTTAACAGCATTATTCCATGTGGGCTCAATTATGCATAGCGTTAAACTTTTCCTCTGCCTCTTTCTGTTTCTTTCTCTATGACATGCTCACATATGCACAAAGATTATATGTCTTTTTTTTCTTTGCCTGTCATGGCCGGCTCACTCAACACTGCAGCCAGATGGTCTGAGGTATAACTAAAGTGTCTGCATTGTGCAATCACTCATAATCACATATAACGTTTAAGCGACTTACCTAAAGTAAAGCTGTTTTTGAAAGTGCTACTTGCTGTGAAATAAAGGATAAGGGAAGGAAGATGAGATGAAATGAAACTATTATGGCTCAATATTGAAGAAAGAATTGATGGACAATACATTTTTAAACACTACAGAAATGTAGCTAATACAGTGGGATCCAAAATTTTGAGTCGGCAGATTTGTAATGCTTCAAATTTAATACAATGTTTCAATGCATTTTGATTTTGAAGTGAAAAGTCTAACTCTATAATACACATGAATTTCATAGCTTCGTATTATTATTTTTCTCCATTTGTTTACACGTCAATGTCACAAATTTGCTTACAATTGATTAGTGGCTTATAAATAATCCAGAATTTTAAATATTACTCTCTAATCTGAATTATATTAAATATATTATTTTCAAATTTAGATCATAGATTACTTTTAAATTTAAATCGTAACATTTCAAACAAAACTCTTTGTTTTAAGTGTTTCAAAAACATTCTATTTATTTCCAGGTTTAAATAAAATGAAACCCCAGATTTTCGATGTGGATTTTTGAACCCCATTTTATACTGTACAGAAGTGCATTTTATGTGATAGACACAATACGTGTTTGTCTTTGTGTACCTGAAGGACGTGGAAGGGCTGGAAAGGAGGAGGGATGATTCTGGTGTCCCATTCCAGAAGAAATCGTTCCTGGTCTCTGTCTCTCCACACCACTTAACAATGTGTCTAGACAGAGAGAGAGGAACAGACAATAAATCTTTTCAATAAAAATCAAAGAATAAATCATAGTCTAATGATGACTCATGGAACAGTACATCTGTGTTAATAATCAGAAGAGGGATGTAGAAAAGAGAAGGAGGGGGAAGAGAGAAAAGGAAAAGTGGAAGAAAGGAAAGCAGATGGGTAGAGAAGAGAGTTTGAAGGCTGTACCTTTAATGGGATGATCTCTGAAGCTCTGTGAGCGAGTTGGTCTGGCAGTGAACACCTCAGTACAGTTATCAGCTGGGGAGACAGCAGGACCTCTGTCCCATATTGACAACTGGGACTGGGACTGGGACTGTGGGGATACACACACGCGTTCAGTATTAAAAATCAGATCAGCACCCTCGGTGTGACACATTTTGGGGCTGGTTTTCAGATCTGAGATGAAAGCATGTTAAGGCTGCAATACTTTACATGACTTTTAAAATCTGAACAGACTTTTAAAACACTGTGCATCACACACTTACCGACTTTGTAAATAATCACAATAGAAAAACTGGTCATCGTACACTACACTACTGAGGATCACACACTACCAGTCTTTCAAGTTGTTCCAATCACAACAATCTCATGCAGAAACATGAGACACAAAATATCAAACATGGATGGAACCAAGCTAAAAAAATTGGAATTTGGACCATCATACACTATGCGATTCTCTATGAAATCTGTCAACTCAAATCTGCAGACTGGCTTTGACTTTCGTCAACTAGCATCAAATTCTCCAGACTGTAAATCACTGAAAAGTTGTGTTGTGTATTCAAGGTTTTAGACAGCTCGAACCAAAACCCTCTTTCACTCTTACAGTTCAATTCAAGCAATTCCCTCCTGACTACCAGAAAAAAAAGGTTTGTGAATTTAGAATTTTGTTCATGTTATTACATTTGTTTAAAGCCTTAGAAATATAGTGGGAAAATTTTTGAAAAAATATATTTATTTGTTATGCTCTGTCCTCTATAGAGCACACCAGGACTCAGTGTTTTTTTATTTTTATTAATAAGACATGAATAGAAATGAAAAGGCAAAAAAAGGTGGGATTTTTTGAATTCACAAATCAATTTTTATTTTTTTTCACCAAACTTTGTATAAAGATGATTCTCAACTTTTATGAAAGATATAACAGAATGATTTAATATATAAGTTTGCTTTATGCAGTATGTGTGAAATAGCCTTCAACAGGTTTTCCCGTTATATACAATGTATCTACACACTGTATCTAATTTGCATTTTAATGTGTTTTTGGGGCAAAATGTAATGAAAAAAGAAGTGTAATAATGGGAGTAATAATTGACATGATTTTCATAATAATATCTAATATTTCATAGGAATACTGATATATAATTTCTTTCCCTATTCACTTGTTGTACCTTCTAAAATCCGTAATAAACATGCTTTAAGTCCTGGTGTCCTCTACATTGGACATGTATGAAATCGATGTCTTTTTTTTCCTAAGATGTTGATTTATGACTAACAATTCGCAAATTAGTCAGATTTAAATGATAATTACAAAATATTGTTATATTTCCCTAAGGGTTTTGAATTTGAACACTAAATTAATGTAAGCCATTTTTAAAGACTAAGGAGAGGAAGTGGTCATTGGGAAACTTCCAAACATTTGATATCTCTGAAAAGCTCTGAATGTGCTCTGTACAGGACATCCAGACCAGAATTCACTAAGAGATAATGTCCTCTACAGAAGACAAAAGTACATAGCTGGGAGTCAGAAGAATACATCGGAAATGTGCTCATATTGGTTCATTATTAGATCTTAATAATGCTTTGGTTAGGTAGAAAAGGTAAGCTAGGGCATGGAACAAACTTGAAGACTTGCTTTCCTTATTTTATTATTATTATTTTTTTTTATTATTAGTTAGGTTAGACGTTGAACTTGAGTTAGACTGTTTTTTTTTTCTTTTCTTAGGTGCCACTTGTGTCCTTTCCCCCCAGTTTATGATTTTGTTCTCTTCTAATGTTAATGTAAAAATTGTATTTTTTTTTTCCTTTTTGCTATTTTGATACTTTTCCATTATTTCTATAATTACTAACGCTATCTCACACCACCTTCTTTAATTGTAAAAATAAACTACATTTGTTGGCAAATTTGCGTAGCGTTTTGTCTCTTGCACCATCACCAGCACGTTAAATGATCGCAATCTCAATGTTGCCTCTTCTAACCCTAGATCAAAATAAGGAAGTTGTAACAATTAAAGTGAAATTATAGTAGCACTGACAATAATTGTTTTTTATTAAAAAAATAATTTGCATTTATAATAATTATTATTGATAATTATTATTATTATTATTAATAATGGAAAATCAATTACATTAAGAATTTTATTATTATGGCCAATGTTTTTGCTATAATGCAAATAATAATAATAATAAATTGATTCTCATTTAGCATAATGATAACAAATTGATCAATCCAATATACTAAATAAATTTGATAAGACTGTTGAATTTTTTTGTAATTTCTCTCTCATTTTCTTTTGTCTATTCAAATCTTTTTTTATTCCTGAGCTTTCTTCATTTCTTCCTCACCAGTGTGCGAGTGGGTCTGGCATTGGGGTTCAGAGGATGTCCAGGCGGAGGCTGATTCTGAGCGGGTCCGTGTGGAGCTGGAACAGCCTGAACCCCTGGACCCCATGGTGACTCATTCACATCCCTGCGAATCTTGCTTTTAGAGAAATGCCTGGAAAAACAGACACTTCTTAGTACTGCATTCTTTGACTTTAATCTACACATAATGCAGGGAGAAAAAGCAGAATGGTTTAGGGCATGCATTGATCATTCAGTTTGATCCACACTGAAACTGCCTTTATGACCACACTTCTACTCACTCACCATTTCTTTCTCTCATATTTGTCCTGCAAGAACTCTTTCAGCTTCTGTGTGTCACGCACGTCAAAACAGCCATCTGTTTTGGGGTCAAATGTGCAGAGCCAGGTCCTCCTTCCAACCTAACGATCCCATAAACCAAGAACATAGTTAATCTCCTTTTAAAGCCTCATTTACAGAGTTTATTCAGCCTGTTACAGGCTAATCGTCATATAGCATAGACTTCTTCCTCAGAGACTTCAGAGGAGATGTTTACTAGCATTTTAATGTAAAATTGAGACTGTGCACCACTATTTAGAAAGCATATTGCATCTTTGTGGCTATATTTGCAGTTAACTTAAAAGCTTTATTATTACTGAACATTAATAGTTAATGTTAACATGCCAAACAGCTACTGTTTGTTGCATTACAAGGAAACTAATATGTGTTCTTCTAATCTGATGTTTCAGAGGTACTTCAACAAATTAGACTCTGACCCAGATGCTCAGTAACATAAATAAAAAAGTGTCCAAATGTACACATTTTTAGCATAGATAAGCTTAGATGCAAGTTATCAGGCTCAGTTACACTTTGTGATTTGTGATCGGATCAGTAACGATTTAGCCATGTAGTTTTCATTTATCATTCCCTTCAATGTCATCACTAGCATTGATATTTGCTGTGCCTGTCTGTTCCTTCTCATACTCAAAGTGCTTAACTGACAGTAAGGAGGAATGAGTCACATTAATTTTTGCCAGTGTTATACAAGCAATGGCACCCACCCTCTGAGCATTCAGAGTTGGCTTCAACTGTAATGAGCAAGAATCCTGGAGTGCCAATCGCGGGTGTGAATGTGAGTATGTGTGTGTTGGTTGGAGAGTGAAAGAGGAGTGTCTGTACTTGAACCCCATTCAGATTTGCTCACACACTCACGGGAAAACCACAGTACTAAAAAAATCTATATATTATTATTTGCCCACACACCAGTTAAGCACCCATGATTTAATACAAAACTTAAAAGAGGCTCTTGGTGTCAAGCTATCCAACATTTGCTAAATGCACTACTAAGTTAGCCTGGTTTTGCAGTTTATATGATGGAAGGCATCAAATGTTTTTAGTCTTTCATTTCTATGGATGGACCTTCGGGTTTACTGTTTAGTCCAGGGGTCAGGAATTTTTACCACAATGGCAAAAATGTTTCCCCATTAAGTTTCATTCAAAAGTAACCCTTTATTCTGATTCTGACATTTTTTTCAAGCAATTATCTATAATTATGACCATATTGTAATATGGTATATGATATGACATATATTTAATGATTAATACGGCATATATTAACATGCAATAATGTAGTTTTTTTAATCATGCACCAAATAGAAGAACATTTTATTTACTTTGGGGTCCAAGGAGGATATGATTTTGCACAACACCAATACAAGTTTGCCAACTTGTATGACCTCTAAAATAAAAGGCAAGTGTTTACCAGCATCACTTATGTACTACTAGACCTGTCATTCACCTCGTTCCCATGGTTTTGCAAAAACTCCACTTCCTGTTGGGAGAAGGTGGTCATGGAAATAGACTTAACTCTGTGGGGTGGGTTGAGCCCTCTCCTGAAACAGAAACAAACAGCAAGCACAAACTGCGTGGTTAAACACGAAACTGGGAGGAAACGTTCAGTGGGTTGTCATTTATTTTAATACAAACAGGAAAAACGTGTGAGATAAACGGTGCAGGACGTGACAGGGCTGTGAACGTGAACAACAACCTCTTGCAGCAACAAATTACAAAACCGTGAAGGAAGTGTGCTGCTTTTTTTTCTTTTCTCTCCAGTGTTAGTGAAGAACTAGCTATTTGTGTTCGTAAGTGCAGTTGCATACTGAAATCGTGTAGAACTTGAAGTAGCACCGCTCAGTGGAATCACACCATTCCGTTGCTGACATGCAGAAAACACGCTTATATAGATGGCAAACCTGAAATCATGACGAAATGATACGTAACGCAAGCGAGACCGAGACACGCCTGAAAACGATAAAGTAGTAATTACCGACTGTCTTGAATGTAAACACAACTAGAGATCTCTCAAACTCTCGCTGACAGCGCCACATTGTAGCCACATATTTTCCGGAGTTTGCTGAAGAATACGAATACAAATCTTGATATGCAATAATCACATGCATTATTACTCACAGCATTCCGGAGCATGACGTGCATACGAAGCAGCCCACGGTGATGTCGATGTAAGTCACCCCGGGTTGGTTGCACTCGAAGCAGTGCTTGTTTACTCCCGTCTGGGCGAGCTCTCGGACCTTGCGGGCGCATATCTCCTGGTTGTCCCGGTGCTTTCGGTTCGACATGCTGGTGCCCTGCAGTCGCGCGCAGTCCCTGGCCCTCAAGACTGTTGTGGGGGTGCCGTTCACTCGCCCGTCGTCGCACTTTAATTCCCCCGCCGTAGTACGTTTCTTCTCACGCCTGCATTCTGAGAGCGACTATGCGGTTGGTGGTCTTCTCATGCACTGACTTGAACTGACATGAAACGATCTTATATGCGTAGTCTCCCGTGGTCACGACTGGCCGATCCGCCCGGAGTTTTTCCAACCGTCCTGTTTATTTATTCATTGCTGGGCGCAAAGAAAATCCGATTCTCCCGGAGCGGGATCATTATTCTTCCGCGCTCTGCTGATTCCTCTCCGTTCGCACAGTGTCACAACGTTCACGGCGCGCAGACTCTGCTGTTGCGCACCCGATTCTCCGATTCTGAGGGGATTGCGAACAGAAACCAAGACGAGGATGAAGGAGGCAACTTAGTGCACACTGTGCCTCTGGAAAGCGAATAGACGCAGCGGGATAAGTGGGGACTAATCTGCTTAACAGTATATTGTTTGTGATGGCTGTGTGCTCATTATTTTGTGCTTATTTATTCCCAGTGTTACCCAGCAACGTGAGATTTTTTATCTCGGACACGAGTAGGGTTTATCACGCCCTTCTGTATGACGTTTGAAATAAAAAATGCTGTCCTTCGTGTTTATTAACTCTTTACATGAAGAATCCAATAAATATGCAGTGTGGACCACGACTGAAAGAAAAAAAAGAAAGAATAGCATAATGATAAAAAAATAAAAAATAATTCACTTTTGATGAATTTAAGTGAGTGGCTCCTTTTGACGCATTCTTGTGTTAAATCACATTAACGGAGACATCTCGCCAGTTATACTGATGTAATGTTGAGCTGGTTCCTGGTCTTGCAGTGAGTGAAAACCATGGTGAAAACGCAGGATGCGTGAACTGCAGTGGCAATATCCAATCAGCAGAGGTAGCTGCTTCGCCAAACATCCGATTTAGCTTTAGGGGTAATTTAAATTGGTTAACAGAAATGTAATCTGCAAGGTCACTATCCAGATAGCACACGTACGTCTGCAAGATGTCTGTTAAAGATCGGTTCATCTGCAAAGCATCTGCTGTGTACAAACATCTGACAGTCAGTTTTACCTAACATGCTAAATCATAAAGATCTTAAAGACATTTTCTAAACGTCTATTTGACATCTGATAGGAAACATCCTATAGACGTATTCAGGGGCGTTACACAAGATCCCGGGCCCTATGCATAGGCAGTCCTGATGGGCCCCCATGATTTTTATGAGCCATTGGGAGATATTTGTTCTTGTTTTAATCATAAATCTACTTTTTTTCTCAGTTTCACAGAAAACAAGGCTTATATAATTTTGCTTCTCAAGTAAATGTATCTTGATTTAAGAATCTTGAGACATTTGCACTGGAAAACAAGACAATTTCTGAGGAAAAAACACTTTTTGCAGTGTGTTCAGAAGGGTGTAAAAGTTATTTCCATATTCTCTAGTGGTTAGAAACACAGGTATTCAAGGCTCAATATATTTTTTATAAATTAAAAAGTATTGGTAAGCTGATGGAAGTTGTATTTTTAAACTTGAAAGTATTGCTTATTTTCTACAAATTTCTACAAAAGTTTTTTTTTTTTTTTGCTCCAGACACTTACGACGTTGATGTATTGTGTTCCCTTCCATTTATTCTGGGTTTTTTTTTTAATTTATTTTTTACTTGGTCTAAAGGCCTTTAAAAAAGTTTTACATTTATCTCAATAAAGCCTGCAGAAACCCTTTTTTGTTGTTTCGATATGAATTAGTTTACTATTATCAGAGCTGGGTAGATTAATTACAAATTGTAATCTGTTACCGATTCCAAATTACATAACAAAAATTGTAGTTTGTAACGTAATCCATTACATTACACATTTCAGGTAATATAATCAGATTACTTTTTGATTACGTTTGACCTTACTCACTTATCACATTGATTTAAATAAGAAAATCTTATATTGATATGAAAGAAAGAAAGAAAATATATTCCATTTGTTGAAATTAACAACATAAAGTGGATTAAACATTACATTAAGTCAAGGTTTCCCCACACAGGGGTTTGTGAAGGAACTGCAGGAGGTTTGTGAGTTTAACGAAAAGTGAATCATTAATTAAATCATAAAAATGTAAAAATTAAAATAAATAATTTAAAAAATACATAGAAAGAACTGAAAAACTTCCAAAAAAAAAATATATGTTTACCTGCATATCATGTGACCATTAACCAACATCAGAGAACCGTGAACATGCAAATGTGATACTTAATTATTAAAATATTTATATAAAAATTTTAGGGGTACTTTAAGTAAATATACTGTATTAGATGAAAGATGTTCAGAAATCAGAAAAGGTTTGGGAATTTCTGCATTATATAAATAAGAAATAATGTGCATTTTAATGTGTTTGAAAGACAAATGCCTTTCAAAGACATTATAGATGGTTAAATAACATACTGAGTGATAATTCAAATAAAAATGAATTGTGGTCATCAGCAGTTGATGCAACATTGAAACACTTGAAATGATTTTTGTAAATCCTGTGGTCAAATGCTGTGTAGCCATCTGACTAGTGATGTCCACAAAACTGGAAGACTTTCTGATTGTATATATAAGCAGTAGGCTATAGGATATTTTAGAAAGGAACATTTAAAAGTTGAAAAAGAGGAATTAGGAGAATTGATAAATTATGAATAATTTATTGCTGTTGTGTGAATAATATGTGATCATGTAAACCATAAAAAAGTAACTGTAGTCTGATTACGAGTATTTTAAAATGTAGGCTAATTTCATCTAATTACAAGTACTTAATTTTTGGAATCTGATTACATAATACAGATTACATGTAATCAGTTGATACCCAGATCTGACTATTATGCTAAAATCTGAAAAATGAGTAGCAAGAGTAGACTTGCTACTACTTTGATTACATCGAGAGAGAGAGAGAGAGAGAGAGAGAGAGAGAGAGAGAGAGAGAGAGAGAGAGAGAGAGAGAGAGAGAGAGATCAGTGTTGGTAAAGTTTTATTTAGCCTACATATGTAGACGTATTAGACGTACACTTGCTGCATGGGATTATTTGAAGTTTACATCTTTGACTCAGTCACAGTTTTTGCTTGTGTTTCGGTTTTCGCTTGATTTCTTTCACTGCTGTCAGGTGGGGCTGTGTTATGAACAACAGGTTTAACCGGGACAAGTATGTATAAACTGCTAACAGATTTAGTGACAAAACCAGTGGGGCTTTGTTGACACGTGATGTAGAAACTCTGGGGAACACTCCCTGAAAAACCCTTCATATGAAACTGAGATGTGGAGGAATAGTCATTCATCATAGTCATGTCTTTTCCTTTTGAAATCAGTGACTGTGAGACTAAAGCAAAATGCTTAAAACATATCTTTTTTCAGGTCACCTAAAACATAAATAGTAAATCAGTAATAACATTAGAAGCATAATAAATAAATGCTAATCTCTCTTGAAAACAGCTAATCCACAGCCTGCTTTACTTTGTTGGTGGTGCACCAGAATCCGAAACCCGGAAATAATGTGCGCTCGCGCGAAGTGGGCTGGACCAACTGTGTCAAATTCAAGAGCGGAAAAAAAAAAGTTCTCCTGCGAAGTGCGAACAAGTTTCAGTCTTACAAGGAAACGTACACGGACATGCTGCTTGATGAGTTGAAGCACATATCGATGTATAAACTACGAACCTATGGACTAATAAATGGAAGAAACGCGCAGAATGGAACGTTTAATGAAAGCGCGCTCTTGAACATTTAGAACGAGATGAGGCCATAATTATCGGTACGGTTTACTTAATTTTCTTATCCCAGTGCTCGTTCTTTTTGTATTTATATTATTAACAAATGATTATTATTTTATTTTTTATTTCCGTGACTGGTCGTTCAAGTGAATTCCCTGAAAAACACAAACTTGGGTTTAGTTTTGAAAAGATGCTTTTTGCTTTCGCAAGGCAACACCCGACTGACCGGTATTTATAGCAAAACCATCCAATGGAAACGACTGGTTTAAGTCATCTTTTCTAAACGATTCCTGATGTTGTCAACAGCAGTGCTCTCGCAGCGTTGGACGTTTACAGCATAAAGGAACTCTATTAGGACAAACCACATAAAGAACTGTGAGGAATTAAAAGAATTGTTCGCTTCGACTGTGTTCTTTGTAATTTTCAAAATGACTGTCAAACTGGATTTTGAAGAATGCCTGAAAGACTCCCCGCGATTCAGGTAAGATACTCGTTGTTGTTTTTTCATGTCACTGTGAAAATATTTAACAGCAAAAAATAATATTATCGACTGCACATTATACACCGTTTTATATATATATATATATATATATATATATATATATATATATATATATATATATATATATATATTACAAAAGACAGATCACGTGGACCACATTAAAATGATAAACTTCACTGTCATGTGCAGAAGGGATGACGTAGCAGGTTTCTTTCCAAGCAGTTCCAGGATCAGGTCAATGGGTTCAGTTTAATGATTTTGGCCCGTGCGTGCTTGATTAAAACTGATCTCAGATCAGCGACGAATGTAGCCGCGACGGTCAGTGTAGCGCACAGCACTGGAAAGAATTTAATTAGGCCTAGGTCCCAAGGAATGAATGGGATGATGATTAAATGGATCTGTGGACAGTAGGAGGGGATTATTTTTTCACCGTATTAGCTCTTTTTGACCATTCACATTAATATATAATGCTAGAAAACAGTTTCCTTAAAGCATATTGTAATCAGGATAAAAAGTTTTGATTTTTTAAAATCGTTATATGCAACTTGTAGTGAAAGTTTCTTTCTTTCTTTCTTTCTTTCTTTCTTTCTTTCTTTCTTTCTGGTTTGGCTGTAGATTTAGTGGGCAGCATAATGGAAAGTTTGAGTGCCATGTTTTAGTGGCTGCAGAGGGAACAGACTCAGAGGGTGTAGTGAGTTCAAAAATTAGGTCATCGCCACTTAGAAATTTACTTGCATAAACACACGCAATATCCCTTTTTATCTGTCATATGCGGATCTAAAGATACAGAACATGTGGAACTCGTCTACACCAAATGCACAGCCGTGCATGGGCGCGTTTGACCTTCATGCACAGAAAGCAACTGAAAAGAAAGAGTTTGCATAAAGATGTAAGAAGACCACTGACACAAACACATTCGAGGCCTAGTTTACTTCAGACTGCGGCTGCCTCCGGTTGCTAAGTAACGGCTGAGTAGTGGTGGGGGAGCAGGAAGTGAGACGAGTGAGATACTGAAATGATAAACAGGAGACAGGAAGTGTGTATTAGGGGTGGATTGCTTCGGAAACTAAAATTTTTTCTTAAATACACACACACACATTCATGCACAAAAAAAGTGCATTTATTTTGCGTACACATGCATGTAAGCTCACATTACACATTAAGGCTGGAATACATGATAGATTTTAAAACACTAGGTATCATACACTTGCCAACTTTGAGAATACAGAAACTGGGCATCATGAGAATCACATATTACCGAATATTCAAATCATTTAGACGAAATCAAACTCATGCAATAACATGCACCTCATTAGGAAATGTGTTTAAAAATCAGCTCAGATGTGTTTGATATCTCCAGATCGGATAGAATCATAGTCTGAAGCTAAAAAATCTTGGTCTGTGATCATCATACACTGTGATTTTCTGTGAAATCTGTCAGCTCTGAAGACCTGCTCTGACTTTCGGCAACTAGCGTCAACTCATCTAGACTGTAAATTGATAGTGTTTTCCAGCCTTTAAAAATTTTGCAAATTTTCTAAAAAGCCCATTTATTTGACAAGTTTTTGTAATATTATGTTTCTCAGTTACTACTTCTGTATTAAAAATTGAATTAAAGTATGCTTTTATATTTAAGCATCTTATTTCTATGTCTGTTTGAATTGTACGTGTGAAAAAGCGGGAAACCACAAAGAGCTGAGCTATTTTACTGTGTGTTCTATGAGAAAGTCTGACGACACATAAGTGAAGATTCACTGATACAAACACACATTTGAATACAGATATAAATGGACACAGTATCACTGTCCCACTAATTTAAATAATAATAGTCCTTTTAATACTTCCCTTGACTAACTTGGTTGTGTTTTGTGCAAGTAAATGGTAAAAAAGTATCTGCTATTTCAACAGGGCAGAAATCGAGAAGGTGGAGGTCAACGTTAATGAACTGGAGACAAGACTTGAGAAGGTGAGGAAATGCTGAAAGACTCACCGTTAATGGCAGAATCACGCTAAAGTTCATACTTACGAACAAACCAGCAACACTTAGATTTAAATGTCAGCATATAACTCGTTCTACTACAGACTTTATTCATACCTCAAAACATGTGGCTTGTTAAAGAGAAAAGTGAAAGTACTACTACTTTTTTAAGTGTTCAGATTTATGATTGTTGCCTTGTGCATGACAAAACATAAAACAGGTGGAAAAAAATGATATTGGCATCATATTTAGAGATTTGGGCCAGTATTTATTTTCAGCAGTTTTGCATCTTCAAGCTGCACACTCACTCACATTTTCTTCAGTCTCAGCTAGCTATCTGATAATAAAGGCTTTTAATCTGAAAGAGTGCCATGGTCATGCTAAAGTTTTCTTTGATGGACTATTATAAACCCTAGACCAGAGAGCACCTTGACTTTACAGTTCTCCCAGAGATGCATTCTCTACTATTGGACTTTGCTTGAAGTCTCTGCTACTCTTTTTAACCATAACAGAACACAGTCTCATATTTAGACTTACACAATAAATACACAATAAACACCCAAATATCCTTGCTGCAGGGTTTATGGTTTGGAACTTTAATGCTCAATTCCCTAATTTGAAACAAAGTCATTGTTCCTCTCTTCTGGCATACATATCCTGCTCTATGGTCTTGTGAAGAGGTATAGTGTTATGCAGAGGAACTACTAAGAGGAATTGCCAATTGAAAAGCTTTTAACCACAATCCAAGATAATTTCCCTTGAATTTATTAGACTGTCTGGTTTCAAACCACAGAGACCTACTATTCATCTCATGAAAATTTGTTAAATAATTGCTCACAAAATTCATTTGTAAAGGGTTTTGTAAGGTTTATGTTATGTTATGAATAATATGACATTATTTAACGTCCTGAAAAAAAAAAAATGTGTGTTTGTGTAGTTGGTGAAACAGTGCCACACTATGCTGGATGCAGGCCGTGCCTATTGCCAGAACAGTAAGAGCTTTGTAAATGGCCTCAAAGAGCTTGGAAACCACTGTTCTGAGGACCGAACCATGGGGGTGAGTGTATCAACAGATTTTAAATGAGCTTTTCTTACTGTACACAAAACCCATGTGGGCTAGCTGATACCTGAGACGGTAAATGAACATGTGATCACCCATAACAGCATCAAAATAAGAAGGAAGTGATACAACATTATTGTAAATTCCAGACCTGTACAGTTACACATATGCCTGCACAATAGATTCAAGAACAACAAAAATTTCCAGTGTAGTGTAAAATATGGGATGTGAAGATGTTTAAATACGGGATGGTTTACCTCAGGTTGGAAGCTTTAAGTATTTGAAACAAAGATTTGAAAATATTAATGTACGTGCAAACAGAACACGTGTGCCTAGACATTATAAAAAAAGAAAATGTACCACATATAAACGACTGTTCAGAAGTTTGGTCAGTAAAATCCATTTTTCTTTTCTTTTTTTTAAAGAGATTAATACATTTGTTCAGCAAGGATGCATTAAATTGATCAAAGGTATAAGTTATTTATAATATTAAAAATGTAATGTTTTCAACATTAATATTATAATAAGAAGAAATGTTGCTTCTAGCACCAAATCATCATATTAGAATGATTTCTGAAGGATCTTGTGACACTGAAGACTGGAGTAATGATGCTGGAAATTCAGCGTTGCCATCACAGGAATAAATTAAAATTTAAATATATTAAATAAGAAATTATTGTAAATTGTAATCATTTTCACAATATTAATGTCTTTACTGTATTTTTGACCTTGATGAGTATAAGAGACCACTTTTTTTTTTTACAAAAACAGTAGAAAATCTTTGCTAAATTGAAAATGGAAAAGGAAGATCCTTTGTAGCTATATGAGTTGAAAATGATTGAGAGTTTATAGAATCCTAATAGAGGCTGTGCTTCTTTCTTTCAGGAGTGTTTAGAAAAGTTTTCTAAAAAGCTGTCAGATATCGTTAGTGCTCAAGAGGTGAGTCAAGTTCTTCGTTTTTACGTTTACTGTTACTACTAGTAACCAGTGTACCAGAGATCTATCTGGGGATCCTGTTCCTGTTTTTACTTTTCTTCTGGCTTGTATCCCATTCCATGAATGATACCTCTCCCAACAGGAGGTGATTGAAACCACACAAAAGTCTGTGAAGTTGAAGCTGCAGAATTTTGTGAAAGAGTAAGGTGTTTTCTTCCTCTGGCTCTTTACGAAGGCACATTTGCTTTTCTGTACCACTCCACCAATAATATGAAGCTGTTTGTAAACATATGCATGAACGTTTGAGTCAGAGTAAAGAAAAAGTCAGAAAACTCATACATTTTTCTGCATCTCTTTATTACTGAAAGGATGGTTTTATTGTGATTATTAAGTTCTTCTCTACTGTATCTCTCCTGAGGATGTGAAGCGTTTTAAGGATGTACGGAAGGAGTTTGAGCGTAGCAGTGAGAACCTGGAGGCGGCACTGAGCAGGAACGCACAGGCACCACGCGGGAAACAACATGAGGTGGAAGAAGCCAGCAATAACCTCCTGAATGCACGCAGAGCCTTCAGATCAGGGGCACTGGACTATGTGCTGCAGGTACAAACATATACTTCCATATACAGTGGCCTCAAAATGTATTTGGACACTTGAGTCACATTTAAATGTATAAATATCTTTGCATTATTGCACTTTTTCTTGTATTATGCTTCATGTGCTTATGTATTTTTCACATTTTCTTTCCTCCTAACTTTAGATTAATGTCATTGAGTCCAGGAAGAAGACTGAAATTCTAATGGCGGTATGTGTCATGATGTAATGTATATAATTGGGAATCTTATTATAATAATCAGGACTAAATGGTAACTTACAGTCACTCTTGCTTGTGTGTTTGCCTTCTGTGTGAATGTCTGTCAGATGCTTTCTCTTATGGAGGCCCAGGCGTTGTTCTTCCATCAAGGCTACCAGTCACTCACAGAACTGAAAAACTACCAAAAACAACTGAGTGATGAGGTAAGATATTTGTCTGTCGGTCTGTCTATCTGTTCATCTATCAATCCAGTTGATATGTATGCCAAAAGCATGTAAAGCTGCTTGGACACATGACTGAAAAAAGAGGAAAGAAGGTGGGAAAGGAAAAGTGTGAAGTACCAATTAGGACAAATGCAAGTGTTACTTGGAGGGGGAAACATAAACATAAAATAATTCAGAAGTGTAAATTTTGAACTGAAATAGAGGACAGAAGGTCTAATGACAGGAGTGTGATGGTACATTCAGAGATCACATGATGGCCCATCATGACAGGAAGTTTTCTGCCAGAGTGAGCAACAACAGGAAACAGTATGTATCACGCAAGGTTTGTGTGTGTTGGCAAACACTTTTGTGCTTGCAGAATTGTAAAACTGCTTGAAAAATAGCAAGCACCAACCAATTTTACAAACACCAATTGAAGTTGGTGGACTTAAATCTCAGATGCAAATTCTAAGATTTGTTTTCTTTTAATTTTACTGACAAGTTACTTTAGATCAAAAACTGCTCATTTGATGTTTAAAAGTGATTGAAGATTCATGTTTTTATGCAGCAGTGTTTTAACACATGCAATGACTTGATGTTACTGAGGAGCGTGAAGTTGAAATGTAGAAGTTTTAGACAGGAAACTTACTCACCTTCTACTGGCCTGCGAAAACCACAAAACCTGCTCATAGCTTCCTGAAAGCACAGGATATGGTGAAAAGCTTAGCGATACAAATGTCAAGAGAGATCTCTAGAGCCAGTTCATATCAGTGATGTTCATTAGAGGAATATACAGATTAAAAATGAAAAATCAAAACACACATAGAGGAACAATTTATAACTAAAGCTGCAGTCAGTGTTGAAAGAGCCCTCGCAACCAGAGCCACCTCCACCCGTAGGCTTTAGGAACACAGTGAACGTGGGCAATATGCATTTAAAGTGGTAAATATAAGAGGAATATGTCAAAGTCATTTATATGTGCTAAACTTGACTGTAACTGAATATTGGCATGTAAATGTCTTCAGGCCAGGACTTTTATCAAACTGAAGTTTGGTGCAGATTGAACATGGTATATTTGAGACATATCCTGTTGCCAACAGGTGGCGCTATGATTAGAACTGAATATTGGCCTTTAGATGTCTTCAGGCCAGGACTCTTAACAAACAAGAAATTGAGGAAAAAATTGACATTGCATGTTTTAGTTAGAGTAAAACATGACATTTCCTGTTGCCAACAGGTGGCACTATAAATTATAACTGATTTTTGGCATGTAGATGTAGACCAGGGGCCAGTTGCATAAACTTAGCCACCATGTTAAGCCTGTGACTTAAGAACTAGTTTGACCAGCTAGTTGTTGTCAAGGGGTAATCAGTCTTACTTTTCCAATACAAATAAGACCAATCTGCCGTCAGTAATTCATAACTGAATTAAAAAAATTATGACAAGTCTTAAAGAAAAAAAATTAGATGACTAACTTTTTAAGAGTTTTTAGTCTAAACAGTTTATGCAACTGGCACCAGGACTTTGCATGTATAAGTTAGTGTAAAACAAGTAATTTCCTGTTGCCAGCAGGTGGTGCTATGATTAAAACTGAATACTGGCCTTTAGATGTGTTCAGGCCAGGACTCTTATCAAACGAGTAAAGTTGGGGGCAGATCGGACATTGTATGGCTGAGTTACAACAACTTTATGTTTCATGGTGAAACATCGAAATTTGTCAGGCTGCCAGGGACATGCCCTTCGACAAAAACTCAAGATCTTCACAATTTAGCATCACAAAGGCCTTATGATTACACACACCAAATTTAAAGATGAACCGATTAAAACTGTAGGAGTTCTTTAAAGTACGAGGCCTGAAAATGGCAAAAAATGGTAGAGAAAATTAAAATTGTCTGACTTCCTGTTGCATTTAGGACTTTGCTCCAAGATAATTTTTTTATAGGTACTGGGACATTACATGAATGTACTGAATATTGTACACATGTGAAAAGTAGCAGGAGGGGCACTTTGTTGAAATTTTATAGGTGGCGTTATTGAGCCATTTTGAAACGCCCACGCCCAATTCTGCAACCCATATCAGATGTACATTTTTGCCAGTTCTGAGACATGTGCAAAGTTTCGTAAGTTTTCTAGCATGTTTAGGCCCACAAAACTTTGCTTCACTTTGGAGAAGAAGAAGAAACAAAGCAATTCCAAGAGGGTTCTCACACCATTGGAGCTCTGGCCCTAATTAGAGGTGGCTGGGACAGAGATGTGTTTTTACAAATATAGTGTTAGAGAACCAGGGACAAAAGGAAAAGCAGTGTTTTAACGAAGTGACAGCAGGGAGCGGAAAAGTGAGGGGGAGAGAACAGGAAAGTCTGTGGAAGATAACAAGCGAAAGTGGAGGTGATCTTCATGACCTCTTCTTGGTATAGGTCAGGAAGTTGAGCAAGTGCCAACATGTCTTACATTCTTTCTCATTCAGTTCAGATTTGAGTGACATGCACTTTGACCACTAAATGTGGTCCAAAATCCTGTTGCACCCCAGATAGACTACAATTATAGAAGACTTATCCTTGCAGCTCTTGACTAGAAAAGTCACATAATAACTATATGCAGCAGTGGGGATTTAGACTTGAGCCTCTTTGCATGTGTTTATAATTGTATGATATACAATTAAACTTCCATTCTGAGATCTAGTTAAATGGTCCAAACCTCAGTCTTAAAGAGTTTCCATCTTTTCAGGATTTTTTATCCTATGTGCCAAACATGCCCAATTTGGATTTTCTGCTTAAATCTGATGTTTGTGAGGTTGTCACATGATTTTTAAATTGACTGCATGTGTAAATAACCATTATAACATCCACAAAACATAATTATATAGATATACTTAAATATATATACTTAAATAAACTTTGGACTTGCACTGGCAATACATGGATTTAAATGTATAAAGATTATTTTATATTTTTTATTTTATAGGTCACATTAACAATAAATCAAGCATGCAGTTATGATGAAAATTAGATTGATGTAAAATCAAATAATTTCATTCCAACTGATTAGAATCCATTTTATTTCTACATATAACAAAGTGACCTAGATCAGAATTTAAAATCTCAGTCACTGTGACTTTTTCTTGTTGCACATTTATTTAAAACAAAAAAAAAACAAATCAGATTTGGGCCACTGTGTTGTGAACACTGACCGTGTAACTTCGGTTTAGGCACAAATAATGTGATTGTCATTTTCTCTAGTATACTCAACTAGTCCTGAATTCTGCAAGAGAGAAAAGGGACATGGAGCAGAGACTTGGTGCTGTCAAGAAAAAGGTAGTAAGACTCTTTCTCAGACAAACTCACTATTGTATCTGTACACAAAGACACTAAACATGCATCTAAGGGAAGATATATGTGTGTGTCTGTCTTTAGGATGTGTCGTATGATGACTCCATAATGGACTTCAGCCCAGATGCACCCAATGGCATTGCAATGGAAGGTTACCTGTACAAAAGAGCCAGCAATGCTTTCAAAACATGGAGCAGGTACAGCACTCCAGCAATTTATGATTTCAATCACAGAAATATTAACATGATTTTAAAACAAATAATTCAAATGAATAAATGATTTTATTAAACATGAAATAATAAATAATAATGTTAATATTATTAATTAATGTTAATATAATATTCATAGTAATCTAAATTCATTAATAATTTGCTAAAAAAATTTAATGGTTTTGTTTAAGTATAGTTTTTGGAGGTCTGTGATTTCACAATGTTTTTAGCTATATTTTTGAAGCTGTCGTAAATGCTAATTATTTTATGTGTAATCATTTTATGTGCAGTTTTGTGAGCAGTCTTTCTCTATCTGTCTCTTTTTATTTGTTTTTTTGTAGTTGTATTAGTCCATTTGAAAAATATATTTTTTTAATTCAATAGATTTCAGTTTCAATCATTATTGGCAAATATTCTGTTTGAAACATGTTTTATTTCATATAATTTTAATATTACACACATGTACTTACTGCTTATTGCACTTCTGGTTAGATACTAACTGCATTTCATTGCCTTGTACCTTACATGTGCAGTGACAATAAAGTTGAATCTAATCTAATCTAATGTTCTTTTACATAGATGTATTTGCTCTTTTACTTCTTTCTCTTTTGCACATTTGTCGGTTGAGTGTGATTTCAGAGATTATGAGTTCTGAGATGAATTACAATCATATATCTGATTGCATTATTAATACCTTACATGGCCATGATATGTGTGTCTGTGTGTGTTCACACCGCAGGCGCTGGTTCTCCATTCAGAAGAACCAGTTGGTTTACCAAAAGAAACATAATGTAAGTATCAGATTGCCTAACATAAGGATAATGTAGCATTAACCAATAACAGTAATGACACATCAATTTACACACACTTATACTGATACATTTACCCACCCACAAACTAGACGAAACATTGGGAATTGGAAATTTATAGAGAATTAAGAGGCTGTTTTATTTGTTCTCTTTTTTGGTGACCTTATAAACTTACACCGCACGTGCAGACCACATTTGTTTTATTTAAACAAGTTCTCTTTCTCTCTGTATCAGGAGCAGATCACTGTTGTTGTGGAGGACTTGCGTTTATGCACAGTGAAGCCCTGCAGTGAACAAGACAGACGATTCTGCTTTGAGGTCGTCTCTCCCTCCAAGTTAGTCTCTCTTTGTTTCTGTACACAAATCTGTCAGAACTGGAATATAATGTGTATGTGTATTTTTTAACATGCAACATTTTTCTGATTCTTGTAATGTTTGGGTTCTCGCTGTATTTAGACTGTAAACAGTGCTGTAAACTGTGTGTGTGTGTGTGTGTGTGTGTGTGTGTGTGTTTGTGTAGGAGCTGTTTATTACAGGCTGATTCAGAGCGACAGCAGCAAAGCTGGATCACCGCTGTCCAGAACAGCATCGCCTCAGCTTTCCAGGACAGAAGAGATGACACCCTTGGCCCTGTATGTCACACACATATCCATTTAGCTAAATCCCTAACTGTAGACATACCATAGACTTCTACGGATTTATATAAACCTATTATAATACTATATTATATTAAATAACTATATTACTACAGGTTCCAGTCTGTACTAAAATAAATAATAATGTAATGATAATGATGTTTCACAGTATTGGTAGTACTGAGTCAGTGAGTGCTGTCTGAATAATCACATCTTGCTATCATGCCATTTAAAATGTTGTCAGTATTAATCGAACTACACTAATATGAGGAAAAACTGAAAAGCCTTTACTTATTTTGTTTTGTTTCTCCACTGTTTACTTAAATAATTACTTGGAAAAAAATGAAGCAGCTTTTACTTAATTGACAAATACGTGAAAAATATGTTACTGTTTTTATTCAATTTGTTAATATTTTAATCAGATATTTTTTTCCTTTTTTAATTTTTAATTTGAAATTACACTAGTATTGATTACTGTGAATTTTTGTAACCACAACATTACCCCTTATTCTTTAAAGAATAATCATTATTTATATATAATATAATTTTTATATTTTATGTAATATAAAATAATAATTTTTATTTAGATTTTTTATATGATTTATTTTAGTTAGAGAGTACAGTAGTTGCAGCAGTTAATTGTTAGATTGACTATATTTTTTATTTAGAATTTATATATAATAATACTTTATTTTTTTTAGAGTAAACAATTTATATTTTTCCACTTACACAACCATGCCCAAAAGTGTGTTGAATTAAAACAGAATTAGCTAAAATGCTAGATTTTAATGAAGAACATAAATTTGTTATAAAAGGGTGTGTGTGTACCCAAAAGTTAGCAAAACCTGACAAAATCACCAAAAACCTCCATTTGGGGATGTCCTCATTTGTAAAACTGGTATAAAAATAAAGTAAACAAGGTTTTTTTGAAGTTGTGAAAATGCAGAAAGTTTACAGTGAGAGGTAGGGTTAGGGGTAGGGGTGGGTTTAGGTTCAAAAGTGTATAGCTATCTGTATATAAAAACAATAGAAGTCTATGTAATGGCCCCATTTAGATAGCTAAGTAAACCTGTGTGTGTGTATGTGTTAAATAGAGAGATCGCTGTAGCTCAGTGTCTGCGGGAAGCGTGCGTTTGAGTGCAGGGGAGCCGGAAACATCTGGCCGGGAGGCCCTGGAGGAGGTGCAGGCCATCTCGGGGAACGGGCAGTGCTGTGACTGCGGGGAGCCTGGACCCGACTGGGCCTCTATCAATCTGGGCATCACGCTGTGCATCACCTGCTCTGGCATACACAGGTACCACACATACACACACAGAATTATATAATGCATCACATGCACATGCATCTGAATTGTTTTTTGTGTTTTGCAGGAGTTTAGGTGTGCACTTCTCGAAGGTACGATCCCTGACGCTGGACTCATGGGAGCCAGAGCTCGTCAAGGTAAGCAAGGATGTCATGTTCTTATATTCATGTATGAGATGAATAGTTACAGTATTTTTCACTCTCTCTCTCTTTTTGTCCATTCTGCTCTTTCTGTTTCTCCACTGTCACTATTTCTTCAGCTCATGTGTGAGTTAGGAAACACAGCCATTAACAAGATCTATGAGGCACGTATTGATGAGATCACAATCAAGAAGCCCCACTCCTCTAGTCCGAGGTACAGTAATATATATATTGGTGTTATAGTCAGAAAACCACAAAAAAATGTGTTTATTATTAAATATAATCTGTATATGAACTGTTTCCTCAGACAAGATAAGGAGTCGTGGATTCGCTCTAAATATGTAGAGAAGAAATTCATCCACAAGCTCCCAGAGACTGGTCGAGGAACGGTCCTGCGGCGCTCCAGTGCCCGACGGAACCGAGAAACCACACAGGACAGACACAACACACGCCCTGCCATCAAACCCAAACCCAACCGAGCCACTCTGCCACGACTCACAGGTACACAGACACAAAAACATGCTATAATTTACACATTTACTTCCACAGTCACGCGCCCAAAAAGCTGTAGTTTTATTTGTGTTTATCCCCTGCAATTCAGCATAGAAACACACAGTATATTATTGCAATATAAGACAAAATCTATAGGTTTAAAACAAAATAAATATCAGAAATAATAAAAAAGAAAGAAATATTATTTTTTTAAAATAAAGGAATAGTTCACCCCAAAATTTTTATTTTCTGAATATTTACAAAACCATTCAGGCTATTCAAGATGTAGATGAGTTTGTTTCTTCATCAAATCAGATTTGAAGAAATGAATCATTACATCATTTGCTCACCAATGGATCATCTGCAGTGAATGGGTGCCGTCAGAATGATAGTTAACTGATGGACTGCAATCATGTGAATTACTTGTGGATATGTTTCTCAGCTTATTCTGACGGCACCCATTCACTGTAGAGGTACCGTATTCACTGGTGAGGCAGTGATACAATGGTATATTTCTCCAAATCTTTTCTGATGAAGGAAAAAAATGTATCTACATCATGCATGGCCTGATGGTGAGTCGTTTATCATTAATTATTCCTTCAATGTAAAGTAAATTAAAAACTAAAATGCAGCTAAACTAAAAATAGTAGTTGAAAATCGAACAAAACATAACTGTTTTTAAAAGTCCTCAAATACTCATCACTTGGAATAATTTGACCTTTGTGTCTGTGTGGGGGGAAGACATCCTACATGCAGTTGGCAATGAGATGCCAGTAAAGTTACTTTTACTGAAAACAAAGATGGACACTAATTATAACACAGACACCAGAGAGAAACTTGCATTTTGTTATGAAATAACTTTCATGTAGGTTGCAGTGAAGAGCGCACAAGTATGCTGTGTCAAGGTCAGCTTTGTAAACATTAAACTGTATCCTCTTTTGTTTCTGTTTTTAAAAGATGCAGCTGAAAGACTGAAGATGTAGCTGTGTAATAATTCAGTGTAAATTAAACACTGCATCAGAGCGACATTAAACTTTGCCATGGAAATTAATAAATTTGTTAAAAAGGTCATGGAAAAGTCATGGAAATCAATACAATTTTAAAAAGTCATTGGAATTTCTATTGCCAGTATAAATACAGAGAGTGTAACCTCTGTATTGGTCACAAACGACTGGGAAAAAAAAAAAACATGGAAATTTATAGGTCATAAAGTATGAGAACCAATACTTATGTGGTGTCTATTAACAAAGGTCTGGGTTTTATGATAAGTAAATTTAAACTCTGTTGCTTCTGTTGCTTTCCTAACTGATTCCTTTACTGTTATCACTTAAACAAGAAATGCAAACAATAACCAAGCTGAAATACACTTAATCTGAAAATAGTATTAAAAAAAAATGCAAAACTGTAGTAAATGTAGTTGTGACATACACATACACAAACAAGCTTGAAGACACTAGTTAATTGAAACAATGAAAATAAGTGTCTCTTCCAGTCTCCACTGATCTAATCAGTGTGCTGTTACTTGATGTTTCCCCTACAGGCCTGAACCCAAGTGAGATAATGAAGAACAATTCCAGCTCTCATAAAGGTTACACATACACACTCACATGATATTCACGCATCTATCTGACCAAACAAACAACTCCTCACTCACTCTCTCTCTCTCTCTCTTTGTACAGAGAATGATGAAGAGGAGGATCTGAGTGGTCTTCATCCCGGGGCTTTGCTGTATCGATCTGCGGCTATGCAGCATTTCCCTCTCATGGCAGATGCTCTGGCGCACGGCGCTGATGTCAACTGGGTCAATGTGGCTGAAGACAGCAAAACTCCACTAATACAAGCCGCTATGGTTGTAAGTGTTTGTGTGTGTGTGTGTGAGAGAGAGGGAGAGAGAGAGTCCATTGTTCATGTTGTGAGTGTGTATTGCCTAAGTGTTACAGTGAATAATCACTGTGTAATTCTCTCTGCAGAATTCCTTGGCAGCCTGTGAGTTTCTCCTACAGAACGGCGCTAATGTTAACCAGGTGGACTCAGACGGGAGGGGACCACTACACCATGCTACCATACTGGGACATACAGGGTAACACAGGCTTAGATACTAGGGCTGCGTAATTTTTTTTTTTTTTCGTTTTTCTGAATAATTCTGATTAATCTTCATTTGAAGAATTGCAATACTGATTCTTAAAATCCTAAGATTGATCTTTTACTCTCCATCAGTGTTTCCTGCAACACTTTCAACAGTGGTGCACCCTGCTGTTGAATATATGATACTGCAGTTGAATTTAAAGCCATGTGGAAAATAAGATTTTACTGGTGCTGGTGGTCCAAGAAAACATGATTTTCTATTAGTGTTTTCTCACAGCCTGCACACACAACAAATTAATCATAAAAAGACTTAAAAAAATAAAAACTGAAGAAAATAATCATTTTAATGCATACCTTCATTTTCATTTGATAGAATATGAGACATAAAAGCTACTACTAGTGTAGTCTGTTTCATTGAATGACTCTTTTAAAGTGTGTGTGTGTGTGTGTGTTAATAAAAAAACATACTGTTCAACTAGAGAAGCAACCTTTTTATACTCATTCATGGGAGTTTATGATTGTATAATAATTTTACATATTGTTATAAAGACAGTTTTACATAAGAAATACAATTTAAATTTTACTTTAGTTAGTACCCACCGAGCAGTATTTGGTTGTTGATTATTATCTGTTAAAGTACAAAATGAAAATATTAGAAAGTGAACTGCATAGGTTAGTGCCCTGTTGGACATTTTTTAAATTAACATTTTTGTAATGAACCAATTTTGAATAATAAATATTTTTTCATGTGTAAGCAAAATTGACATTATATCAAATCAAATCTATATGAAATCAGAATAAAAAATGAATCAAGAGCTTGTGAAGCAAATCAGTATCAATACCCAGTGCTGCTGTCATACATGTACTGTCAAACATTTCTCAAATGTGTCTCTGTGTTGTTGTAGGTTGGTGTGTCTGTTTCTTAAGAGAGGAGCGGACTACAACGCAAAAGACATTGATGACAAGGATCCGATCGGCATTGCCATAGATGCTGCCAACGCTGACATTGTCACGCTGTAAGTAGACATAGATAGACAGAGAGTATCAGATGAAAAGGACACTAATTAGCTTTCAGTACAGTTAATGAGGTGCTTCCTGCTAATAACGCAATTAACATATCATTCACTGTTGTTTTCCTCCTAGACTCCGGATAGCCAAGATGAACAAGGAGATGCGGGAGATGGACGGCACTCCATCAGGTCATTCTGAGGGGCGGGGCTCTGGTGGTGGGGGCGGGACTGGGTCTGTGATTGGACACACTAAGAAAAGCTTTCAAACTATCAAGAACCATCTCAGTGGTCGGGCACCAGGTGGCCAGAATTAACCGACTGTAAACTTAGATGACACAACAGAGGACAACTGAGCTTAAAATATAATTACAGAAAAGAAAGGACAGTATGTGGATTTGAGCACTTTAAAACATATAGAAACACTGAATGTCAACAGATAACACTACTTTCAGTAGCAAGAAATGAATCGAATTTCAGTGCTTTTAGTACCTGTGGTCAAGTTTTAATAAAATGTTATATAGTATGTTTTATTTTGCGTTTACACAAATCTGATCTTGTTGTATGGCTGGTGTTTGTTCAGCCATTAGAAACACCTCAAGTGGAATGTATAGTGTTTTCTCTTTGTCTGTCATAGGCTTCAGATGATTGAAAAATCAGAATACTACTCCATTAACAAGCTAAATTTGATTTATTTAATGTTCAGAGACCTGATCAGGCATTAACACTTTAAGATAAAGCATAACTCAACAGCCGGTCATTACAGTGCTTGCAAGAAATCAGCATGTTGGAATTTCTCTTCTTCTTTTCATTTTTCTTTACAATTTGCTGCAGTTACACAATTCAACTTGAACTGTTTAACATGTTCTGTAGACCCCGCTTTTTGTATATAACCTGATTTAGAAAAGCTCCCATTGACTTACATATCTATCTATCTATCTATCTATCTATCTATCTATCTATCTATCTATCTATCTATCTATCTATCTATCTATCTATCTATCTGTATTTCATTCCTTCTTTCTTTCTGTCTCTTTCTCTTCCTCTAATTGTCTAATCGTTTATCTAATCATACCAAAAAACATCAAACTGCTATCTTGCAAGCACTAGTATTTCCTTCAGAAAATGCAAAGGATTCAGCTGTTATGGGATGTCCATGGATATTTGGCATTGTATGTGCTATCATCACCATTCAACCAAAATGTGTACAATTAAGTATCATAAATATACTGAAGTCAAAAGTTCAGTCGCTGGTGATCATTTTATTGTGATCACTTTTAATTTAATATTTGGCTTTCCTGTAGGATTCTGTTACTCTGAATCTGATGCTCTTATTGCAGTGCCAGTTGTTTACAAGTGTGCTATCTTGTGGTGCTTATGCTTTTTGCATCTGTTGCTTTTTGCATCTTGTTTATGGCAGTTTGTCCATCTGTGTCTCTGTATACAAATCTGTTTTTGCTGTTTGAGCGTGTGTGTGTGTGTGCATATGTGCATGTCCTGGGACGGGTGGCCAGGTGTCTACTGCTTGCAGTGTGTGTCCTCTGCACTGCGTGCTACAGGTAATCCACTGCTACCATACGCCTTTATGTATGCATAACTGCTGTACTTACGTACAGTTACAAATCCAAATCAAAGCTCTTCCTCTAGGTGATTGGTGTTCTCATCAGGCTGATTCAAACATCTTTTTAGACTCCAGGTTTCAATCATTTCACATGCACAGGGATATAATTTACACTCTCATACAGTATATGATTGTAGTACATAGTCTTGTTTGTTTTGGAAGTAAAACGTAATGTTCTGTGAGATCATGTGCAGAGAGAATCATGCAACAAATATGTAAAGGATTCAAAAGGAAAAAAAAAATTATGTTTTTCAGATTGTCTAAACCTTTTTTCCCCCCTAGGCAATATTCAGCTAATATTTTTTCTCTCTCTGTATTTCTTTCCTCCTGCAGGTGATGATACCTATCATGATATTTTCAGGGATTTCTCCCAAATGGCCTCCAACAATCCAGAGAAGCTTAAGCGCCGTAGTGCTGACATGAAATGAACCACCTGACCACTAGATGTCAATGTTACACACACACACACACTCTTACACAACCTCCAGTAGACAAAATGAAGTTGCCACATACTATTGCTTTTCTTTGTTTTGCCGTAAACATCTCTTATGAAATGCTGCTTCATTTGGTTTGTCTGCCGTACATGAGTGTGGGTCTAAACCTCTGGGTTTTAGCATATTTATCCCAGTTTAGGCTTTAGGATGTCATCAATCATTTTGGTGTTTCCTGTCAGTTCTTTTCATTGACTTTCTGTAGCTGAATAATTAATCATTTCAGCAGGTTTACATTCCAAATGGTATGAAAGCAAGGCATCAAACCAGACTGTAGTGGTGGAGTGGATGCTTCTATGTTTCTCATTTAGATAGCAATGGATTTTTCCTAATTTTTGCTCAAGTTGTTTTTCTTCTTTTTAATCACCATGTTGTGAGCCACAGTGTTAATGCAACTTGAATGTACTTGTTACTTTGGGTGAGAGATCACTGTTTGCTTGGTTCTCCTGAATTATTTTATTTTATTTTATTGTTTAAAATTTTTATTTCTCTTTTTATATAAAAAAAAAAAAGTTTGAAAATGGTCAATTGTAGAATGTTAACATGTAGAAATTAATAACCGTGAAAACGGTAGAATGTGTAGCTAAATAAATAAATGATTCATGAATTACGTGACTTGCATTTCTGAGAATTTTGCAATAAAACCTAAAACACCTTTAACACTTGAACTACTGTTAATACCATTCAATAGTTCAGGGTCTGTAAGATTTTTTTTCTCAATATTAAATTAAAAAGGGGCAGTAAAGACGTTGCAAAATATTTATATTTTAAATAAATGCTATTCTTTTGAACTTTCTATTAATCAAATAATTCTGAAACAGTGTATAATGGTTTCCACAAAAGCAGTTTTCAACATTGACAATAATATGAAATGTTCCTACTTGTACATCTGTCATGATATCTTAGTTTAAATGATATTTCATACCATAATTCTAATTCAAAAAAACCCCAAAAGATCATAATATTAGAACCTATGAAGTCTGTAAATAATAATATAAAAACAAACATAAAATATAGCAAGAAAACAATAGCACAGTAAAAACAGAAATAGCCTTTTATTTAACCACATTAAAACACAAATCTGTTTACCAAAACACAGATTTGTACTGTACTGTTCAATTAAAACCCATCTTGTCATGCTGTGCGCTTCTTGGAAAATTACAACATAACTTAAGAGTCATTTCCTGCTTTGGCACTCCAAAGTTAACAGACTTGCACTGCAGTATAGTTTAGAATACTACTAAACTGATCCAAATTCATTCAAGTCTCACTTCTCACACTATGCAAGCATACTGAGGTCAATACACTAAAGCGCATGTTTAAATGCATTAATACAGTGCATTTGAAGACAACTGTGGGTAAAGGCAGTGCTGTCAATCTCAACACAATAAGGCCCTCTCACATGAGAAAGCAAAGTCTGTAGCTGAGCTCATTGACTCGCACTCTATGGAGATTAAGGCTCACGTGTTTGGTTTTATGAGAAGTGCATCTTTACAACAGCATTATTGACTAGTATTCAAAGAAGGTTTAAATGCATCTATACTAGTTTATGAACAGTAGATCTCTTGCATTAATAAAAATAAAAATTTTAAGCAAAAACAAAAAGGTGTAACAAAGACTTTAGTGTGTGACACTTTGGTCAATGATTTATAAGTGAATTTTGTTTTTCAGCGACCTCTGTGGAAAATGTAAATCAATTTTCACTCTGAAACATGGAACTTGAAAAATCACAGTGAAAACCCTTCACGATGTGCAAGATTCCCATCATACAATACTTCAAGCATCAATGAAATACACAAATCACATGGTCCAATTCAACCCTGAAAGGACAACATCAAAATGTCATGTCTCTGACAATGCTAGTATCACAAAGAATATCTTGTGATCATCATATTCCTCCATATGCAACTCAAGAACAGTCCAGCTGTAATCAAGGTAAGGTACAGTAAGTTGTGTGTAAAAAAAGTGAAGGAATAATGCTCTACATGAGGAGCAGAACAGGATTAGCACGGCTACGTTAGCATTTAGCTTGCTTTCCTGCTTTTGTATACTATACTGAAGTAGCCTCCATCACCAAACTTACTGGCAAAAGAAAATGTACTGTCTTTACCTTGGATTTTACTTGATGTGACAGCACGTCAGGCATGTGCGGAGTCTGCTGACTAAGCAGTTAAAAGCTTGTGTGGAATCTAGGGACTTCTTGCTAGCAGCCCTCATGTTTTACTAGCCATGAATACAAAATTCTCCTCTGTACCTGATTAACAAAAACCACAAGCATCAGTCTCTCCACCAAACCCTGAAGCTGTATTTGTGCATCATAATTAACTTCCTGTTAGAGAATGCCACAGGTCAAGTATGTCACAATAATTTACAATAAAAATGTTAATAATTCAATAAAAATAATTAATTTAAAAAAATTGTATTTGATATACAGTGCCCTCCATAAATTCAGAAACACTCAAGTCAAAGTGGGGTATTTGGACAATATCAGCAAAAATCCTTATTTGGTGGTGATTTTGAATTGACAATATGTTTGAAAACGTAAATATTAATTAAAAATAATTAAGTGTAATAATAATTTAACCTTATTTTCATTATTATGTAATCAAAAAGAATAGCTGGGCTAGATAAATGATAACTTGATTACTATATTGCATTTACGTCATGATAAACATTTATGCTGCCATTGACCTATTATAACTTTTGAAGGGCACTAATTTCATGGTGCATGTTCAAAAATGTGTGTACTTGCATTTATAAGGAATGATCAAATAATCCACATTTGTTTTGAACTTTATATTTTTTAAAATTTGAGCTGTAGACTGTTGCTTTTCAAACTCTCTCAAAACCTGAGAATGTCCATCTGATTGATCCAATTGAACTTATTCTTATGAAATTACCCACTAAAAAAATTTCTGCAAAATGTGGTTTAAAACCAAAAGTGCAACATGATTTGTGATTCCAATGCCAATAGTTGCCTATATCCCGCATGACAATGCAAAATATCCTTCTAAAAACTACTACTATGCCTACAACTAATTATTTTCTAGCATCACACAATCATATTATTTCCCCTAAATTAGTATGATGCACCATTTCCTGAGGTATTTCATCTCATTCTTGCACTGGACATGCAACATCACTTTTCAACTCCTTATCCGAGTAGGGTGTATCATCCAAAGGGCACAGGTTCTCAGGTACAGAATTTAAGGATAGAGTTTGTTTCAGTAGTCCATCTTCAATGGAGCCATCCTGAGACTTCCTCTTTGAAGGTGATGGGAGTGGAGGGGCCGTACAAGACCAGAAATAGGGAAGAGACATAGTAACTAACATACCTAACACAAGGAAACTTCCAGCAGCAATAAAAGATACTGTGTATGACCCAGTACAGTCCTTCAGCCAGCCTGGGAGGGAAAAATAGAGATGGAATTATCATTTCATTGCTGATTGTGAACCTAAAGATCTAAATCAATTGAATGTCGGCCTTTTAAAGGCATAGTTCAACCAAAAATGAATATCTGCAGTAAATTTACTTATCCTGAAGCCATGCAAGATGTAGATGAGTTTGTTCTACATGGGAACAAATTTGGAGGAATTTAGCATTATATCACTTGCTCACCAATGGATCCCCTGCAGTGAATGGGTGCCGTCAAAATGAGAGTTTAAATAGCTGATAAAACTGATTAAATTCTCAGCAAATTTTCATTTTTGGGTGAACTTTTGCTTCAAATAAAATTAATGTGATGATCTCATGAGCTCCTACCAGACAGTGGCGCTCCCAGCAGCCCTCCAACACTCTCTATGAGCTGCAGCAGGCCAAGGGCTCCCAGCACTCGACCTATGCCTACGATCTCTGGTAACACCGCGAAGGCCAGCGGTGTCATCGCTCCTGCACAAAACCCATAGACCACACTAATAACAATAAGTCCTGAGTAAACCACAGCAACAGGAATGAGCATCAGTGAGAGCCCCAGTAACCCAGTCCACACCACCAGCATGTGCGGCATCCGTATTTTACCCAAGTCCGAGAACCAGCCGGAGGCTACGCGACCCACGATATCTGCCACACCGGTTACAGAGATTACAAAGGCTGCCTGGTACTCAGTGAAACCAATGTGACGGCTGTGGGCGACCAGATGAATGTAAGGGATGAAGTAGCCAGCATTGAAGAAGGTGATGGCCACGGCATAAGTGAGGAAGCCTCTGTGTGAAAGCAGGGAGAGCTCAAAGCACTCGAAGATACGGGACAATAAAGAAGAACATTTGTTGAGCTTGGTCAGGTTTTCAGTCTGAGAAGGGCACAAAAAGAAACCAGCCAATATAGTAATTAAGCCTCAAACATTAATATTATAATATTATAATAATAATTATAATATGTATTAATCACTAATGGTAAAAAAAAAATAAAAAATAAAATAATAAAAAAAAAAAATATATAAACCATCATTCAAATATTCTCTTACCATAAGATTTTTTAATGTTTTTAAAAGAAGTCTCTTATGCTCACAAAGGCTGCATTTATTTGATTAAAAATAAAGCCAAATCAGTGACATTGTGAATTGTTATAATAATTAAAAATAACATTTTACTGTTAAAATAAATGTTCAAATATATTTGATTCCTGTGATGCCAAAGCTGAATTTTCAGTTGTGCTGCCTAATATTTTTGTGCAAACTATGATACATTTTATTTTTATTTCTATTCTTTGATGAATAGAAAGATTTATGTGAAAAATAAATATTTTGTAACATTTTTTTTTTGTCACTTTTTTTCCATTGCAAAATTCGGCATCCTAGTTGTTAATATTATTTTTGTGGAAATATTTTTTTTTAGAATTCTTCAATGAACTGTACATTCAGAACAGCATTTATTTGAAATAGAGATCTTTTGTAACATTATAAATGTAATTTCCGGTCACTTATGATCAATTGAACGCACCCATGCTGAATAAAATTCTTATTTTCTATTTTAAAAATCTTACTGACCCAACTTCTAAATGGTATGTATGTATAGAAAATTTCATTAATTTATTCAGTAATATCAAAATACATACCTTCAACACAACCTTTGGTTTCCCTAGAGGCCGGATGAGAGCTCCACAAGCAATCATGTTGAAGCTGAGGCCTCCGAGGACAAGCAAAGCTCCACGCCAAGCATAGACCTCTACTAGATACTGAAAAAGTGGGGAGAAGGCGAAAGAGGCAAGACCAACGCCTGTGAAGCCCAGGCCTATGGCTAGAGATCTCCGCATGGTAAAGTACTGCATTACTGATGCAACTGTAGGGGTGAAGACCAGCGCCCAGCCTAAACCTGACAGAAATAAACACAGAGAGTAAAAACAAGAATCAGGATCCTGCCATTGGTTAGTATTAAAGACACTCTTTACAAGAGCATCTACCTGAAATGAATCCCATGGTCAGGTAAAGATGTAAAAGAGACGTTGCCTGGGAAGCCAGAATGAATCCCAGGCCTGAAAGGAATCCTCCCATCATAACTACTGGACGAGTTCCATACACATTAGATGCGGCTGTGCCTATTGGACCTGCAGGCAAGCACATATAATCAACTGAATGCTGAAAGCCAAAGTGTGTTGTTTTACCATATTGTGTTTGTTGATATATACGAGAACAAATGAATGAGTGAACTTACTCATTAGCTGTTGCATGGCCAAGCCAATAGATGTTATCCAGGACACCGCCTGGGCACTCTCACCAAAGTACTGCACAAACTCCACAAAAAAAACACACACACACAGCATAAGACCCAAAACAACAGCACAAAACACAAAAAAAGACACCACCACCACCAACCACCAACACCCATCAGGTGCCGCCATCTGTGTGGACGACTGCTGCTCTTCCTGCGTCTTTTGGGGCTTTTCCATCATTGCACTGAAGAGACAGATTAAAGGAATAGTTCATTGAAAAATGAAAGCTGACTCACCTTCAGGTCATGCAAGATGTAGATGAGTTTGTTTCTTAATGGGAACAGATTTGGAGAAATGTAGCATTACATCACTTGTTCACCAGTGGATCCTCTGCAGTGAATGTGTGCCGTCAAAATGAGTCCAAATAGCTGATTAATGCATCACAATAATCCACATGACTCCAGTCCATCAATTTACATATTGTGAAGTAAATTAATAAACTATTCATTTAAGAGAAGACTAGATCAAGTTACAAAACCTTTAACCTTAATTACTTCAACCAAACAATGAAACTAATTAAGTTACTTTTAGTTTTTTTTACCCCATCTACTACATAGGGCTTTGTTTCTTGACAAATAACTGGCCTCTGTCATACTGTTCATGGTCTCTTTAACATCACCTTGAAATTAGACACATCTGTTCACTGTGCATCACAGTGCTGATAAACACCTACCAGTTTAAATTCTAAAACTAAGAAGATCTACATTCATTTAACAGTCAGGTGTCCATGCTAGGTGTCCTCTAGCACACAGACACATACCAGTTTAGTCCTGTAACAAAACGCTGATCATGAGGTGGACTCTGAACAGTCATTAACAATGGTTTGACAATTTGAACCAATGAAAAGCTTATCGCTCAGGTCAGGATGACCCCTGGGACATCAACAAAATTCTTTTTTTTTTCTCAGAATGAGCAAACTTTAACATTAAAACATCGGTAGAAACAGGATGTACTACCAACAAAATGCATTAAAACATTTGCAGTGCATATAAAAAGCTATCATTGTAATAAATGTGTTAAAAACACATTTTGTCAAGCAGCACATATGTATATTCCTAAACCAAACCCATACACTATCCCTTAACAGTGTTTTCATGCACAGACAGCTGTGTTTTAGTCTCTAACAAATGAGAAACCCTATATATTTACATTAAATTAATTACACATTTAATGGTAACCTAAACACCTCCAAAACCACATTCTAAACTCTATCGGTAAAGAAAAGTATTCCACAAATCAATACCTGCAGATAGAGAAGAATATCACAAACCGGATAAATTCAGATTAAACGTAGATGTAACATGACAAGCCTCCAAAAAACTGTAATGAACTACTTTACATGAAAAATACCTAATATATGTTTAAGTACAGCTACCTCAAAAGCACATCTTTATTATTATAAATCTATACTAGAATTATACAATAAAACATATCAATGAATAAACATTCTGTCACATGTTCAGTTGGTTTGGTTTTAGTTTTCATTGTGTTTCCCGTTTAGTTCCTGTTTTGTCTTATTTGGTTCAGTTCCTGTTCTCATTATCAGTTAATCATCATTCATTCTGTTCACCTGTGTTGTATTACCTTCAGTTTCTAGATGTTCTTTGTTTCGGATTAATGTTATTTTGAATGGTCTTAGTGTGTTTGTTCATTCAAGTATCCCTATGTTTACTCCTTCCTCGTGCGCTCTTACTACAACCACGACCGCGTGACACTTTCATGTTACTTATTTTGATATATAAGCATATTGTTGACCTATAGCCACTTGATGATGGATAGAGTCGTGAATTTGATATCTAGACTTTGTGGTATGTGTGCCATAACATGTTTCTACATGTTATACTGTGAACGATGGAGACCATCAGACAAAATATAGTTGATCATGTAGGGAACTCTGTGAAAGTCCTTATAAGTAAATAATAAGCAAATAATAAGTATTACTTATAAAATCATATTTTACAAACAAACAAAAAAAAATAATACAAATTGCCCTAAATATAATTTCCTCCACTAAATACACTTTATACATTTTTATGTTTGTATATGTAAATTAATTTTACAAAAAAAGTACTGCAGATCAAACATCCCGTGATCAGTAGCCGATCAATCGGAGCACCCCTTATTGCCAGATATGAATTTGTAAACATTTAGGATGAGGAACAATATGGAAAATATATATTTCAAAACTATATTTAAATTATTTTAAATATTTATTTCATAGCTTGGTATTACATTTCAGTTTCAAATATCGGTCAACTGGTCTACATACTTGATATCCGGATTTATGACAATTATTATAAAGTAATGTTAAAAAAATGGTCACACGTAAAAATAATATTATAAATATTAATTAAGTAACGTGACAGCATATAACATAAGCATGAGTCTTGTTGTATAGTGACGTAGAAAAAACAGCTTGTTTCTGTGTCTCGTCATCTTGCATTATTGATATTTAGCATATTGTTACATGACAGTGACAAAGACGCGATTTAGTCATGAATTCATGACGCATAACATAACTAGCAATACAAACGCGAACCGCTGGACTTGATCAAACGTGTTAGAACAAAACACTGCCGGTAGTGCTGCAATGAAACACTAAAACATTTTAGACAAAACAGTGTGACATGAGCGGACTGAATGACATATACGACCCTAAAGTAGGCTAGTGTAAAATAAAGCAAGCAAAATATAATCCGTTTGAAAATGCATTTGTTTCAGGTTAACGTGTCTGGAACAGATCGGTAGTTACCTGCCCATAACTCCTTCACCCCTTTCCTGTCAACTCATCATTAGGTTGAATCAGATAAACAGCCTCTTTTTTAAATGCATTGATAATCAACACGTACTGTTAAGCACATCGTCGATGGAGACTTTGTACTTCACCTGCTCTTGACATAAGCGGCAATAATTCGCACGTGCGGTTTAGTTTCAGCAAAGCTCCGCCTCTAGAGCGCGCTCACGAGCAAGCTTGAGTTTCCATTACTTTACAAAAATGTATCTCTGGTCACTTATAAACCACGCGTGCAATGTTAGGTTCAAGTTACACAACAACAGAGCACATTCAGCATGCTGTCAAACATTAAAACTAGTGTCAGTGAAGATTAACGTTCTCAATGAGATGAAATAAAAGCTCCCTAGCTGTAAGTTCAGTTAAATGTTATATATCAGATACAAACACTTAAGAAGCAGTTGGCTACAATATGGTTATTGTATCCTTGCTGGGGAAAAAAAGGTGATTTGGCCTTGTGGCCAGCTAAGATGAACAAAACACATTAGACTTATTTAAAGTTTTTGTGCATGTGTTTTAATTATATCGGCAGCCCATGTTTCTTACCAACACTTCATAGCTACTTCCATCTTCCTGACAACCTCTGTGCATTGCTCTGGTTTCATTTAATAAAACTCTACACAAGACACAAGATACAGCTATAGATTAAACAAAAATTTAGCTCAGCATATTCAAATAATTATAATAAATAAATAAAATCTAGTTTAACACAGATTTGCTATCTATATACATATTAAGAAGTTTAACCTACTTGATGTTGATAGTTGTTTAGTTCGGTTCTGTATAAAACTTTTGCATGTATGTGGCTTATATGAGACAAATGCTTCGAGCTGTGATCAGTTATGCCATACAATGATCTCCACATGCCACGTTTGCCTTCTGGAGCAGATGAAAACAGGAACAGGACTAAACCTCAGAACTACATACCAGAGAGCAGTTTCAGTGTTTGATCTTTAATAAAATAAGAAACAGCGGGTGGTGCTCCTAGGTCAACCTAAGAGGAAAACTTCCATACAGAATTACACATATATAGACAGACAGGTAATTTGTACATGAGGCCAGTTTTTGTCTAAGGCCGGAAACAGGTGCCAGCTGCTCCATTGTTCTTATTCCAACACCACCCATAGAGAAGCTGAGACACGTTTTAGTCGAGGGGTCTAATCGGGTGAGTCGTTGTGAGCTTATCTGAGGAAGGAAGGGCTAAGAGGTGAATTCTTTGTTCTTCTGGGCTCCAAGAATCACACAGGCATTGAACTTGAAATATTTCACTTTACTTCATAAGTTTCTTGATTGACTACCTTCAGGTTTAACCAGTTTCATAACTGACATTGTCTCTCACTATTCATGTGATTTTGAAGAAGTAGAATTGCATGAGAACAGCTGACCAGGGTTATGATGGTAAACTAAAACTAAAACCATAAAAATTTGAGTAAAAACCCTTAAACTTATTTCATCTAATTGCCAAGGCAAAATTTCGCATTTTCATTGTTTAACTAAAATAAAAAGGAATAAAAACTAGGCTATATAAACATGTTTAAAAAATCAACGCATATCAAAATTACTAAAACTTTAACTAAATTAAAATACAAAAATAAAATATATAAAATAATATAAAATAAATTATGTAATAACATGGCCATGATACTAAAACTGTAACAGACAAACACAAACACAATTAAGAGAAATTAATTTAACTTTAATTTATATAAAATAGGTCTTTGTCCAGCAAAAGAGCGCAACATAATATTGTTGATATCATTATCCTCATCATCATAATCATCACTCTTTACATGTATATTAGTTTGGCTAGTGTGAGTCCTCAACCTGCTTGGACTCTCAGCAACTATAATACACCATAAAAACCATCAAATGCTCTCTTCAACATAGGTATCATTAAAAAAAGATACACTGAGAGGCTAATCGTCTACAAATGTTCGTTCTTTCTTCTTACTTAAACACAAATAGGCTCCAGGCCTTTTTAATTAGGATATTGACATACTGAATAACTGGTAAATAAGCAATTAAGAGGTTACATTTAAGTTTGCCATTCAGGTTGTTCTGTTATCTTCTTAAATAGGAAACAGAATATAGTACAAACACCACAAAGGATCCATTAACAAATAAGAGTAATACTTTTGGGCAAAGCAAACAAACAAAATAAATAAAATGACAGCATATTAATTAAAAAAATTATACAAATGTATCTTTTATATGTTCTTTCTCAAACATTCTTAAATCCTTCATTACACTTTCTTTCTTTTTTATCTATCTTCCTTTCATAATTGTTCTCACTTTATTGCAGAATTCCATTTATGCAATCATTTTTACTTTCATTCAGCTCTTACACTTCCAATCTGAACTCCTAATAAACGCCTTCACACTCTGCCACAAACCATCTTTGAGTCTTAACAGCAAACAACAACAAAAAAATCATTCCATATCTACTGAAGTATTCTCTTAATTTTACTGTCTTAAGCCTTATTTGGATGATAATTGTTTATCATATTGTCACAATATTTTCATATTCCCCAGGGGAACAATTACCATCTGAATAGGGCTGCACACTTTATCACAATGATTTTCACCATTTTTCCTGCCACAGAAAAAGTGGCCAATATGACAACAAAATACTTTTTTGCAAATTAAAAATATTAAATAGCGCGAAGAACATAAAGTATGCAAAGCAAAATAAATAATAACATTTTAACAAATAATAAAGATAATAGTCAGCACATCTAGTGCAGGAGTACTGCATTCTTGGAAGACTACATTCATTGATATAATTATAGTCAAGCTGTCCTCGAGTGCAGCACTCCACCTCTTTAAACTCTTTACAATACTTTTTAATAGATCCATCAAATTCAGCCTTAGATCTTGACCTATCTGAAGATAGCACATATAGCAACAGTGCCCGAGATGTTTCGACATGCCCCTCAGCAAGCTTGTAGCAGTGTGGGCCCAGGTTGGTACGGGTCAACCAGAACCTTGTAGCGGATCTTGGTGTTGGTGATTGCGCCGTGTTTCTGTCTCAGGTGAAGCCTCAGCTGGCTCTTATGGCGGAAGTGCAGGTGACACTTCTCACACTGGAAGAAACAATTAGTGCAGAGAGTGAGATTTCAACATCATTTTACAGTAGAGAGAGGTGTGAAGTTGTGCGTGCATATATATTAGATATTAAAATATACGTGTTAAAATATAACTGACGCTGTAAGGCTTCTCTCCAGTGTGGATGCGCAGGTGGCTCTTCAGCGTCTGCAGGTGGCGGAAACGTGTTCCGCAGGTGTTACATGGGTACGGCTTTTCCCCAGTGTGGATCAGAACATGGGCACGCAGGTGAGCGACCTACAACACACATACACATTTTACAAGAATATAATTTTAGTTGAACTCTTTTTATTGATGCTTTTCAAAAAAAGAGATAAAAAAGGAAAAAGACAATAAATCAACAAATAAATTTGTTTTGACATATATGTATGCATATGTGTGTGTGTGTGTGTGTGTGTGTGTGTGCATACATAAATAAATAATTAATTTATTAATAAATTATTATAAATTATTGTCCCAATTAAAATGATACATGCGATTCTGTGCAGATGTACCTGGACAAATCTGGCTCCACATGTGTCGCAGCGGTAGGGCTTTTCTCCAGAGTGGATACGGGAATGAGTCTTTAAATTTGCAGGCCGGTTGAACTGTGCTCCACATACATTACAGCAGTAAGGCTTGTCTCCTGAGTCAGTGGGGACATAAAAGAGTGAAATGAATGAGAAAGAGGTCTGTAGTAATAATACTAAAATGTTAGTTTATTTACAAATATAATACAATTTATCTTTTTAAATTTATAATTATAATTTATTTTTAATGTTTTAAACAGTGCCTTTATAAGAGCCTTCTCGAAGTGCTTTACATAATGAAACAATAATACACACATATACATGAAAATGTTACTTTCAAGTAAGATTTAAACACACTAAGTGACTGTGCCTCACAAATCACAACTGGAAGTAGATTCCACAAATGAATTTGTAAGTAAGTTCAGCCAACATTATCTGTTGAGTCAGCAGCCTCACCGGAGCAGGAAGGTTTTGTGTTTGTGGCTTGATTTCCAGGGTAACTGAGCTGTGTAGAGGGCTTCTCAAACTTGATTGGGTGTTGGCTCAGTAAATGACTCTGATTGGCAATTTGGGTACAAACATAAGGACTGCAGAGGCCTATTTAAAAATGAAGAGGATCAGATCAGTCTGTGTATTTTTGTAAGCACATGTATTCATAGTAAAGCTAAGAGATGCTCACTGACCTTTATTCTCACTGATTGGAAGGGTGCTGTCCATAACATGATGGGGACTAAAGTATATTTTTTGCTCTGATGTGTTATATGGAAGAGACAAGGTATTCCTACAGGAAACAGAACAATGGTCAATACATTACATTGAAAATGTTGTTCATTCCTACATAACAATACTTTATTAATCAGTTACATCAGAAGTTCTTTAATCAATTAAGTGAGAAGAGATAAAACATACTTATTATTCAGTCCAGGCTCCTCCCCTGTCCAAATGTTATTTGTTGTTTTAGATGAGGCTTCCATCTTATCACTGGCAAAGGGGGTGTGGCTTTGTGCTTGCCGCCCCTCTCCAGGCTCCTCCTCCTTTATAGGTGTGGCACACAGAGGGTTGAGGACAATATACTTGTACTTCTTCCAGTTGCAGGCCTTTGGGTCAGGAGAAGGCTTGGATTCAGATCGCTTCTGTAAGGATGAAATATTGAAATCAGTGAATACTAATTCATTTAGGCTTAGCAAAACATTAAAGATTTACATTGAAGGATAAAGAAAGACATTTTAGGAAACTTTCAATGCAGTGTATTTTATTTGATCAAAAACACAGGAAATACTTGAATATTGTGAAAATATTATTTCGATTTAAAATAACTGTTTTCTGTTTGAATATATTTTAAAATTAAGTTTATTCCAGTGATGGCAAAGTTGAATTTTCAGCATCATTACTCCAGTCTTCAGTCACATGATACTTATTATCAATGTTGAAAACAATTCTATTACTTAATATTATTGTGGAAACAGTGTTACTTTTTTTGCAGGATTCTTTGATGGATAGAAAATTTAAAAAAACAACAGAATTTATTTAAAAATCTTTTGTAACAAATGTTTTAATCATCAATTTAGATCAATTTACATGCATCCTTTCTGATTACAAATATTAATTTCTATCAAAAAATACAAATATTGATCCTAAACTTTTGAATGGTAGAGTAAATATAAACATACACACCTTTAGCTGGGGAGACAGACTGCAGCCACTGGACTCGGCAGGTGAGTTGGGCTGCCCGCTGGAATGAAAAGGACTGTCTGGAGATGGTGTAGATGGGGTTCCAGGTGAAGATTCCTCTAATTTTAGGGTCTGAGACTTGGGGACAGCAATCAGGCAAGTTTCTAGATCTGGTGAGGCAAAGCTCTCACTTGGAACCCTGTAGATACAGTCAATGCATTTCATGCCTTTTTGATAATTTTTTGAGATGGGATACAGTTTAAGTATCAAATGCAATTCAAATACTTATTATTAGACAATCCTTGTATAACCCTTTTACCTGGCTCTGTCTGGGATGGGATCGTCTGCCTCAGCAATAGGCCTGGAGGGGGAGGAGAAGATGGTGGGATGAGCAGGTGGTGACCTTCCACCAAGGGGCGCTCTAGAGGCTGGCTCCATCAAAGAAGGACTGACAGAGATCCTTTCACTGAATGAGAAAAGAACAAACTTTCAGTTTATATATTCCAGAACATTACTACATTTCATTAAAAAGTGGATGGCCACAATACTGCAAAATCAGAAACAATCTGACCATGGCACTACAGCAACACCAACATCATGGATTTGATTCCCAGGGAATGCATGAACTGATAAATGTAAATGTGTATCACAAGGCATTCACAATGACAGCAATAAAATCACTGGTGATTTCTGAGTTTCTTTGGCTACTTGATTGTGGAATCCAATCCTGTGTCAGTTAATGAATCACTGTCTGAACTCCTACTCTCAGTTAAAAATATGTAAAACTATACCCTTTAAAAAGTTACTAATATGTACCATTTAGGAGTAAGTAGAACACAAAGATGCACCTTTTAGCTTTTGTACCTTAGGGTACAGACCCAGTGAGTGCTTTGTACTTTCTTTCTAAGAAATCATTGGTAGAGTACACTGCTAACAAGGAATGTTCTCAGAACTTTCTGGCAAGGGTCACTCAATTTTTCAAATGTAATTGTTTTGTTAGCTGGGTCGTTTCTGTGTCACATTGCTGCTTATTTGCATAAAGTTTGAGCTCTGACCAAATTTGTAGCACCATTGTCTCGTTACGACTGCAGTGTTCTGCTACCTCCTCTGCTTTGGTCTTCATTCCCATTCTCACCTGTGAATAAATGCTCGGCAGGTGTCAGCGACATGCTCCATCTGCAGATAGGTGGCAGCGGCCAGCACGCCAGATACTGTCCGGGGCGTGAGAGGGAGGCAGGAGGTGTACATGAAGTCCAGCAGCAGGGACACGCTGCCTGCGTCCAGCCCCACCGGGAGGGTGAGAGAAAACCCCCGCTCACCGCCAGCACCGGCCGCTCGACGAGAGAAGAGAGTGTAGAAGAATCCACTGTGAAAAACACACATATATATATATATATATTTAGGTGCAAGAAAAGGTAACCAAACCTTCAAAAAAATTATTACAATTTTGATTGTGGAAACAGTGGAAGATCTTAATAAGAGAAACAAAGATTCAATCAACAGTAGACTCTAAAAACAAAACAGTGTGTCAGCTGTGATTCAATACTTGTGAGATAAAAGATCCGCAGACGGAATATGATCTCATGCAGGAGTGAGCTAATGTCTTCCAGCAAAGACAAATCTTGGCACAAACAGGAAAAAAGGCAGAGGGGGGCAATACAGAAGACATGAGGGAGGGTGAGAGAAAGTGAATGGCTGTACATCCTGGCACTCGCTGTAGACCAACCTGCATGCGATGAGCACGGCGCAGTGGGCGCGCAGCCTGGCGGTGCCCACAAGCAGCGTGGCATCTGTAAGGATGTCCCGATGCCGCAGTTCATTTAAGTTTAGCAACACGTCGCTGGAGTGACGGGTGAACTCCTTTATGTAGCCTTTCACCTCCATCACATCGGCGGCGGCAGCAGCAGCGTGCTCGGAGTAGCCTCTGTATCCCTCTTCCATTTGCATTGATTTTTCTGTTTGATAAAGGATGTAAATATAATTTTAACTAATAATAATGCTGTTCATATATATATATATATATATATATATATATATATATATATATATATATATATATATATATATATATATATATATATATATATATAAATGCAGTTGGAAAGAATATTCTAAAAATAAAATATGCATTTATTTTTATACATAATATTATAATTTAACATGCATATTTACAAAATGTAAAAAAATACTTTTAAAGCCAATTAAGACTTATTGATATTTATAAATAATATTATAATTACATCTGTATATTTATCAAATGTTAAAAACATAAACCAAAGTTTTAATTAAGGTTAATTAAATAACAAGTCCAGTCATATGAATTATGGTCCTGTGAAGCTTTATCAGAAAATATGATCAGTAAACATAAGCATATCTTTACCTGACAAAGATGACAAAATGAGATTCAAAAGCACCTATATGGGGAGGCCAGCTCCCTACTCGTACCTGCCATCAAAAAAAAAAAAAAAAAAAAAAATTAATTCTAACTCGCATGCATCAAGTAAAACATCTTTAAAATAAAATATCGTTTTAAAAACAATATCATTAATACAACAATTGCAGGTGTCAGAAGCATTCTGCAAAACTGTGAAATATCATACACAATAAAATTGTGATGCACTGACTATCGCATTAGTTTAGTTAGTAGTGAAACGTCTAACTGGGCCAGTAAAGCTTTCTAAAAAAAAATTTTTTTTTTTTAAATAAAATTACTCAATTTCACACCACCTTTTAGATATGCATCATAATAATTCAAAGTAAAAAAAAATAACTGCTGAATTTGAAAACAGTGGAAAAATGACCAAGTTGTTATTCATTCATCACATTTAGTCCACCCATGAAAATGATGAAACCTCATTCATAACACCTCTTTAACTGAGTAAGGATCCATGTGATTTGAGCATAACAATCAAAAAGCATCACATTTTTGAGGAAATAAATGGAAATGGGAATTCATATGTTAAAAGTAAAACTATTTGTCTGCAAGAAAATATCTATACAATCTAAATATACATTAAAAAGTTTTAATGGAAAACTCACCCCGACCAGCAGGGACGAGAACACACGCCACCCTGTTCTTACAGCCCCTCTCTTCTGATCCCAGTTTTAAACAAGCCACACACACACAGTCTAACTTCCCTCGCTCAAACGTGTCTCTGAAGAACTGACCAGTCTGACCTAAGAGAGAGCATCCTTTATAACGCTGTGCAGGAAGTCTCATTCAGTCAGGGTGTTTATTTCCTGTGTTAGTAGAAGCTGCCTTTTCACACTGCTCCTGGGTCAGTTTTCTGGCGTTTCTTATAATGACTGAGTTCCGGATCTAGATGGTCTCTGATCAGGGGAAAAAAACACCAAGCTGAATCCCCCTCTGCTGCCCACGTGCTGAAAGCTCAGCGGGAAAAGGCTCCAGGCCCCTGTGTGTCAGTATTTATAGTTGTGTATTAGAGCTCTTTTGTGTTTAATGATGACAGGAAAGTGGGTAGAGTGCGTTTTGATGCACGTTGATGGGTGTTTTGCAAATGTTTGTATGGAACTTAAGAATTCAGGGAATGTAGGTTTGTGTGTTAGAGTGTGTAGGGTGTGTTGGCCTGCGTGGGCTTATGAGTATTGTCAACGGGTCAGATGTCCTTTCAACACTGTCCAGGAGTTCAGCTAACCAAAGCAAACGTGCATGACCCAGTCTCTGTCCAGGACAAGGGAAACTGTCTCAGAGGAAGTTTGTGCAAATACATCAACTTAGTCATATAAGAATTCTTCTGACAAGCTTGTCTTTTGAGGATTGAGACCAATGGCAAAGCAAATAAATCCAACAAAATCCCAGCTTTTTATACCTAATTTTTTGACAGCTTTTTACATAATTTTTTCCACTAATCTACGTTTGAGGATAAACTGCTTAGCCAAAATGAATATTATTAATCAGAATCCTTTATGTATGATTCCAATATTTATTATCTACATTGAGACGTCATTCGTGTATAGCACAAACATTGCAGGATAAGTATTGCACCAAAGTCTTGTCTTAACTAAATCAACTCCAGTACTTTGAGGATACATTAGTAATCTAAGTAGGCCATCTGAAATGAGTCTTGAGAGTTAACTTCCTATAAGTAATTTAGAATAGACTGATTGAACCAGGTTACACAGTAAACATGGCCAAAACAAAGGGCATGACCTTAGTTCAGACCAAAGATAAGCAACATGAATGCAGCCAGGTCAGCAGGTACGGCCAAATTAGGCCTCACCTGCCTCTCTCAAGGGTTGCCGGAAACCTCTGTCTGGCTTCCTGTGACAGGAGAGTGTGTGTGTATGTATTTGCTTCTGGAAGCTTGTTATGGGCAATGAGCGGAAGGAAATAGGAGAGTTTAGAAAAAATTGATATGGGTGATATCCCTCTCTCACGATCGAAAAACAACTGAGTGACACCTAGAGAAATGCAGCCTGCAGATGTGCAGGAACTGTGGAACACCCCTTCCACTCCACCGCCTGCCCCCCTTAAGGCTTCCTGTGAGACACATACAATTAAACACACACACAGAGCTAGAGACAGGGATGAAACGCCTGCGCAGGACATCCGACAATAATGCAGGCAGGAGAATGAGACAGGGGATATGGGGGCCCGTGTAGGTCTCCAACAATAGCTCAAAAACAAGCGGAAAGTTACCTCAACTTCTTCACTCATGGTTCATGGAGAGTTTGGAGGGAAAACTTACCAATGGGCATAAAGACAAAGATAATTAAGTCTATATGAAATTTTTAGCTTCAGGTTTCTTTAATTAATTTTTTGTTCACTATTTTATCATGCACCAGGCAATGATTGCTTTGATATTGCATTTGCATGGTTTTTGGCCAGTGTTAGGCTATATTATTTTTTAGTTATTGCTATCAGGTTATATTTAATTGTGCATGGTTATTTCCACAGTTTTCACATTTAGAACGTATGTTTCAAAAAACAGTATTAATGTAATAACAGTGAAGACTGGATTCATAGATGTTGAAAACTTTGCTTTGTCATGACGGAAAAAGATTACAGGTTAAAATATAAAAAAAAGTAATTTCAATTGTAATCATATTTCACAGTGTTACTGTTTTTACTGTATATTTGATCAAATAACCTTGGTGAGCAAAAGAGCCATTACAAAAGCTTAAAAAAAAGAAAATATAAAAATAATATTACCAACACCTATATTGTTCAGGTTTCTTAAATTCATTTTAGTTTACTCTTTCCTTGCCCACCAGGCAATGATTGCTTAACATTGCATAATATATTAGTATGAAACTTTTCTCTTTTTGAAATTTTTTGGTTTATTGCTGTCAGTTGATTTGATATTGCTGCAATAGTGCATTTCCATGGTTTTTACATTTTGATTGCCTTTGACATCATTATACATTCACGTATAGAAACACTAATAATTTTAATAACACTTTTAAATGTAATCTTTAACATATCTTACTTAAAATTAGGACTAAATAAATTAAGAAATGAAAATAATTAAAACCAAATACGTGCAAATGATTTGAAATTTCTAAAAAATCAGTCAGTTTCTTGTATTAAAGTGAAATTGATCATAATTCAGTTTTGCATTAAATAATAATGCCATCCATCACAAAACAGCATATAGGTGTTGAGCTTTGAGAAGTTATTATGCAATTACTGAATTCATCCTTTGTTTTTGTTGAAACACACACCATGTTTGTTAATGTGAGTCGGAAGTATCTTTTAGACGAGGGTGTTGAGTGTGTGTGTCCTTGTGCTCCTATTTGTTTTGATGCTGACTGCATCAATTGTGTCTTTGGTGTGAGGGAAAAAAAGAGAGAGAGAAAAAACAACAGGAGAAAAAAACAGAGAGGGAGCTGTGGGTCTAGGCGACTTCCAGGCATTGTGCGAGCCACGGAAGAGAGGGGGCGGCCGAGGAAAAGTGAGACCATTACTAAACGAGCTCGGCCAATTAGCGGAAACCATACAGACTGGCAGCAGCACAGATCCTCAGAGCTGCGTGCCTCAGCTAGTGTCCGGCAGCACGGCTGGAGTGGGCTGGAACCGCTGCATTGTGATTCTCAGAGCTGCTGGGACTCTCTAATGAGTTTTTATGTAGCTGCAGCATAGTTGAGTCACTGCTTTTTCTTTCTAAAAATCATGAATCATGGAATGAAAAAATTATATAATGTTGTTTTGACAAAGATGCACTGAAGATGAAAATTTTTAAGGAGTTCACTCAAAAATCAATGACTATACTTTTTTCAGTGGAACACAAAAGATGATCATTTAAAAAAAAAAGTTTTTTTCTGTTTTGCTTATAAAATTAAAATCAGTGTGGTTCATACTATGTGATGTACATATTAACTGTATTTATAATGTGCAGAAAGAATGACTGCACTTTTAATAAACTGCCTCTTCCTGTTGAAGCGGAGAGATTTGCACATATAAGGACATGCTTTGAGCTCATCCGGTGTGGAGTATGCATGAAGGGGGTTGTTTGTCCTCTTGAGGAAGGTGGTAGGAGGTAAAGTCATGGACAAAAATGGACAAAGAAAATTAGGATGTACTGAAAGGGATCACATGTTAAGATCAAGTCATATGCAAAAGAAAATTCATGCACACTACCATTCAAAAGTTTGAAATCAGTACGATTTTAAAATGTTTTTGTAAGAAGTCTCTTATACTCAACACAGATGCATTCATTTGATCAAAAATACAATAAAAAGCATCATTTTAAATTGTGGTTTTTCTATTTAAAATTTATTTTAAAATATAATTTATTCCAGTGATGCAAAGCTGAATTTTCATTATCATTACTGCATTCTTTAGTGTCACATGATCCGTCAGAAATCATATGCTGATTTGTTGAATGTTAAAAACAGCTGGGATGCTTAATATTTTTGTGGAAATATTATAAATAAACCATGTATGAGCCAGAAATTATTAACATTCCAAAACCTAGAAATCTTGATGTAAGTGCTCCCCATTTAGAGAACAATGTTTCTCTTAAAATGCTGTGCCAGGATCATTAGACGAGCAGCCAACTAATCAAGATGTTTGCTGAATTGTCTGCAGCTAAAAATGTGTAAGATATTTTGGGTCATAAGTTAATCTCTTTCATAACCACTACATGGCTATTCATAGAGTCTAATGCAACATTTACAATTATCAGCAAAAGATCTAAGAACAATTCCCACAATCAACAATACCCTATTCATATCGCTGTCAGCAAGTATTTTTTGAAGAAAATTATGCCAAGAGCAAACTTTTGTACTGATATTATTTCTTTTTTTAATAGAGAATTTTATTAAAATCTTTAGAAATTAATCAGAAATAGCACTTTTTAGTTGTTTATCGTCCCCCAGGTCAACTTGGTACTTTTTGGAGGAGTTGGATGTGTTAAGGCTGATTTATACTTCTGCATTGGACCTACGCCGTAGCCTTTACGCCATAGACTATGCGTCAGTTTTCATTTATACTTCTGCATCGATGTCCGCGTCGACGTGCAGTACTCATGCAGACCGCTAGTCTGCAGTGTCCACGGGCATTGTTGCTGGTGTAACCCACGGTACCACGGCAAAAGCCGAAGAAGAAGTGGCTCGTCAGAGACGCATTATAGCCATGATGGCTGCAAATAAATATCAAATCATTAAATCATAATTTAAAACTACAAAAGGAGACAACAATGGAACAAAAGAAGATGGCATTCTTTCAATCTCCACAAGGACTTGTTCCACAGCAGATCAACATTGTTGGTCGCGGACAACAAGTGATGTAAAATGCTATGTAGTATAATAAATGAAAGGACACTTGTTCTTTGCTTTGTTTTATTTTATATAAGAAGGTGTAACATTAAAACACAACTAAAGTACATATGGAAGGAGGGGTTCTAGCAGACCAATCACAGCGCTTGTGGTCCACATAGAATTGACGCGCTGTTAGATTTTTGGAGAGGTGCGCGTCAGGCTACGACGCAGAAGTATAAATTGGGCTTTAATCTCAAACTTCCCTGAGGACAGTAATCCCCTGGTACTACTTGCTGACTTCAACATCCACCTAGAAAAACCACAGGCTACTAACTTCAACACTCTGCTTGTCTCCTCAAGTTTGACCTCAAGTGATTGTCTACTATGGCTAGTCACAAATCAGGTAACCAGTTGGACCATACACATGTTACTTGCAGCTCTCCTTGCAGGTCACCTTTCGGCATAACCTACACTCACTCTCTCCCTCTCGCATATCCTCTATGGTTTCATCCTCACTTCCTCCGCCCTCTCAGTTTTCAGCGCTGGACACTAACACTATTGACACTCTTTGCTCCACTCTAACATCTTGCTTAGACAACTTTTGCACCCTTTCATCCAGAAGAGCACGCACGACCCTCTCTGCCCCCTAGCTGTCTGATGTTCTCTGGGAACATCGCTCTAGACTCAGGGCTGCAGAGATGAAGTAGTGCAAATCCAAAAACTCTACTGACCTTAGTTTGTATCAGTCACTCCTCTCTTCCTTCTCTGCAAATGTCTCCACTGCCAAAACGATATACTACCACAACAAAATTAATAATTGATCTGACTCTCGCACACTTTTCAAAACCTTTTCTTCTCTTCTCTGTCCTCCCCCGCCCCTTCTTCATCACCTCTTACAGCTGAAGACTTTAGCAAAGACAATATTCTTCATAAATAAAACAAGAACCATCAGCGGCCAATTCTCCAGACCACAAACTGACAAACACATCATAACAACAAATACACACTCTCTCCTCCTTCTCTCCACTTTTGTTTCCAAACTTATCCTCTCCAATCATCCTACTACCTGTTCACTTGATCCTATCCACACTCACCTCCTTCAAGCCATTTCTTCTTCAATTATACCTGCGCTCACTCACATTTTCAACACCTCTCTTAACACTGGTACATTTCCCACAGCAATTAAGCAGGCTAAGGTAACCCCACTGCTTACCCTTTCTAAATCCAGCACTTTTAGAAAACTACAGATCGATATTCCTTCTTCCATTCACTGCAAAGACACTTTAGCGATTTGTGCTCAACCAACTCTTTATGTTTCTCAAAAAGAACAACCTCCTGGACAACAACCAATCTTGCTTCAAAAGCGTCCACTCAACTGAGACTGCCCTGTTCTCAGTTACAAAAACTCTGAGACTGGCAAGAGCAGCTTCCAAATCCTCAGTACTCATATTGCTGGATCTGTCTGCTGCTTTTGACACAGTTAACCACCAGATCCTCCTTTCCACTCTCATTAAGATGGGCATCTCTGGAACCGGATTTCAGTGGTTCAAGTCTTACCTCTAAGGTAGGTCCTTCAGAGTGTCTTGAAGTCACAACTTCTTGCTACTGGGGTTCCTCAGGGCTCAGTGCTTAGACCACTTCTCTTCTCTATCTACATGTCATCGTTAGGATCTGTCATTCAAAAACATGATCTTGCTTAGAGAGAACTGCTCATGATCTCTGCAGCCAACTCAGCACTTCATCACAACTTCTCTATACAGTTAGGTTCGTCAACCATAACTCCTTCCAGGATAGCCAGGAAATTTGGAGTTGTGTTTGATGATCAGTTAAGCTTCACAGACCATATTACTACAACTGTCTAGTCCTGCAGATTTGCCTTATACAACATTAGCAAGATTAGACCCTTCCCATCAGAGCAGGCCACACAACTCCTTGTCCAAGTTCTTGTTCTCTCCAGACTGAATTATCACAATGCTCTTTTGCATGGCAGGCCTTCCGGCATGTAGTATCAAGCCTCTGCAACTGATCCAGAATGCAGCAGTGAGAGTGGTCTTCAACGAGTCGAAGAGAGCCCACATTACACCTCTCTTCATCAGTTTGCACTGGTTGCCAATAGCCACTAGCATCATTTTCAAGGCACTGATGTTTGCCTACAAGACAATTACTGGTTCTTCTCCAATATAATTAAACTCACTAGTTCAGATTTATGCTCCCTCCGGAAGCTTGAGTACTGCAAGTGGTGCCATCCCAAAGAGGCACAAAATTACTCTCACAGACCTTTTCCTGAACTGTTCCCAGCTGATGGAATAAATCTCAATTCGAGCAGCTGAGTCTTTAGCCATTTTCAACTTTCATCTTTTTTTGTCAGCAGCTGACCAATTAATACTAGCACTTACCTATTCTATTCTAATCTATTCTATTTTTTTTTCTAATTTATTAAAAAAAACTTGCTATGTGTACAGTGCTAGACTAACTGAGACATGTCACATCACTTGTATAATGTTGCTCTCTTGTTGGTCTGATTGTTTCTGTTGTTCTCATTTGTAAGTGGCTTTGGATAAAAGCGTCTGCTAAATGATTAAATGTAATGGGAGTCTCAAACCCATTTCCTTGTAGTCTGAAATACACTGATCATATCAGATCAACTTGTAGACAGAATGCTCACATGAAGACCATTCATTCATAATTTTTCTTTAAATACCAGATCTCTCTTAATGAAATATTCTAAGAGCAGCAATGAGAGTGACCAATATGTTAAACAACTATGGGAAATACCTTGTATGTATGGTCAGAATTTAATGGCCGGCTCTATTGTTAGAGTGTGAATTTTTTTCAGAAAGCAATCGCCATCAGAGAGTCAGTCAGAGAGATGGTGGAAGAAGGTGAATGTTATGAACTGTGGTGTGTGGGTGTCTGAAGTGGTCCTGATCTTGTCAGGTAGTAATTGACCTTGACAGCAGAAAATTTAAAGGAGAAAGAGGAGAAGAGAAACTGATACTGGTTCATGTCAGCCATTTCCTCTCAAGAGCCCTAGAGCTTAGTCTGATGGTCACGTATGGTTTCAGAGAGCCAGACGCTGGAGGGTGTTTCACATGCTGGTCTGGAGGTGATAGGGCAGATATTATCTAGGCAGGAGTTTAAGTGGAGCACATTGTGTAAGTGTTTCATTAAAAATGAAGTTGTAATAATTGGTTATTGACAAAACCAAACCTGGCAAGTAAATCTCAAGGTCTCGCACAAGAGGGCTGAGATTCTGTTAATTGGTTAAAATTGGACCCAAAAATTAATTTTGTAAGCTTTCTACAAAGACTTAAAATAATGGACATGCATGTTGTTATCCATACACTCTACAGTTTTGTTAATTATTTAGTTGCTTTTGCATTGGCTGGTTTAATCAACTCCAAGAGTTAAATAATAAATTCATCTATCAAAGTGCAACTGAAGACAGCTCAACATTCCATTACAATCTGAGAACAAGTGATATGCCCTGGATTAAGCTGCCCTAGGCAATAAATAAATCCCTATTTTTCTCTTCCTTTACAAGGACCATATGTCATTCCAATATGGGACACACACAGCGGGTATCCCAAAATATGCTTCACAACACCCCGACATCTATGGAAAGCCAATTTAACATGTATTCCTTTAAACTAACTAGTATCTTTGTTTCTCTTTTGTTACTAGCACTGATCTCTAAATTATTAGTAAGTAATCCAATGGTCACTTTTCTTAGTACCTTTTTCAGTTTCACTAGTACTATCGCGTTTTTTATCTGACACTACAGAATATGATTTTGCATTCCTAGCAGAAATCAGAACTATTAGAGTCATTGTTACCAAGTATTGTCATAAATAATGGTCAAATCAAAAGATTTGTTTTAAAGGGGTCATATGATGCGATTAAAATTTTTCCTTACTCTTTGGAGTGTTACAAGCTCTTGGTGCATAAAGAAGATCTGTATAGTTGCAAAGACTAAAGTCTCAAATCCAAAGAGATATTTGGATAAGTTGCGTGTGTTTGTGAGAGAGAGAGACAGGGTCAAACAGTGGAGTCAGCTGTCTTAACCGTCCGTGGCTTGTGTACTGCAAACACATATGAGCTTCATCACTGTGTCTGTCACGCGATTCTGTTCCCCTTTCGGGCTTGAACTGATGGTAAAACTAAGGACATTATTAACTGTCTTTACATTTATTTTGAAAGATGAAGCTGGCGATTATGGAAAGGGGCGTTACATTTCTGACGAGTGCTTGCGGTGATTGGCCAATCACAATGCACTGGGTCAGTTGGCCAATCAGAGCAGACTGCTCTTGTCGGAAGAGGGACTTTGTAGAAAACTATGCATTTGAGAGAGGCGGGGCATAGAGGACCTACAATAATGTACAGTATTTGAAAAATAATGTGTTTTTTGAACATTAAAGCATGTCAACATATTCTGTTACACCAAATAGACCAAATAATGATCTTTAAAAAAGCATCATATGACCCCTTTAAAAATGTTTCTGTAGATGCCAAAAATAATCGATATATTTATAGCTCCACTGTGATATATTTTCAAGGGGGAAAAATCTATATTTTCAAAACATCTCCCTCTGGTTTGTTCACAAATCGCACACTGATTATATCTGTCTGTAGTATTTAATGACCAGCCACAATGGCAGCTAATATAAAAACCTATAAAATGTATTTAAACAATTTAGTAATTTTAATCGCCATTTAAAATTTCAATTGAAAGTCTTACAAGTAGCCTTAGATGATTCGAAATTTTGCATGTCTGTAAAATAGGTGTGAGTGTGTTTAATTTGCACTGGGAAAGTGTAACTATGTGAATAGATAAATATGTAATACAAACTTTAAAAAGGGATAAAAGTCTCTATTTTATCTTCTTAATAGCAATAGAAAAATATTGTACTGAAACGTAAAAATAGATCCTAGATAGTGTACAGGTAAATGTTAAAACAGCTTGCCATGTGACGTCATGCGTTTGGACTGCTCCACACAGGCCTCTGTCAGACGCTGCTGGATCCTCCAGGAAAAGTAGGTTGCTAAAATGACACCGACAGAGAGCTAAAAAAGTACTTCACAAGTGTATTAGGTCAACCACAAACCTAAAGCGAACACAGCTTGCTGATAGTGTTTACTCACAGCGTGTTAAAGTGTTCATTTTTAGAAGAAAAAATCTCGGTTAAATCAGCCGAGGCGACTTGCAGTATTCGCATTATCTGACAAACACATAAACTGGATTTATTGTTACTCACCGATAGAGCGAACGATAGTTTATATTTTATTTAATGCTCAGAGAGTTTATTTATAATGTTTAACAGTTTCATTAATATATAATACTTAGTTGTGCACGGGTCATCTGAGACTGCATGAACTGAACTTTACAAATGAAACCCTATAGAAATATCAGACACAAGGACGCAGCGCGCCGGTTCATTTCATAAGCTGAATTTGCAGATGAAAACGAAGCGAGGAGAAGCAGATGCTCGGTAGACTGGGAGTCTGCGGCGTTTTCAAGAGGTACGGGAAATTGTTAACGTCCTATTGTTTAAACAACCCAGTAAACACAGGACACAAGTTACATTAGATGAGTTATCGCAAACGTTCATGCGCGGCAGTGGCGCGCTTTTATCATTCGATGTAACTTTGCGATGTAACACTATATAGGCTATAGTAGATGAACGGGTTTTAAACGATGAAAAACACTGTCATGCATACGGGTGATTCATCGGCCTAACAATCCCCGGCTTTGATTACGAGTTTTCAAGGATTGCAGTGCAATCCAAGGCGGTGAGGTTGGACATTACTCTAGTTGCAAACTTGCACATTTGTTTGGATGTAGTCCACTGCGGTGATTAGAGATCAGAGCAAAAGTCACAGGTGAAAAATCCATCTCAAGATGTTATTTGTTCCATTACATGATAGCTGGTTATTATCCGGTCCAAGCTGGAAGACCAGCAACAAACAACCCAGCAATTAACGTTAGTTGGTTATATTAAGGTAGTTATGATAACTGATCAACCAGCTAATTACCAGTTAGAAACCAGCTACCATCGTAAACTGGACCATCCTGCACAGTTTTAAAGGATGTGTTTGTATTTTAATACTTAAGATTAGATCATTTCTTATTGTATTTGTTATTGTACAGCATTTGTTAGACTCTTATATTGTTGTGAGGTTTATTTGCTTTGTTTTCATAAGCTTATAATAACAAACACTCCTCAGCACTTGGATACACAGGACATTGTCCAGCGGACACCAGATGGCACAAATGAAAAATTGGTCATTACTCAACATTTCCTATATTATTTTCATGGACAGACTCTGTAGATAAAGGATTGTGGATTAAGTGTTGGGAACAATGGTTATTGTTCCAATGGGAGACTTGAGAAAGGAACGAATACATTGCGAGTGCTGTGCACCTGTGGGAATTGAATGCATGTGTGAGAGAGAAATGCAATTCAACTAAGGAACCCTGGAATTCCCCTTTTGGCTGAGAATGGTTGCCTTTTCCTGCTTTTTAACTTAGCACCTATTGTTATCGTGGAAACCATGCGTTGCCACTGGAAACCCAACATCAACCTGTTTTGTGTAGTTACAGTTATGCATTTTTACAAACTTGGACAGCACTGCTTTAGGGCCTTAACTCTTAGGTTTGCGGTAATTATGTTCAGAATGTACAAATAAGACACTTTAAATTAAAGAAGTTACACAACAGTGACATCATTTACATTTTGTGCTGTCCTTGAAAACCTGGTATGTCTGGCCCCAACTGGCTGCCTCCAAGAACCCTGGGTAGCCCAGATAGAGCCACAACACCAATGTCACACTCTGGCCACTCTGCCCCCGCTCTCTACAGACCTCCCAAGAAAGGTCTACCCGACCAGAGGCCCAAATATAGCATGTATGACCAAAATGGTGGAACAGGAGGAAATGGTATGCCTGTAAGATATATGGCTACTGGACCTTCAGGTAAGAGACTTATAACAGAAACATTTAAACTTTTTTTAGTGCATGATTATGCATCATGTTTTCTCCTCCGAGAAGAAAATTGTTTTATTCTGCTGATACACTTAAAAAGGATTTTAATCAAGTAAATCCATGTAGTTTAGAATTTAAATATCTTAAATAGATTACACTGCCCCGCATCATATTTGCTGAATGAAATCCAATACTTGTTTCTTGCCAATTTTGAGTGGCTAATTTCTAAAAAAGTGCCTGTTTTGCTCTAGCATGCATGCCACACTTTCTCACAAAATATGTTTAGCTTTCAACAACTATTTGTGAATAAGGTTTTGCTTTCAACAGCTATAGGTGAATAAGGTTTGCATTCTCCCTTAATTGCCGGAAAACTGCCACAAAGACATGATTCCTAATTTTAGGAGCCAGGCTAAAATTGTTTGTTCATTTCACATGTATGATGATTCTGAAGACAATATTTTATGCCTAATCCTGATTTTAAGGTTAGAATTATGGCCAGTGATGGAAGAAAGTGCAAAAATGACCCAGATCTTTTCTGGTACATCTATGGGTTGCATATTTGAATACTTTTTGTAGTTAAAGGGGACATCAGATGCCCATTTTCCACAAGTTGGTATGATTCTTTAGGGACCTCATGAAATGTCTGTAACATACTTTGGTTAAAATTCCTCAATGGTTGTTTAAAACAACACCCTTTTTACCTTTTTTAAAAAACAGCTCTGTTCAGAGCTACCCGTTTTGGTGCACATTTCTAAAAATGATAATGAGCTACTGCTCACCCCACCCCTCTCTTCCGTGGGGCGTGTCGACACAAGACATATGAATATATCCATATATGGCTTGGAGGTAGTCTTAATTATATAGCTAACTATCTATGTAGAAACCGGCTGCAAATTGAAACCGCTCGCTGAATGACACAGTTTCAGACCCAGACAGCCCATAACAAACTAGACTTGTGTTTTCTTTTCAGCATTTCTTGGATGACAGACATGCCAGGAACCATACAAATGCAAAAAAAAATGTCATCCGATGTCCCCTTTAAAACTTTTTACATGTGTTTACAACGTTTAAAACTGTTTAGAATTGTCAACCTTACAAACACAGATATATATGAAACACAGAAAATTTTATGAAGCTTGTAATATTATCTGTTTTGTTGAATTTTTATCTTAAGACACACTTTGAATCTATTTGACAGTTTGTGCTTCGTAAGCTGAACTCATGTTTGTGTGCTCAGGTGTAACCATGCAACACCAGCATCAAGATGATCGCTCAGGGTCTACTACCTACCACCCCTTGTCTCCACAATTAGGAGACCGATACTATGCTCTTGGCCAGGGACCTAAAGAAGACCACCACACATGGAACCCCCACATGACCAGCCATGAACTTCATGTCAGTGATGCCTGCATGTTCATTTATAATTATTATTATTCAGCAGGACTTGTTGTGGTGTTCTAAATAGGATTGGAAGACAATTCAATTGGTCAATTATTCCTTAAACATCCCTAAAAATGGAAAAAAAGGGAAAGTCCTTCCAAAAGTAAAAGTTCTGTCATCATTTACTCGCCCTCATGTCCTTCAAAACCTGTGACTTATTTTCATTTGCAAAACACAAAAGGGGATATTTTGAAGAATACTGGCATGGCTTCTAATTCATTTTTTGTTGTTTGCTCAGAATCGGGGATCAGAGAAGCACATCTCTACTATTGATGCAGAGATAGACTCTCTTACATGCATGCTGGCTGACCTGGACAGTCACCCTCAGAACTCAAGCACACAGGTACAGCACACCTATGCTGTAACACTTTTGGGTATGCTAGTGAGTAAATGTGTTTGTTAAGGCTGGAATACACTACACAACTTATAGTATTTGCGTTTTGCTTGATATAATATTTTCAGCTTTATTGACCATCAGCCACCCTACTCTCTGAGATATTGGCATCTGCCACCAAAAAAACAATATTAGTCAAAAACTACCCATGATACACTACTTGATTTTCTGTGAAGTCTGTTAACTCCAGTCTCAGTCTGCCCAAAATCTGCATTTTGTATGCAAAAAATAAAATAAAATTCTCTCATTTTTTCCAACAGTTGTATGACAATGTGCCTTACAGCAAGCACCTTCCTATTGACCGCTATAACCCTCCCAACCAGATGGGGGCTCCACCACCAAGCAGACCATCAATGGGCTACCCCCCTCCACTCCAAAACCAGTACCACCCCGCCCCACCTTACACTTCTACGCCTCAGCCAGACTATGTTTACTCCTCCGTCGCCTCTTCCGTCCACAAACCTTATCCACAACCAGTGCCTGCCTCCTATACCACTGCCTCCACGCCAACCGGTCCACGTTTCACCGTACAGGTGAAAACGGCTCAACCCGTCACCTATTCTCAGAGCGGACGGCAGGCAGAGCAAGCTTACACCCCTCCACCACCCTGCCAGCATGCCCCTCGTCCCCCTCAACAAGAACGGCCGCATTATGAGCCACAGGGACAAGGCTGGTACCCAGCGCCACCACCTCCTGCACAAGAACCTCATGGAGATCCAGCTGCCTATAAGGGGGGCTCAGGAAATATGTCAGGAGGGCGAGCCGGCCAGGGACCACCGGTGAAGAAGAGTCAAGACCAAGTGTCAGCATATCAGTCTAACAAGGTAAGACTTATTTGTCAGTGAGGTTGATGCTGGTTTGTCAAGTTGTAGCAGAGATGGAAATTTTCTGTCATGAAAATGAACACGGTTTCTATTGAGTGTCATTTAAAAAGAAGAAAAAAGTGATTTTTTATCTTTCTGGATTGATTTATTCATTGTAGGTGAATGGTCCTTTATTTTCTGACTTGATACGAAATAAAATACTTTTGATATATGTGGCTTGATGATAAATCAATAAAAATATATAATATCAATTGTCCTTCAATGCAATTAGATAAAATGTTTTGTAGTGTACATTTATATTGAATACAATAAGCTACACTTTTTAGAGTGCTTAAGTAGGATATAAGAATATAATATCTTTATATGTAATTGCATGATTACTTGTTTGTATTTGTAATATGGTTTAAGTGACAAGAATTTATGGTAAATTAAAATATATTGTAATGTAATTTCTGTTGAAATTTGTATTTAAATATTTTTGTAATTACACATTTGAAATTTACTTTAAATGTTCTATTGATGAACACACTACAGTTACAATTACAACTACTTGTGCTTTATTATGCTAGTCAGCACATCAAAATAAATGTACTTTAGGACAAAAAGATTATTAAAACATTATTAATGATTTAAAATAATTAAAGTTAAACTTTTAATTTGACATTATTAGTACTTTTTTTAAGTGTACTTAAATTAAGTGTTAAGAAACATTCTCAATATATGCAAGTACATTTTTTGACAAAAGACTTGAAAAGATTTGACGCACACTACAAGTACATGCAATACAATTAACTGCACTTTGATTTCACAAAGGTTGTGAATGTGAACATGTCTGAGAGGTAGTATGATTTTGTGTGTTTTAACTCAGAAAAGTAAGAGACTGTATAAAGAATGCATCCGTATAAGACAGATAACGTGTACAAAGTGAACAGCAAAAATGTTTCATATGTCCAGTATACTTATCAATGTCTTTCTATGTTCTGCCAGCAGGGGGCAGCACCACATCCAGAGGAAGAGTTGGAACGACTCACCAAGAAGTTAGTGTATGACATGAATCATCCCCCTACTGAGGAATATTTTGGTATGCTCCAATATTTTACATCCTCATTGCTGTGCTTTTGCTTTTACTTTTTTTATGTTTCAATCATTGTAATGGGTTTCTCTCTCTGTCTTTTTCTCAGGTCGATGTGCTCGGTGTGGGGATAATGTTCTGGGAGATGGCAGTGGTTGCATTGCCATGGAGCAGGTGTTTCACGTGGAGTGTTTCACCTGTATCACCTGTCATGCCCGTCTGAGAGGCCAGCCCTTCTATGCACTAGACAGGAAGAGCTACTGCGAGAGCTGCTATATAGTGAGTTCTATTTATCTGTCGACTTCTCTTGGTTTCTGTCCTTTATTATATGTTTTTTCTATTGATATTGAAACTTTTCTCACTTGTTCTTCCTCTCTGTTTACAGAGCACACTTGAGCGTTGTTCGAAATGCTCAGAGCCCATCCTAGACCGGATCCTGAGGGCGATGGGAAAGGCTTACCACCCTCGCTGTTTCACTTGTGTGGTTTGCGGCTGTTGCCTGGATGGAGTGCCTTTTACTGTGGATGCCACATCTCAGATCCACTGTATTGATGACTTTCACAGGTACTCAGCAACTTTTTTTTTTTTTTGCTGTTACTGTGTGGTGTGTAGTCTCTGTTTCTATTGATAAACAAACAAATGCAGATAGTGGAATGCCATGTTGTTGTTTTTTGAATGGATATGAGGTTCTACCAAATGTCTGATCAGTTACTACATGGATTTTATTATTAAAACCTTGTTTGCTGCTGCTTTGAACAGGAAGTTTGCTCCCCGCTGCTCAGTATGCAGCCAGCCCATAATGCCAGAGCCTGGGCAGGAGGAGACAGTGAGGATCGTTGCACTGGATCGCAGTTTCCATGTTAACTGCTATGTATGTGAGGTAAGAACTTTAAGGCTAAATTTTGAGGCAGTTGTTTCCTGTAGTGCAGTGCCTTAATTAAATTAGAATAAGACAACACTTTCAGGGCTGTTAGCGATCAAATGAAATCAGCGTCAACAAAAGCCATCTTTGCACTGGAGAGGCGACATATTTAGACATTTAGATGTATTTACACGTTGTTAAATGCAGCTCAGAGGTGGCATGAATGCATTTACACTGCAGTTGCAATTGCATGAATAATACTATGAGATTTTTTTTATATAAAATGTTGAAAATTGAATATGAAATAATGTAAATGCATAATAATAAGTGAAATGGACTAAATGAGTGCTACAGAAAACTGTGTTTGGGTTGTAGGACTGTGGTCTTCTCCTCTCTTCAGAGGGTGAGGGAAGAGGCTGCTATCCCCTGGACGGACACATCCTGTGCAAGAGCTGCAGCGCCCGTCGCATCCAAGATCTTTCTGCCAAAATCTCCACTGACTGCTAATGCCCCCGTGCCATCACTCTGTGCCCTTTCTCTCCTTCATGGTTATTCTTCAGAATGTACCACTATCTAAACATCCACCACCTGGTATTTCTTCCATCCTTGACTTTACGTGTTGATCACACAAATAATATGAAGTCGTCCCTCTCAGGGTAGCATAGAGCTGAGGAGAAAAAAATAGCTCTTGTGCTTAGAGTAGTTCCACTGGAAAGCTGTTTCCTCCAGAATATAGAAAAACAGGTGGTGAATGAAATATGATGGTATTTGTGTATAATCCTCAGCGTATGTGTGTTTATAAAAAAAAAATGGGAGTCTTGTGAACAGGGTGCATTTCTGCCTTTGGAGAAGCAGTCACTTTTACAACACTTAAATAATAACCTTTAATGGAAATATAGTAACAATGACACAGTTTCCTCAAATAATGCTCCAATTCTGCTGGCAGTTGGGGTCACTTCATATTGTCCCCTTTCAGATCATCTGTTCTTTATCCTCTCAAAAACAAAAACGTGTTGTCGGCGGATATCCAATACTCACTATTTTAATACTTGAAATCACGAATGTTGAAGGATATTATTACTGTATTTCGTTTACTGGCTTGATATTGGTTCATTCATCATGATGCTAATGATAATTCTGGTAAAAAGGTGGGAAAAGTTTAACACGGGCAGCTGTTTTGTTCTGATTTCCCTTCAGTCTCTAGCTGGTTTATGCTGATTTCTGAAACTCTTACATGAGACGTGTTGTCAGATAATAAAGGGTCAGTGTATTTAATGACCGCTTCAATGAAGGAAATCTTTTGACAGGTGTGTGTGTTTGATCAAAGTGGTTGATTTCATATTAAAGCTGAGTAGCTGCTGTCAGGTAATTGAGTTTTCTGCTACATTCAGTGGTTTGGTTTTGGCAGCAGGGTGCATCATTTTCAAGGAGTTTGAATATGAGAGAAATAGAGAGCGATTAGTGAAAGGAATCTACTAGGTTAGATGAATGACAAATGTGGCTTCTCATTAGAAACAACCCATAACATCAAGGAACTTAGTTGCAATTTTGACTAACAGAATGTAAGTGGTCAAGTATGAAGGTTACAAGGAGGTAAAGTACGTACTAGAGAAATTACTTTCAGATTGTTACACAGATTGTTACTGATTGGCTTTTTTTTTTTTTTTTTTTTACATCTTTTCTGTATTTGTATTATGTCAAAATGCATTTTTAATGGTCTGTTATTTGAATAATGTGTAGCAGCAAGCATCAATTGCTTAATGCTGTTATATAAAAAGGTTTCAAATAAGCTGTTGATCGTTTGAAGCAAAATAATTAAGTGCTGGTGTTTGCATTTGATGAATGACACAATTATCTAGAAACTAAAAGCATAAAGTGGTTCAGATGGTTGCATGCTTTATTTATTGATTTGTCTGGAATAGTTTGTAAGAGTATTCCAACATAGTGTCCATCTGGTCAGTTTGCTGCCAAAAAACTTTTTCTAAACCCGTCATTGCAGATGATTGCTAATTGATAAACTGCCCTGGAACTGCACAGTCTGTTTTAATGACTGATTTACTTTGTAAGCAGCCAATTTATTTCAGGGCATGGTTGGATGAGTTTGCTTTTTTTCTCTGATGTTGATTGTAGGGAGAGAAAAGGTTCAGTTATAAATTCATCTGTTTTTACTGCAAATGTGTATTGACTTGTAGTTTGTACTGGCCATGTTCTGATTTATGATTTGATGAACTGTGAAAAAAAAAAAGACAATTGCTGTTTGCATAGAGCCAATCACACATAAACACACTTTCTCTGATCACGCTTTATTACAGAGGCAGTCCAATGACATTGTTGCATGGTCAACACAAAAACCTCTCAAGAATTGTTTTAATTTAATTTAAACTTTACTATAATCACTTGGCAATCAATTCCACCCATGAAACAGATACTTTATAGAATACAGTACATAAAAGTGCATACAGTCTCTTGTACTGGAATAGTATCACTGGTGTCATGTGCTAGTGAATTTAAGAACATTGTTTGTTAATACAGATGGTATAAGAGGAGAAACTGAAGAACATATAGATTGGTTATTACAATCCATGATGTATGCACATGACCAGAAATCCTCTTAATATTGATGCCTACACAAGTATAACAATGTTTGAAATGGTGTTGAAATTTTAAACCAAGCAGGTTGATTAACAAGAAGTGAAGGTCTTCCAGTAGAAATTCCGGCAGCCTGCTTTGCGTTCTCGTTGGGAGAGAGGAATCTGGCGAACCACTTCATTACGAGCCTCAAGATCATCAATGCTTTCAAGAGCATCTTTCTCCTCAGGTGCCACTGACTCAGAAAGCTGCTTCAGAAGAAGCAAACGCGAGAAATCCTGAAGCTGAAGAGAGAAAAGATTGATGATTCAGAAACTTTTCACTGTCAAAAAGAAAAACAAGACTCTAATTTTAACTTGCTTTGGTGCTTAGACATGCATGTTATTATTTTCTATATTTACACAGACATTACCTTCACAACTAAGTGCACTGAAATTTTAAGTTGTGAATAAAGATTATTGGTGTGTTTTAAAAGAAAATACCATTCATTCTTTCAACTTTGAAATTTCACATTTTGTTAAATGTGTTACTTGCTGTTTATTTGTAATTATTTGTGGTATTCATTAACGATTTCTTAGTGAGATTTGTTTTAAAGACATTTTTCAGTGTACAATTTAATAACAATTTTCACTCAGAAATTGCTAGTAAATTTGACGACGTTTAACAATAAGGGTTTATATATTAACATTAGATAACTAACATGAAAAATATTTCTAAAATAGTAATTATTCTTAAATATTCAATATATAGTAATGAATACTAAAAGCAAAAGTTGTATCTGTAGTATTTAATGGAACTGAGCCAACAGCTGAAATTAATGGTAACACTTCCAAGTCCCATTAGTTAACAATAGCGCATTAGCTAACAAATAGCAATACATTTGTCACAACATTTATTAATCTTTGATAATGTTACTTAATAAAAAATATAACTCTTCAACTATACTAAAAGTTTAAGAGGAACTAAGATTGTTAAATGGTTTATGAAGTATTTTTTCATTGTTAGTTCAATTTTTACTAATGTAGTTAACTAATGTTAATAAATTAAAACTTATTGTAAAGTTTTACCAAATATACTACCAATTTCTGAGATAGAATTGTTTCAAAATGCTCAAAAATGGCTTTGAAACCATTTTTAATCACAAATTAATTCAGTCAAATTTACAAATAGTTATAAAGAAATGGCAAGTAACACTAAATTAAGCATGAAATTAAACTGAAATTTCTTGTAAAACACTCCAATAATCTTTTTTTATTTACAATTTTGAATTTTTTTTTTTTTTACAATTTTTGCCATTTTTTTATTGTACACTGAAAAATGGAGTAGAAACAATTAACACATTGAATCAAATATGGAATTTTAAAATAAATAAAAAAAATTGTAGAAGAGTTTCTGTCTTACCTCATTCTCTTTGGGATCCATTTCTGATCGTAGCAGCTGGAGCAGCATGTCTCCTCTTGGTGCCGAACTGACGCTGCAAAGCAGCAAAGACATGGACAGAGTCGCCAAAACCACCTGTAAAGGGGAGAACATCTTTTCAGGACTGTAAAACACTGCCTTTTGGAGGGGTTTAAGGATGACAGGCTTTTATAGGCGCCAAAGGTGGCATCCTGGGGTCGGTTTATGTATTGGTCGAAACATAACCACATAGGACGGTGGTGGTGTGTGGTGGGTGTAGAGGAGCAGGGCTGAAGGGTGAAGAGACATTTGTGCATGGGGAGGGACTCTCAGTCCCAGTAGGAATGATGTTTGATAAGGTCACACCAAGATGTTACTTTTGCATCAGAAGCATTATCAATTCTGTCATTTGCAACAATATATCAAGTAAAAATGGATTGTCTAGGACTTAAATATACTCCTTTTTGACAGGTGAAATGTTATTAACTTTAGTGGAAAGGTCCTAATGAACTGGTAGGGTGTTAATTATTACAGGGTGATGATGCTGTTATGTTCTGGTAAGGCGTGTGGTGTCACTTGCAATTTGAAGAGCCATGCATTTCTGTGTCTTGTTCTCACTATGAGGTCCTCGTTAGACTAAGGGATTAATGATGCAAAGTGACTCAAATGTTAATAGGTCTGCTTTGTCATTATTTCACACCGTCTTCCATCTCTGGTGATTTAGTTGACTGCGTTGCAAATACAGTATATAGAGAGATCCTGTATCAAATTTGATACTCGTGTGTGGATGATATCAATTATGTTTGCAGCTATACGTGACAGTCTAAATCCCACACATAAACCAACTTCAAGATCTCAGAGGGCAATTACTCAGACTTGGCCGTCTCAATGGGTGGCCATTAACATTTACAAAGGAGAGGTGGGCATGTCAGCGCTATGGGCATCATGCTGAGCATGTAAATGAGGCCTGTCTCATCCTTGGTTTAACATGCGTGAAGTTTATTTTGTCTCTATCTATCTATATATCTATCTATCTATCTATCTATCTATCTATCTATCTATCTATCTATCTATCTATCTATCGATCATTGTGCTTTCTTTTTTAATATATTTTGTTATTAATATTGATATTCTGACCTGCACTTTAAGCAACATTCTACACATGAAATGGGCTGCTGAATTAAATTTAGCTAAATAAATATGTAAACAAATATTGCTGTTACTGTTCTATCCTTAATTATTCATTTGTTTATTAAATAAAAATGTTGTTATATTCTGACCTGCACTCTGAGCTACATTTATAGCCTATGAGAAAGGTGCAGACAAACCTTTATATATATATATATAATAGAAACATGAAACAAAATTGTGTGTGTGTGTGATGTATAATTTTGTTAAATAATAATATTTAATATTTTATTATGTTAATAATTTCTCATTTCATTTTTTTAAATACATTTGTATTTGAAAAACATAATAATTTTAAATCATTTTAGCATAAAGGCTGCAACATAACAAAATGTGAAAAATTAAAATGTCGACATTTTTTTCTGAATCCACTGTACCTGTACATAAAAAATATTACAGTTGCATAAAGAAGAATTTTCACTAAATGGCAGGCTCACAGTGGTTTGATATAACTTGATTACAAATACATTGCACTTACATAGTCACATAATTATTTTATTTTATTTATTTAGCATGTGCCTCAGTTATCAATGTACACACTCATACAAATATTCCCTAAACAAAGGCGCTCACATGGATTCTTTCTTTCTTCTGTACGTGCTGCTGATCCAAAGCTTGGTCAAACGCTTTCATTTATCAGCACGTTCGATGGAGACACCACAGACAAAAATCATTGCCCTAACATGACTTGTATTTTGGAAGTGTCGCTGTTATCAGTCTGCGCATGCGCTCGTCACAAAGCAGGAAGTATCTGTTACAAACTGACAACAGACCAATCACGGCCGCTCGATCCTGTCCCCATATTTATACTACACTGAATTCAAACATATATGTGACAGTGATGTCTCGAAAGACCAAAAAAGAGGAATACTATCGCTTCTTCACTGTGACAGATCCACGCACACACGAGAAAGGACACACGGAATATAAAATAACAGCAAGGGTTAGTAGCATCAAATCTCTATATCACAGAGAGGAATAATACTGTATATACAGTCTCGTTATTTACAGTTGATCTCAGATTTCTGAGCATTTTGTTTCGAATGGACTGTTGTGTTGATTTCAGGAATAGTATCTTATTTATTAATATTCTAAATAACCAAGATATTTATCATTTACTCGTCAACTGCTTTGTACACTTTGATAAACTGTGCTTCATAACTACAAAAACAATATATCAAGATAACTTATACTGGTAGAGAGTGTTAATAAGTACTAGTACAAGGCATTGTTAATCTGGTTTGCTTTGAAACTCGTGATTTAAAGAGTCTGGAACGAGGTCACGTGACATCAGTGTCTCCCCCTTCCTCATTCATGCTGACAATAATCAGCCCTTTCAGATCCTCTCCCTTTTGGTGTAATGTGGTTTAACTTATATGTGTCTTTCTCCGCAGTTTGTATCAAAGACACAGCCGGCGAATGTTAAAGAGGTATCATTATCCTTGTGTTCTTGCATTTGTGCACGTTACGTGGGGCTCATTGTTGGTTTGATTGGCAGGTTGTGGTGTGGAAGAGGTACTCAGAGCTGAAGAAATTACATGGAGAGCTGGTGTACACTCATAGGAACCTGTTCAGGCGACAAGAGGAGTTTCCGCCTTTTCCACGAGCACAGGTTTTTGGTAAGGTGACACAGAATTGCTGAGACATGATACAAACAAAAGATTTATGACCTGCTTCACCTTCTAAAAAAAAATTAATAAATTCAGTTGCATTTTTTATGACTTCACTTTTTATGACTGCATGTCTGTTTCTTTGTGTTTGTTTAACATTTCTCACTGCTGTCTCTATTCTCTGTTTTGTCATTTATTTCTCTGTCTCGCTCTCACAGGGCGTTTTGATGAGGCTGTGATTGAAGAGAGGAGGAAAGCAGCTGAGGCCATGCTGCTCTTCACCATAAATATTCCTGCTCTGTACAACAGCCCTCAACTCAAAGAATTCTTCAGGGTAAGACATATACAGACCTTATGGAAATATACATTTATATAATTTATTCTGTTTTTATTTTTTTACCTATAAAGTCTGTACACGACCATTTAAAAGTTTGGGGTTAGCATGATTTTTTTTTTTTTTTTTTTTTATTTATTTCTTTTTCTTTAAAGAAATTAATACTTTTATTCAGAAAGGATGCATTAAATTGATCAAAAGTGACAGTAAAGTATCGTAAACCGAAGGGTTCGTAGCCCATCCGTGCCTCCAAAAAAAAAAAAAAAAAAAAAAAAAAAAGTGACAGTAAAGATTTTTACATTGTTACAGAAAATTCTTCTTCAATACTGGTTAATCTACTCAGCATAAGAATCCTGAAAAGAAACGTATCACAGTTTTCACAAAAGTATTAAACTGCACAGTTGTCAATGTTGATAATAATAAAGGTAAATGTTTAAACTGTGACATATAAACTGTGGATACATTAAACTAACCAGTATTTATGTGAAATAGAATTTTCTGTAAAAGTCTTAACTGTCACTTTTTTCTGAACACTAGTTCAGAATATTAGAATGATTTCTGAAGGATCATGTGACACTAAAGACTGGAGTAATGGCTGCTGAAAAATCAATAAATAAATCAAATAAATTAAAATATTTGAAATTGTAATAACATTTCAAGATTTTACAATTTTTCTTCTGAATATTTATAATGCAGTTTCGTTGAAAATAAAATTTAAATAAGTTAAATAAAAACTAAAAACTTTTTTAATGATACAGATAAAATATTGAATTTTATAAATATATAATCTGTAATGTGTTATATATATATATATATATATATACAGTACAGGTCAAAAGTTTGGAAACATTACTAGTTTTAATGTTTTTGAAAGAAGTTTCTTCTGCTCATCAAGCCTGCATTTATTTGATCAAAAATACAGAAAAAAAATGTAATATTGTGATATATTATTACAATTTAAAAGAATGTTTTTCAATTTATTATACTTTAAATTATCATTTATTTCTGTGATGCGAAGCTGAATTTTTAGGATCATTATCACATGATCCTTTAGAAATCATTCTAATATGATGATTCATTATCAAAGTTGGAAACAGTTCTGCTGCTTAATATTTTTTCAGAACATGTGATACTTTTTTAGGATACTTTGATGAATAAAAAGTAAAAAAAAAAAAGCTATGTTTTTAAAATATAAATATTTTGTAATAAAAATATACACTACTGGTCAGTAATTTGGGGTCAGTAATTTTTTTTTTTTTTTTTTTTTTTTAATAAAAATCAATACTTTTATTCAGCAAGGATGTGTTAAATTGATAAAATGTGATAGTAAAGAAAATATCTTATTAGAATATATATTTATTAGAATTTTTTTTTTTTTTGAATAAATGCAGTTCTTTTAACCTTTTATTCATCAAATATATTAGACAGCAGAACTGTTTCCAACACTCATAATAAATCAGAATATTAGAATGATTTCTAAATGATCATGTGATAGACTGGATGTTACATGTGACACTGAAGGCTGGATTAATGATGCTGAAAATTCAGCTTTGCATCACAGGAATAAATTCTTTTTTTTAAGTATATTCAAATAGAAAACTATTATTTGAAGTTGTAATAATATCTCACAATATTACTGTATTTTTGATCAAATAAATGCAGGCTTGATGAGCAGAAGAGACTTCTTTCAAAAACATTAAAAATAGTAATGTTTCCAAACTTTTGACCTGTACTGTATATATATGTGTGTGTGTGTGTGTTTGTGTCTTGTTGTTGACTTCCCATCATCCTAATGTCGAGGTTTGGAACAACATGGGGGTGAGTAAATGACAGAATGTTTTTTTTAGTAATCCCTTTGGTCTTTTTTCTCCTGTCTCAGGGAGGAGACGTGAGAAGACCAATGGAGACAGCTGCCATTTCTGCATCTCTTCCGCCGCCTCTCATTCCCCTTCCTGAGAGGAACGCTGAGCTGTTGGCTGAAGAGGAGACAGGGAGAGAGGCTCCAATCCAGGTCCAGGAGCTGGAGTCCAACCAAAGACTGACAGATCTCAGCCAACCTGAAATGGCAGTAGAGGCTCTCAGTGACATGGAAAGCAGCCCCACACAAGAAACAGAAACAGAAATACAAGGACTGACAGAAAAAGAGAGAGAGACTGACATCACAACACATAAGAATAATGGCACAGACCAATGCTCTGCTGCTACCGACACTACAACACGTTAGTTCCCTTATAGTTATCAATCCTAAAAAGTCTTTTCATTCTGTTTTTATTTGATTTCCAGCTAATTTAGCTGATTTTTCAATTGCTGCTCTTCATCTTCCAGCGGTCTCACTTGAAATTCCAGGCTCTCCAGTTGACCAATCAGAAGAGTTTGATTCACTGTTTGACTCTGGATTGGATGAACATTCATACAAGGCCCCGCCTCCGCTTTCAGATACAGACCTTGCTATTTTTGACCCATGTGCCAAAGAAGGTAATGATGTCTGCACAGTTTTACTCATCATTTCTACATGTAATTGGTTTTCTTGTTTTTTTTTTCAATGCAAACCTCACTCTCATCACCTTACTCAATCTTTCAGATCAACCGTATGGATCACCCAGCCATGCTGAACTCCTATCTGTTCCTCTAACCGGTCCAGATGGGACGGAGTCTGCTGGAGATGTGAGCTATGTGTACCAGGCCAATGAAGAGCTGAATGCTGCCAAGGAACGAGAGCGAGAGGGTGAATACAGTACAGCAGTACAACGATATAGGACGGCTGTTGATATATTTATGAAAGGAGTGCAAGGTAAGAGAAGGAGGCTGTTCTTGATAGTGTACTAACAAACAGCAGTATCCCACAATGCTTGACTTGACTTCAAGTTCCAGAGTGACTAATGAACTAAAAGTTATAATGTGTACAAAATTGAGGGTAAAATGCAAAATATCTACACTACCCTTTTGTGGTCGGTAAAATATATTAATATTTTATGCTTATATAAGGCTGCATTTATTTGATCCAAAAAATACTCATTTATTTATATTCATTTATTTCCAAAAAAAAAATCATACTCACCCTAAACTTTTGAACGGTAGTGCATATTTATTTACATATTACATTCATTTTATCTATTAATAAAAAATATATAAATAATAAATTATTTTGTTTTGTTTTTTTAATCTAAATAAAAACAAAATTGAAAAACTGGCAGATTACATATGCAGACTGAAGATCCTAAATCGGCCAAATACCAGTTTGCTGTTAACATGCAATGTATTTTTTTTCCCTCAAAGCAGGAAATGAGCTCTATTTGGATGCAATACAAAATATTTAAATGGTAGGACGAAACTAAACCTCACAACATCCCTTTGTTCTACCTTTTTTCTCTTCTCTTTCTATTACTCATTCTCTCTCGCTAGGAGATGTAGATTTGAAGAGGAGAGAAGCAGTGAAGAGGAAGATTGCAGAAATCCTAGAGCATGCCGAGATACTTCTCTCCATACAGACTCCCACTCACGAGCACAATACATAGAGAAACAATTTAAGCACACACACACATACATACCAACTCAAGCTTCATCAAACCTGGGATACCCAAGCACACTCCCACATACGTACTCTCATCAACCTGAGTTTTGACTAACACACACACACACATATATTGAAACAGTTCCACCACAGTTTCACTTAAGTGCAATTCGCTGGCCACCCACACAGTCAACATACACACACACACTTGACTCCCACACTAACCTTCCCACTTACTCAGTTACATTTGTAGGATCTGTCCAACAGTACTATACTCCCTGTAATGTAAGACCACCACAACAGATTTTTACTTCATTTTACACTATTTTAACTTGATAATCTGATACATTTTCTGATCCTAAGGCACTGGAAATGTCTTTTAATAATCTAGTGGTTGATCTGCTGTGTGTATGAAGCTGTTATGTTATGTAAATGACTGTTTAAATGAAGACATTGCCTTTTCAATGAATTCTGCCTGTTTTGTAAATAAGTTATTTAAAATATGAATTATTGTTATCAACATGGAATGGCATTTGTGAACTATTTTACTTCCGTAATGTGACATTTCATTATGGAACAGGATGTTCAGTGAGAGTGTGTATTCAAAATGTAGGGAAGGGGTTTGATTCCATCCACTGGGAATTGATTGGATGGTGGGCGTTTCATTTCAGAGTTTACAGTCGATTGTAAAATGCTACTCCACTCCTGAAATTGTGTTTTTCTTTTTTGGGGAGGCTGTCATTATTGGCTTTTATTGCTGTAGCTTTTATTGCATTAGCATTAGCTGGCATTAAATTGCTGCATGCTCATACAACAGTAGCTTAAGGAAAAGTTACAGGTACAATACAAGTTGGAACTGTAACGGAATAGTTACTGTTACAGAAGTCACATCATTCACCAAAATAAATGAATAAAAATAGCTAAAAATGTACTTATCCTCCAGCCATGTAGATGAGTTTGTTTCTTCATCAGAACAGATTTGAAGATTTGGATTTAGCATTGCATCACTTGCTCACTAATGGATCCCCTGCAATGAATGGGTGCTGTCAGAATGAGAGTCCAAACAGCTGATAAAACACAACAATAATCCACACGCAATCCACACGACTCTAGTGAAAGCTGCATGTTTGTAAAAAAAAAAAAAACTAAAAACAAATCCATCATCAAGACATTTTGACTTCAAACTGTTGCTTTCTGCTAAAATACAAGTCCTCTATATTAATGCTTTGCTTTCGAAAAAGTTGTCTGAATCAGGAGAGATATGCACTGATCGAGCACTGTTTACAAGCAAAAACAGTCTTAAACCATTTTAAATAAATATGGATTTTTGATGTGAAAGTACAACAGGCGATGGACTTGTTCACTAAAGGAAGCGTTATTTTGGATTATGGACTGGTATTTTGGCTAGTTTAAAGATTAAAAACATCTTGATGGATTTGTTTCTTTCAAACATGCAGCTTTTCACTTCACAAGACAATAATTTGTATACTTGAATCATGTGAATTACTGTATTATTGTTGTACTATGAATTACTGGATTATAGTAATATTTTCTCAGCTGTTTGGACTCTCATTCTGACGGCACCCATTCACTGCAGAGGATCCACTGGTGAGCAAATTTCTCCAAATCAAACAAACTCATCTGCATCTTGGATGGCAAGTACATTCTGAGCAGATTTTCATTTTTGAGTGAACTATTCTTTAACATAATGAATTAAATTGATTCAGTTCTTTTTGAATATGGAATATTCGTCTAAATGGCTGTTTGAATATTGTTAGATATTAACCAACAGCTTGCATGGCCTAGGTGATGTCAAAAAAAGCCCCTTAAAGACAAAACTGATGAATCGTGCACAATAGGACCAGGAATAGGTCCGTTTTCATATCATGTTGACTTTAATGAGTTTGGGTGCAGTTTCTTTAATACACCACCAGGTGTCGCTGTTTTGCCTGAACTAGATCAAGACATCAGCGCAGATAAATCACCATGTCTTAGAGCCATCGTGTGTCGGGCGCACTTTGGCTCTGTTTCTGGAGTGGGGTAAAAGGGAAGTAACGAGTATAAAGGACAAAAAAAAAGATTACATAGCAGAAAGAACTAAGGGATGAGCAGAGGATGAGCGTGGATCATCTCTATTGTCAGTGGATGGAAAATATCCCTCTTTTCCCTCCTACTGTTGTTTTCTCTCTCTTTCTCGCTCTCCCGTCGGGCTTGTGTATTTGCTGTTTTAAGCTGCCTGGGGAGAATGTGGAATGGAGAGATGTTACCGCACCTGTGTGTGTGTGTGTGTGTGTGTGTGTGTGTGTGTGTGTGTGTGTGTGTGATGAAGAGAGTGACAAAAAGGAAACCGGGGGGAGATGGAGTGTGTTTGGGCATTAGCATGCTGAGAGTGTCAGCTCTCGATGTCCCTCTCTCCCCCTCTCCATCCCTCATTCTATCTCTCACTCACCAATCCCTCTCTCCTCAGTGTCCATGGCAATTATACCATCAAAACACTCCAGCCAAAGAGGATAATTGCAACCTGAGTACTGCGGAGCGACTGAGAGGGAGAGTGAGTGAAATTGTGTGTGCGCGAGCGCGTTTTCTCACGTCTGTGGTATCTGTGAGAGCGCGAGTCGGTGCATTTGATTGTGTTCCTGAGGTTCTCCACCGCATTGTGAGAGTCATTTCGGTCAAAGATCAAAGAATATGTTTGCGGTGCTGAGAGGACAAGGACAATCCATTGAAGACATGCACACACTCACCGTTTTAATGATGTGCATTACCGCAGTCAGTTTAGTGAAGCTCAAGGTCAGAGGCGTAAACTCGAAACAGAGCTTCAGTTTTATCAGAAAGCTGCTGAAACAGTGGCTCGACTGCATTCAGCATCCAGTATTGTGACGGTGAAATATTTATGACGTTACTAATTATTCTATTTCAAATAAATGCTGTTCTTTTGTTTTCAACATTGATAACAGTAAAACATATTTATTAAGCACCAAATCAGCATGTTAGAATGATTGAAGATCATGAGAGTAATGATGCTTTACCATCACAGGAATAAATTACATTTTAAAATATGTAAAAATATAAAACCGTTCTTTTAAATTTGAATAATATTTCTGTTTTTGCTTTTTTGTTTTTTGTATAATATTACTTTTATTTATTTATTAATTGTATCAAATAAATGCAGCCTTGGAGAGCATAAGAGATTTCTTTCAAAAACATTAAAAAAATCCTGACAACCTCAAACAAATATAATTTAGATTTAAACTTATATACAAACGCTGTTAAAATATATAGGCCTATATATATATATATTTTTTTTTTTTGTTACAGTACACTGAAAAATGGCTTTGAAACACTTTTCACTCAGAAATTAACAAAGAAATGTCAAGTAACACATTGAATTAAACATGAAATATTGCAGAAGGAAAAAGTGAAGGAAAAAAAAGTATTGCAGAAGTGAAATTATGATGCCAAATTCATTTATTAATGTTAACAGGCTAAACCTTGTTGCAAAGGTCGCTAAAGATATTTTTGAAAACATGATATGCATAATCATGTGCATAAAGTGATTTTTTTCCCATACTGACACTAGTAAAATGAGCATTTCTCAGTCATTCTGCACAGTTATTGTCTGCTAATGTCAAAATATCTCCCATTTGATCAGCCTGGCTGATGTATGCATCTATAGAAAATATCCTCTTAAACACTCTCACATCCTGCATTGTGTGGATGTGTCTTCTTTGGTGTTTTTACATCTATATGGTACTAATTCCTGAGGACTCGATTCATTATTCTGTCCCTTCAGTTTAAATATCCTCTAGTTCAACTGCAGTTGTCACTCACTGTCTCTCCTCAGTCACCTTGCCCAAGGCTGAATGTGTGAGTGCTCTTTTCTCTCATACACACTTTCCCTCAGAGGCGGCCAATGGGCAAACACTTTGCCTGTCCATCGACCCCCTCAAACGTCTATCTCCACTCCTGCTTTCTCTTTCTCTCTCTCCCTGCTGGAAACCACATTTTCATTCCGTGCATATTACCAACTCATAATGCAATATGTTTGATCGTGACTCATTCAAATGAGACATTTTGATATGTCTCCCACCATTTGAAAGGATCGACATTCGTGTGGCATTTTTAAAACACTGCTCGCAAATGGCTGCGTCCCTTTGGTGTATTTCATAGCTCTTTGTTAGAATTGCTCATGCATTTTAATATTGTTTGCTGTCAGTCATTTGGCTCCAGTTCAAAGGATTCAGTGTGAGTTGCTAATGTAGTTCAAAAGCCTTTTGGCCTGACCTTACAAAAGGTGTGTGTATGTTTACAGTGCAAATGGACTGTATTAACGGATAAGGAATTTAGCAAGGCATTTAACACCTGCATTGCACAGTTTTTACAAAGAAATGAAATGAAACAGACAGGAATCCGTTAGCATTAATGCCACTTGTCAAAGTATGCAGGATGTGTTAATGTCCTGTCTGTACTGTATTTATCCAATATTTATGTTTTCAATTACACTTGGATCGCTCTATAGTCACAAGCACCTTTTATTAATAAGGCTTTGTGTTACATTTCTTGTTTCCATAACAACAGGGTTATTGTGAACAGTTTGGTTGGTTGAGGGGTATTTCAGTGAAGTGGGGGAGAGAGGGAGTGATGGAAACAATGAAAGAGAGAGAAGGGGTGCTATGAAGAGGAGTGAAGGGACCGATAATCAGCTTTCACACATTGAGGGGTGGAGGAGTCTCTGATTATAAAGAGCTCTGTTGCTGCTTTTTCATTCTGGCCTTGGCATACAGCCTCATAGGGCACATGTTTGGGGGAATACGTAATCAAAAAAAGTTCATTTAGAACAACAAAAAACAGACCCTTTAGTTCTGAAATATTGTGTATATTATGTATCAGCCAATTATCTACTAACATCATTTTATGCACGCTGGTAGATATTCATAATCTCTCAAAACACTCAATTCTAAGTCAGAAGTTTATTCAGGCTTCCTGACAAAAACTGTAATCATAGGTTTCCATCATACTAAACTCAGTGTTGTTATGATCTAGCTCTTATGTAGCATAAGTCATAATTGTCAATAAAAAGAAAATGTAAAAAAAATACATTAAAAAAGAATGTGTACATTTCCTATTAGAATTCTATTATTATTTAGAACCTCTCCTAAAGCATTCCAGTGAAAAAGGAATCATCCCATTACCAAATATGTCCCTACAAGATAAACAAATTCTTTTTTTTTAGAGTCCTATGGAATTTTGCATGATCTTTATCGGAAACCTACTATTGTAATAATATCTTAGTAAACATTTAAAATAGCTATAAGAGGGTTTAAATTATGAAAGATTTTCTTTACATTTCTTGTTATATACACTACCGATAAAAAGTTTGGCTTGGTAAGATTTATTAATGTTTTTGAAAGAAGTCTCTATATGTGCACCAAGGTTACATTTGTTTACTCAAAAGTACAGTGAAAACATTAATAGTGTGAAATAATTTCAAAATAACTGATTCCTATTTTAATATTTTTAAAAGATCATTTATTCTTCTGATGCAAAGCTGAATTTTCAGCATCATTACTCCAGTCTTCAGTGTCACATGATCCTTCAGAAATCACCTTAGTATGCTGATTTGTTGCTCAAGAAACATTTATTATTATCGATATTGAAAACTGTGCTGTGTTGTGCTGCCCAATTTTTTTAAGGATCAGGATTCTCTGATTAATAGAAAATCAAAAAGAATAGCATTTATTTTAAATAGAATGTTTTGTAGCAAAATATTTACTGCTACTTTAGTGTGTCCTTGATGAATAAAATATGATCACTGACCCCAAACTTTGAAGCGGTAGTGTAATAGATAGACATTTTATCCTATTGGGAACATTGTAGTCCTGTGGCGAGCTATATGTATCAGAAAAGATATAGATCTATTGTGTGTTCTGCTCTAAGAAAATTCTCTCTTTTAAGTATCACTTTCAATCATAATAACAATTCCATTTGTTTTATGATTTATCCATTTGATTTATGACTTCAGATGAAGCAGAAAGCTTCTTACATTGCTTGAATGAGATATATCACTAATTAATAATTAATTTAAAATATTAGCAATAACTGTAGTAATTTTGTCAGGGGAAAAAAGGTCACCATGGTAAAATTACCTTATATGTACTTCAGATTATTTTGGTAAATCAAGTCGTTTTTGATTGGTGGACGCTCATAACCAAGTAGTTGCCCCACGTGGAGAGTGTGAGAGTGAAAGTGAGAGAGGAACAGTGAACTCTGTCTCTGTGTGTGTGTGTGTGTGTGTGTGTGCGTGCGTGCGTGCGTGCGTGCGCGCGCGCGCAACGGAGCAGCGGACATCCCTCCCTCACGCCTCAACGCCTACTGGCTGATCACCACGCGATAGAGTGCGCGAGGATGAGAGATGGACAGCGCGAGACAGGAGCGACAGCAATAACAGGAAACTCGGTGTCGCTTTTAACGCTGATGCTGCCGGTGACCAGTGGACACCTCGACAAGACCGAAATATAACACGACAAGAAAGCGACGGACCGGGGGATGCTTTCAGACTGAATATTTTGTAAGTTTTTAGATTTTTAAAAAATTCCTTTTTTACCTTTTGGGACATCTGCGTATTTGTTTGTCCTTGTCAAATGCGCCTCATTATTATCTGTTAATGAGTCTGTGAGGCGCGCGCACAGAGTTTACAAATGTCCGCTCGGGCGCTCTGCACCGCTATTCGAGCAGGAGCGATATATCCGTCTTCATAACGAGAAGAAAAGTTTAATGTGAACTCTACGATATTATTCACGGCGAGTTGGTTCGTGTGTCAGTAATTAACGCAAATCAGTTTCTATAATTTATCCATGAGGGTGTTGTCCTTCCATCTGCTACTTTTTTTCATGGCAGTTAAACGGCTTTATATTCGAGCAGTAATCTGATGACATCTGTGGCATTTGTGCCAATGAGGAAAAGGCATAAACGTCCATTTAGGAGAGTAATTTCTATTAATCTGATTTTAGGATAAATGAGGTTTTATCTATCTATCTATCTATCTATCTATCTATCTATCTATCTATCTATCTATCCGTCTGTCTGTCTGTCTATAAACAAAACTATTTAGTACTACAAGGTATGAATAAAGTAAAAATTCAGATTTAGAGCTTTGGGACTATGGTAATCTCATTAAAATATTTACTGTCTCGCCATCCGTATATTTGTGTTGTGCTGAGTATGTGTGGGAGAGGGAGAGAGAGAAAAAGAAGGAAGAGAGCAATAGAGTCAACAGTCTGAACAAACACAGGGTACAGCTGTCAGCGGATAGATAACGCACACATGCAGAGAGGAAAAAAAGAGGTGATGATGATGCCGATAACAATGAGAGGATTATGAACAATTTTTAAACCGATCCAAATAGCTGCATTTTTTGTCTGCTGTTATGCATTAATTTTTTAGCAAATTGTGCTCTCTTTAAAGATCCTGAAACCAGATTAGAACGGAAAAGGGGGCAATGGATTCCCCTTCGGATCGATTTCATCAGCAGCCCTCCCAGATGTGTCCCTTCGAACTGTATCGAAGCCTGCCAGATTCCAACCCCTCAAACCACCGATTTTCCCCAGGCAACCTGTCTTCCCACCCGCTCTTCTCCCCTCTCATGCACCCCAACAGCGTGTCCCAAAGGTGGGGTAGTTTCCGACAGCGTCAGGGCTTGTTCCCTGGGCTTCTGGTAGATGATGATGTAAGTGAGGAGGATGTGTTTGGGAAGAGAGAGTTTGCCGTTGGGGCTACGCCATCATTGCAGCGCTGTCCGGGAGAACGGGGACAAGGTTCGGCTCCTGAGCCTGGAGACTGGGGGCAGGATTTTGCTAGAGTCAGGAGACTCAGGATGGACTCGGCAGCTAGAAGCGAAGAAGAAATGAGGAAAGAAGGCAAGAGGGGGAGGAAGAGTACTGCTTCGGTTAGAATGGACGAGAAGAGGGGAGCAGAACAAGGGAAGAGGAGGGAAAGCAGGGAAGGTAGGAAGCGACAGCGGCAAGAACTGAAGCTTCAGCTGGAGGAAACCAGAGGGAAACTTCTAGAACTCCAACGCAAGGTGTGGAAAGTGTATGGAGGGCAGGCGGATGACGAGAAAGGAGGAGAGGAAGAACAAGAGAACGGGCCGATCAATCTCGATGAGGTTGCGGAGATGTTTTCCGACAGCGATGATCCGCTCATTGGCAGTGGTTTTTCTCCTCCGCGCTGTTCGTCTAAGAAACCCAATGAAACCAATGGCAATGTTGGGATATTTCCAGAGACGTCCGTGGACCTGGATTTGGAGTTAAATGGTGATCAAGTGTGGCTGGGATGCAGCCTGATCAGAGGTGAGTGGGAGAGCGCAGAAGGAGGTCAGAAGTTTGCTCAAGCTCTAAAACAGGAGCTGGCAAATGTTGTGGCTCAAGTTATCGACAGAGTTGTCCGTCTCTATGCCGAAACCGACCCCTCAGCAGTCACAATGACCAGTGTTCCCCAAGAAACCAGCATGACGTTGGATCTAAACCCAGACCAGAGGCCGAGGCCCCATCCGGCAGAGCAGGTGGAAGCATTGCCACTTCTCACAAAGAGTCCTCAGGATAAGAGGGCCCCTATTGCTCAGAGTGTGCCCAAGGACCTCCTCCTCCCTCAAGCAAATCCCAGCCTCACTCCGCTACCCCAGCCTCCTCTCCCGGCACTTTTACCCCCTAGGAGCAAAGAGCACTTCCTGCCCTCCTATCCCCCAGACAACCCCGTTCCCCTGCCCCTTCTTCACTACACCATGCAGAATCTCTTTGCCCGCTCCCTCTCCAGTTTGCCTCTTCACAAGGACTGCCTGTCTGAGTCTTTCATGGACTTCCGTTCACACAACTCTGCGTTCCCACCCCTCCCTTTGCTGGGCCAGCTAGAACCCCCTCCATCAGATAGAGCGAGGGAAGGGGGGATGAGAGGAGGCGGAGCAGGAGTGGTAGATGGAGGAGATGCAGCACTCTATCTTGCTGCTGGGTCAATATCCTTTTATAAAAATGATGAAAATAGATACACATATATATAAATATATGTACACTACTGTGCAAAAATTTGGGGTCAGTTAGATTTTTTTAAAAAGAAATAAATAAGGATGTATTAAATTGACAGTGAAGACATTTATAATGTCATTCAATATTTTAAATAAATGCCGTTCTTTTGAATTTTCTATTCATCAAGGAATCCTAAAGAAAAACATATCATGGTTTCCACAAAAAATATTAAGCAGCATGATAAGAAATGTTTCTTGAGCAGCAAATCAGTATATTAGAATGATGATGATCATGTGACACTGAAGATTGAATTAATTTCTGCTAAACATTAAGCCATATCATGACAGCAATAAATAACATTTTATTTAAAATAAATGTTAAAATATATTAAAATAGAAAACAGTTATTATTAATTACAATAACATTTCACAGTATTACAGTTTTCCCAGTATTTTCGATTAAATAGCCTTGGTGAGCATGAGAGACTTACTTTAAAATTAATAATAATTAAAAAAAAAAAATTACTGCCCCAAACCTTTTGACCGGTAGTATATATTTCATGTATTTATTTGTTTGTTTGTTTATTTGTACCAAATATTCCTTAACCATCTACACTCTCAGGAAGGTCTCTCTCCGTGCCACCTGAAGAAGGCCAAACTCATGTTCTTCTACACACGCTACCCCAGCTCCAGCACACTCAAGACATATTTCCCTGATGTCAAAGTGAGCATTAGTCATATCCCGAACACAAAATAGTATAGCTGTGTGTGCATAACCTGCACAAATTATATGGGCTAATGACTTATTGAATGAATTTATGCTGACCTATATACAGCAGTGTTTCCTTTTGAAACAGTTTGAATCAATCAGAACAGTCAGAGAAATGTCACTACATTTATAATGCATTAATATCAATGGAATTTTTATTAAAATTACATGACTGTATTATAATAAAGCTGTACTGATATCTTGATTGATATTCTGCCGGATTTAACTCTGCGTTTCTGTTTTTCTCTACACAGTTCAATCGCTGTGTCACTTCCCAGCTGATTAAGTGGTTCAGTAACTTCCGGGAGTTCTTCTATATCCAGATGGAGCGCTTTGCCCGTCAGGCAGCCAGAGAGGGGCTTGCATCTGCCAGGGAAAGAGCACTCCGCCTGGGCAGAGACACTGAGCTTTACCGCATTCTCAACATGCACTACAATAAGAGCAATGATTACCAGGTCAGTGTGTGCATGTGCACATGTGTAAAGGCTGTAAAGTGGTACGTGTAACCATTCAGTTATGTGTAAAAACATCATGCCCATTTACCAGGTTCCAGAGAGGTTTGTGGAAATATCTGAGGTGGCCCTGAGGGAGTTTTTCACTGCCATACAGAGTGGACGGGATGCTGATCCGTGTTGGAAGAAGGCCATCTACAAGATCATCTGTAAATTAGACAGCCCGGTGCCTGACAGCTTCCGTCTGCCCGGCTGCCCCACGGACACTTACCGGATGGGTTAAATAGAGTTTATCACACGCACACACATCCACAGCCACATAAAAAAACATTGTGCACGGATTGATATCATGAGTGTGCACAGAGCAGTTAACAATTAGTGACAAAGAACTAAGAAAGAAATACAAAATTGTTCTGTAAAGATCGAGAACACTGAATAAATGGTTTATTATCATCATGATGCTTTAACGTATTACTTGATTGATAATTCTACTTTAGTCCAGCATTGTTCCAGTTAGCACTGAAAAATGTTTTGATTATATGGAAAAAAAAATGTTCTCATTTTATTTGCTGTTACATTCATGCTTATTAATTTATCTAAAAATGCAGGCCTGGTTGGCTTTTGGTTTTTTAAATATATATATATATATATATATATATATATATATATATATATATATATATATATATATATATATATATATATATATATATATTACTTGTTACTCGTTATACACTGTTGCTGAGTTTATGTGAACCTGTGGTATCGTGTAATAAAATAAGTCGACCCTCCTTGCTGGCAGTCAACGCTACGAATTAGTGCTATAGTATAAATTATTATTGTGTATGCAGTCTTACATGACATACTGGCCGAGTACCCTAAACAACAGGAAAATTTCATATGCTCTACTGTGGAAGAGTAAGGAGACCCTGGCTCTCAAATTATGAAATTGTGACAGTTACTTACCCTAAGGCTAAGCCCAAACACCTGACAGCTACCACGAGTCTACAGTGGAATGAGCATCTACTGCAGTCAATAGAGATGGTCAATTTTAGATTTGTATTGCCAATTGGAAAAGTAAGGGTTTTTATTTTTTATTTTTTTATTTTTGCTGTGTGTGGACTGATCTGAACAGAAACTAAAATAATTCAGTTACAAGTAATAAGGTCTTGATATAGTAATCTAGTTATACGCTAAAATCTAGTTAGAAGTAGGTAAAACATTTAAAACAAAACATTTATGTATTTACTAAAATAAGGTGGTATGGTCATTATCATAAATGTGATCTATTTTGATGCTATCCTTAAAAATGCAAGGGAATGTGGTTCAACTGAAGATTTTGTGCGATCACATGATCGTCGTTAACTCGTGGTGCGTTTTGGGCGCATGAGTGTGTAAGCGCGCCGCCGCGGCTGGTTAAAGACATTGTAGCGTTGTTGCACGCACATACACGCTATGGCGCTTCCGTGGCCTCTGCTGCTGGAGCTGCTGCTGTACGGTGGCTGTTTCATCTGCGGGATCGTCACAGCCGCCTCTGTTACAATCTCACAGGTATCTGCTGTTTGTTATTTCATACAGAACTTTACCTTGGCGATACACGGTGTGTATTTTGCGCCCGGAAACAAAATGCGAGTTTCAAACTTTGATAATGTTAGCTGAAAGCTTGTTTACAGTTTACAGCTTTGTTTAGCACCGTTCTTTGCATGGAATGTGTTTTGGTATTTTCTTTAGCAATATCGATATGTAAAATCGTAACTTTCCCTCTGGAGGTATTTTGTGCTTGTCGCACGAGTTGCTCTTAAAATCGTCATAGTCATGTGACTGAAGAAAACAAGACCAGAAGTCCTTTTAAAGATGTCAAGTTTAGCCTATTTATCCATGCTGTAGAAGAACTAATAGGTTTTAAAGGTAAAGCCCGGAAGTGAAGTCAAACTGAAAGTGTGAGAAGTAAATCTTCCACACTTCAGTCACTCTCTCTGCTTTTTACTGTCATGTGACCATCTGTTTCCAAGAGTAATTGGCTTATTAAAGTCAGATGAGCAGAAAAAGATTGTGTAAAAAATGTTTACAGGAACCTCAGTCGGGTTTCATCCTGCTAGCATAAGGAGAAGAATGAAGAGATGGAGAAAAAAAAAACAGTCAAGATATTGTCCACCAAGAATGATGGTCTTTATGTAGTACAGGCACATTTCATTAATAAGATGTACTTTTTTTTTTTTTTAAAGGCTTAGAAGCAAGCCTTGTTTGTTTGTATTTCAGATAATAGATATGTTTGTTAAACTATTATCTAACATAACAATAAACATCAGCAGTATCTTTGAAATGCATCAAATGTCTATATTCCACTCCTTTATTTGGACTTTGAGGTATTGAACCAACAATTAACCAACTGCATCCAAAAAAATTAAAAATAAATCATAATTCTGACAATTGATTAAATTGATATTCAGTCCATTGTTGTAAAAAAATTAGTAATTGAATTTTTTTTTTTATATCTATAACCCCATAGAAAATGAATTTAAAAAAATATAAACTGCTCATTTAATTTTTTTTTTTTTTTTTTTTTTTTTCTCAGACCTCTGTTATATCTTATTCTTGAAAAGTGTTTACTTTGGTCATTACACGATGCAATTTTTGTAACCCAGAATTTTCTCTTTTCTTTTTTCACTAAAACAGGGCAGTTTTGATGGGAAGTGCATGCTGTATGGTTCAGTACGTCTGAACTCCTCATCCATCGCTGTGCTTTCATCCAGTTCTCCCTCCCTTTGTTACTTTGTGTCAGCCATCTCCGTGTGTGTGGCTGTCTTCTGCTTTTCACTCACACTCTACTGGATCTACATCGCCTGTTTTGACGGAGAGGTGAAAAGGTATGTCCAGGAATACAGTAAATCACATGCTAGTGAGTTTGGTTTAAGAATGGGAAGAGGGGTTATCTGAAGGTACCTCTGTTTCTGTTTCCTGTTATGTCTTGCACTAGTACGAATGGATTGCAGGTGGAACTCTAAATGGACATGATGCGAACTCATAAAAATAAGTTGTTAGTATTTAGATATGTGACATTCGGGTCAGTGAGGTTTTTTTTTTTTTTTTTTTTTTAAAGAAGTTTATTCTTCTTTTCAAGTAAGGATGCAGTAAACTGATCAAAAGTGATGGGAACGATTAAATAATGTCAGAAAAGATTTTAAATGAAATCTATTTCATCATTTCACTTCTGAACTATCTATCCTGAAAATAGTATCATGGTTATGGTTAAATATTAAGCAGCACAAATGTTTTCAGATTTGATATTAATAAGAAATGTTTTTAAACACCAAATCACCATTTAAGAATGATTTCTGAAGGAAATCAAAAAATAATAGAAAACACTTTTTGTAATATTACAGATTGTAATAATTTAATAATATTACAGAGTATTACTTTTTTATTGTAGGTTAATCAAATAAATGCAGCCTTGGTGAGCAAAAATATTAACTACAAAAACATATTAAATACAGTTAAATGGTGGTATATATATATTAATAACAAGCTGTTAATACATTATGATATACACAAAATGATCAGAATCCCCTCAATGTACCATTATTAAATGTAAATAAATAAATAATAATTTCAAATCCAGTAAAAGATGTTACAGCAGTCCTTGTACTGTCAGTGTAAACCTGGTTCACAGGTTTTTCACTAAGACTGTTAATCTGTAAGTGACTAGGAATACTCATAAAAATAGTTAAATACATTAAGATAAAAAAATGTAATAATAGCAACATTTTTTTTTCTAAAATGTAATGCAAACATTGTGCAATGTTGTCTGATATCAGAGAGAAAATATGGATGAATGTTACTCTTGGCTTGTCTGGAGTCTTCCTCTTCTTCCTCTTGGTGACGGGATGCATCCTGAAAATCGGCCGAGACAGACTGTGTGACTCGGTGATTCAAACAGTGAAGAATATAACCAGGTGAGTGTGAGAGAGAGAGAGAGAGCTCTGTAATATTGCAGGCAGACAGTATTGAACATGATAACAGCCATAAATGACTTGTAGAACTTATGAGTGTATCTAAACTGTTTTGTGCATTTGCAGATGTGAAGAAGGGCAAAATAAGCCTTGGATGAGCCCTGTAAATGGGAGCCAGTTTTACTCCAGACTACACAGTGCAGAGGTACTGTAGTTACAAACTCTCTTGATCACAAACACAATAGATACTGTAATCGCTTTTCATATCTATTTTGAATTACTTAGTGTTTATTTTTGTATTGTCTGTTTATTTTTAAATTAGTAATTTTGTTCTGTGTTTTGCCATTTTTATTAGTTTTGTGTTTTGTTTTGTTTTTTGGGGTGGGGGGGTGTCTTTTTAACATGTCTAGTTTTTTAATAATTTTTATTTCAGTTTTAGTTGTCTTAGTACATTATGTTTAACTGATTAAAAATTAAAATGGTTGCTTTGGCAATAGCTAAAAATATATTACACTCTACTGGTCAAAAAGCTACATTTATTTGATTTACAGATACAGAAAAAACAATTATATTGTGACACATTGTTACAATATAAAATAACTTCTATTTTAATATACTTAAATATTTAATTTATTCCTATGATGGCAAATACATTTTTTTATCAGCTAATACTTTAGTCCTTAGTGTCACATACTTCAGAAATCATTCTTTAAAAAATAAAATAAAGAGAAATTTGAGAGATGGCATTTTAAAAAACAAAATATCTTATAAAATAAAAGATCAATAGGATAAAATATAAAGAAAAGCTAGATACAATACCTTATCATGAAATTATTTTATCATTGGTTATTTATTTATTTGGAAAAATGTCTCCAGTTACAATGCCCTACAAATATCACTTTTTATTATTGGTTTATTTATTTATTTTGGACATCATCTTTAAGAAACTGTTGTTTTTCTCTCTCTCAGACAGCAGTATGGGTGAATTTCTTCTTTTGGTTGATCATAGCAGTTCTGGTCCTGATCCAGCGTAACAAAGGGTCAGAAATCCAGACAGTAGCAGAGGACCCATCAGTGACCCCTTCTGAAACTGAGCCCTTCTTCAACCGCCCAGGACACTCTTAGTGAACAGAGACACGGCTAATCTATGTCGCTCCACACTAAAGCAGTCTATGTGCCGCCTGAACACACACACACACATACATACATACGCTTGCATTGACAATCGCACTGCTGGCTAGCAGTTGGCTAGCTGAGCCGAGAGGATTTTGGCAGCGCCAGTATACGGTCTTGATTTTGTTCACTAGCATTGCCAAGGGTTAGTTGCCATGGTTACTGATCTGTGGCTGGCAGCACAGACCTGGCAGGTGATAGTGTGCGGTTGCCAGATTGGTGGTGCGACCTGAACTGATTGAGACACTGCTTTATGTAAAGAGATCAAATCTGACAGCATTTTCAGTGCTTCTATAAGCGGTAAAACAATATAAAAAAAAAATATAAACTTGAGGAGCTGATACTCAAATCTTCACAAAAAAAAGGCTTTATATTTCTACACTATGACTCTCTGGCTAAAACACTTCATGAGTACATAAGTCAATTTAAAGACTTGTATTATAACAACCTTTAAATTGAACCTAACTGACCTGGAGTCAAACCAAGTTAACAACTGTAGTGTAACTTTCAACCTTAAGTAAAACCTGCTCTATATCAATGTACAACATTTTCGCCCTCTGCTGTCTGTTTATATGAATTACTCTGTAAATCCCATTGGACAGTGCTCCTATGCATATTTTTTATGTGTTTATAAGTGTTTTCCCCCCAATTTCACATTTCTCCAACTCATAGTCCTTGGCGTCCTTAACATGGGCAAAACTGCTTGAGAGTGTCTTTCCGAGAGTGTTTGGCTATTAATCTTGTGCCCAGTAGATGTGTCATTTTTAATGGCTTTTTCCTGCACATAACCATGGGAGGTAGGAGTGTGTGTGTGTGTTTGGGATGACAGGGACATAAATCCATAATTTGGCCTGTGATGGTATCCGCTTTCCACAGGCGAAGTGCCAAATCTGAGGTGCTGCCCACAGCACTAAAGTCCCCAGAAACACAGTGTCCTTGTCCACTAAATGCTTCATCATCATCAAAACGTTTCACCTCCTCTTTTCGTGCAACTTTTTGTACGTTTTCATTTAACTTACGACTATTGTTTTAGACCTGCTGGTTATGGATTATGCACTGATGTTTTTTTTTTTTTTTTTATGAATACTAAATCTGTTGTATAACCCACTATGTCAGAGTTTATGGCTATGTGAACATTTCAAAGCAATTAAATTTATCAACCAAGAGCTTATGGTCTCAGAATATGTCTATGTATTAAAGGTGCATGATGAATTCTTTGATATTTTAGTGTATGGGATTTTATGCCCAGGGATTTCATTCAGCTGCTATATGAAATAAGTATATGAATAACAATGATTAAAAAATAAGCCTAGAGAAACAATGGCACCCTTTTCCATACAATTTGAGGCAATATGTACATGAGTTTGTTCCCACATCTGAACAAATTTTGCATTACATTACAATACTTTCTGCAGTGAATGGGCGCCATCAGAATAAGAGTCAAAAAAGATAAAACCTCAGAATAATCCACAAATAATCCACACAACTCCAGTCCACTCCAGCAAACATGCAGAGTCATTAGAGGACTGCATGTTTGCTCATAATGAAACTTTATTTATATACTTTGAAATTATATAAATAACTTTTTACATTGTAGCCTACTCTCTCTCATGCATTCGCTTTCTGACAATTCTAATCTAATATGGTACTCTTTCTTTAAAGCTGCTTGCTAAGTTTTCGGGTCTGTCTCTCACGGGCCTCGTAGGCATGCTTTGTATCCAGTAGCTCGTCTAGCATCCGTCGGAGGCGGGCCATGTCCAGCTGTGTGGCCTCACAGTGCTCCCGCAGGCTCTGGGTCTCCTCGTGCAGCTCCACTGAGGCTGCAGCCAGCTCCGCGCTGCGTTCCTTGCACTGTATTTGTATTTGGGCCGCATCCGCCAACATGGACTCCACACTGGACACCACCGAATCAGTCTGTGCCTTTGCTATCTCAGTCATCATCTGGCAGAGGGAAAAAGAGGTGAGCATGGTCATGGGTAAAGATGGGAGGGAAGTAAGCTGAGAAATTGAAGGAAGATGCAAATACGGGGCGTTTAAAATTTTTGATGGATTTTTCTGATGTCTTTTGAAAGATACAATAAAAACATCAATAATAATGTTTCTTTCTTCTGTTGAACGCATAAGATATTTTGAAGAATGTGGATAACCAGGTGTTGGTAGCCATTGACTTTCATATAGTTTGCTATGGAAGTAAAATTGCTATGGAAAAGTCAGTGGCTGCCATATAAACAAGTTTATCTAAATTGTGTGTGTGTGTGTGTGTGTGTGTGTGTGTTTTCAACAGAAGAAACTCATTCAGATTTGGAACAAGAGGAAGGGGCGTAAATGATGACAATTAAAATTTTTGGGTGAACTATCCCTTTAATATAATACAAACTTTTGCGGCTATAAAATACATGCCTATATATCTATATATTTTGTAAAATCATTTTAAAATATATATTCGCTATTTTTTTTTCATTGTATTTATGTATTTATTCGTTTTGTGGATCCAATATTTTCTACACTTACAACCGACAGAAACTCACGAGCTGCGTCCCAAAGTATAGATGACTTATACAGTGCTTGCCAAGGACTGTCATTAAACGCATACCGGCAGACATCAGTCGAGCATTTACACTCGGTCAAAGTGAGAATGCGTCAATCATCATCAGTCGTAACGCCTCATTATACAGCAGCGGTTATCGTTTGATCCGCCGGGCTTGAAGCGGTGTCAAGCGGCTTACAGAGGCTTACCGAGCCTCTCTCAATCTCTTCAAATAGCTAACATTGTTAAAACACTAGACCCTATAAAAACAACAACAGGTAAAGTCGTAATAATTAGCAGACTTACCAGATTTTTCCCTCAGTCTTGGTCATGTAGTTTTTCTGCTTGCTGTGCCTCGGACGCGATTCAGAGTGACTGTTACTGTAAATCCGAGATTTTCTCTGTGTGTGGCTTAAATCTACTTCACCTCAAATTAAATAGGACAGGATTAAGAGAGAGAGACAGGGACAGACTGGGAGAGACATTTTCATAACAGGATTCTATTTACAATTGTTTACCCCTTTGAATGTAAATAGACTGGACTAAAAGAGAAAAGTTCTTACAAGTGAGTAAATTAATTTTAAACCGAATTGATTTTAAACTTGTAATACCAGCATTGGCCGCATACTGGCATAATACAACCTGTGTGTCCAACATCATATCCGGTGTTGTTGAGTTCTTGGTTCGGATTGGATGATCAATGCCATGGATTCGTTTTGACCACTGCTGTTGTTCCAGGTATGTTGACCTCCATATAACTTTAACACGTTCTTTATGAAGTAATACTAGATCTGGGGGCTTAAGCTTAAAAACAAGAAACTTAATCAGTGATACAGGGAAGCACCTCTACACACGAGGGCTGTTTAGCAATTAAAAACTTTAAAATGTGAGATAAAACCTGTGGACATGTCAGGATTGCATTTTAACATTACAATTTGTGGGAAACACTGCAATGGGAAGGTCAAATGCATTTGTCTTGATCTTCCATTTACAGTTTGACGAATGAATCACAAGTATATTTTTCATATGATCGGACTGTGAATTACATTTTTGCACAAGCTACTAAATAAACAGTTAAAGGGGTCATACGATGCGATTTCAAGTTTTCCTTTCTCTTTGGAGTGTCACAAGCTCTTGGTGTATAAAGAAGATCTGTAAAGTTGCAAAGATTAAAGTCTCGAATCCAAAGAGATACTCTTTATGAAAGTTGAGTCAACCACACCTACCTAAAATGGCTCGTTCTAACACGCCCCACTTGTCTATGTCAGGATGTGGGAAGATTTGCATAACACCACCCAAATGTTCACGCAAAGAAAGAAGGCATAACTTTTATTCTTGCTGTTGCCGCTGCCGCCATGTTGTGGAGCCGCTGTTGTGTCATTGTGAAAGCGAAACTACTTTGTTTGGACTTCCAAAAGAGGAAACAACTGGAAATAAGTGTTTAAGTTGTATTTACAACACTGTTCTGGAACAGTTCAACCCAAATATTCAGATGTGTGCAGCGCATTTTGCGGAGGACAAGGACTGTTTCCTGTGAGAGTAGCCTAAAAGGCCGGTGTCTGTTTCTATAAAGTGGGGAAATTACAACTTCACAAGGACAGCCTGGTGCTTCTGAATCACAGTCTGTTAGTTCTAATCCTGTCTGTGCATACTGTTCTTTATTTTGATTGTTTATTGTTGTGCAGGCCTGCAGTTTGTTTTATTTATACGAATGTGTATTTCTATATGCATTCTATTGTGAAAATACATTGAGTGAAAGGTATTGCTTAGTGTAAAACATGTTGGAGATTAGCTGATGGGCTGTCGATTCATTAAATAAGCTGTTTCCTCTAAAAAGCTGTTTATTTAGCGTAGTGCATGAAGCCTCTCCTCCATTGACAAAAAAAGGGCCTCTGGTCTCCTTTCCCACGTACCGGCAAACCGGAAGTGTGAGCATTAGCTGTTATGCTTGTTTGGCTAAAGGTTGCAGGCTTGCCTTTTAGTGGCTTTGGTTAAAGGTCCACTGAAGTGCTTTGAAACGCACAGCATATTCTATGTGGTGACGTAATTTCAACCGAAACAAGAAGATATGGCGGGAGATATCGAGCAGCCCCACCACCTTTTAAAATAGCCCTTAGCATTTCATTTATCATTTATTTCAGTGATCATAATCATACTGAGGATGTGTTGTTTTAAAAGCGTGTTTTATATTGGGGAATGGTACTGTGTTATCTCTTCTACTGAGATGGGTAGCTGCAGGTAGGAGTAATGGGCATGGCAAAAGCTGGCGTGCCGAAAGGTGAATGCTACAACAGAAACTAACCCCTAACCAATTATAAAGACCTTTATCCACGCCCTGTACCTTTCCACATGCCGTAATCTTTCGCCATGCCTATACTGCTCCAGCCTGTGTTGCAGCCTGGAATTAAACCACGCCATGCTGGTTTTGTCAAGCCAGAGGAGAACTTGCCCCCCCGACTGAGCCTGGTTTTTCCCAAGGTTTTTTCTCCATTTCTGTCACAGATGGAGTTTTGGTTCCTTGCCACTGTCACCTTTGGCTTGCTTGGTTGGAGATGCTTGACTAATTGCACTGACACTATTGGAAGAGAGCTGAACTGGATCATCACTGAACTGACTTTATGACTCTGTCATTGTGTTCTTGTATTATTGACAAACTATTTTTCATTTTGACACTCTAAAGCTGCTTTGACACCACCAGTATTGTATAACGTGCTATACAAATAAAGGTGACTTGACTTGCAGTTTCCCCTACTTGCTTCTACTCACCAGTGCTTTTTTTAATACATAGTCTTTCTAACAGTTCCTTGTCCTAATTTCATCCATATCGCTATAAAATATAGCATTCTGTAGAATTCAAATGGGTCCAATACGTTCTGTGGATAGCGTGACTCCCACATATGATCCACTCCATACTATCGTGTCTCTGGAATGGATCTAGTCTCAGTGATCCCCACAGACCGTTTGTTGGCTGAACGTCTAATGCATATGGCACACAAATTTGGAAACACTTCAGGAAGTTCAAAGTTGTCATTGGATTTGTTGAAATATACAGGATTTCCGGGAGACGTGCATGTCACGTTTTTTAACGTTCTGCCTGGGAAAAAAGATGCCGTGACACCAAACCACCTCATGGAAGAAGAAAGACATAATTTTTACAACTGTGCCAATGAGCTCTTATCATGATCAACTAAATGCTATATTTTCAAAAATATGTGAAATATTCAAAGTTTATGGAACAGAACCTTTAAAATAAGTCCAAGAAAATAAGCCCACTGGTCTGTCAATAACAGGACAAGGCACAAAAATAAAATGTGATTGGTTGCTTTACCTGTCAGTCATATGGTCTCTTGAGCAGTCCTTGGCTATTCAAAGCAGCCAAGGTTCCCAGACCTTCTGCCATCAGTCTGAAGGTCTGGCTACGCAAGACTAGACCGGAGAAGACTGTGTATGCGCTTCGACGGTTTGCATGACACAATGCAAAACCACTCTTCATTCACCCCGATGGAAAGCATATTTACAATCTGAATCGTTTCCTGTCCACTATATAGTGCACTATGTGCCATTCACCATACAGAAAATACTACCTCTGTGAACAAGTGATCGATTTTAGCTGCAGCTTCAGTGTGTATTTATAGTGTAGAGGGCAGGACATTTCGGATTCTAAAGAGCGTTTGATTGGACAGAAAATCTGATGAGAAGCTGAAGTGCAGGGTGATGTCATCAAAATCGATGATTTATATTGGCCGAAGTGAGAGACTGTAAGGTTTGAATACTTCATTCTTGTAAATGCAAATTTTGTCATTGTTTTGGAGCATACTAGCTTATAGATAACCGTATGGCAAGCATATTTCTACAAAAAGCCAAAGAACTTCTATTATGATTTCATGGGGACTTAAAATTTACGAAATGATAACTGGACACCAAGTTAATAACAATGTCAAGGCACAAATACGATTTCAAATAAAGCTGTTTATTATGTACCATCAGTATTATGTTTATCATGCTCATCAGTTGTGACAATCCTTATATTCAGCCTTCCTTCCAACACACTCAAACAACCTTTCATAACTCCAAGAATCCAAAAATCACTGTAAAACATTTCAGGCAAACCTGTTTGAGGCATAACAGCAATATTTTGCTTGCTAAAAACATAGTAATTTTGGGGAGGGACAACTATTAAGCTCCTGTCTATTTCAACTGAACAAATTAAATGTACTGTATCCCGCAGACATCTCAATGAATTTGGCTACATCAGAAATGGTATTGTGACAAAAAGTAAAGTATTGGTTTAATTTTGATGCTACTTTTAATATTAAACGGTCCTTATGTTTCATCTGTCTGGGGGAAAAAAATACAAACTTGCATTTCCTTGAAAACACACACATAGAGATGCCAAACATACAGACAGTTGATCTCAAGACCACCTGAAACTTCTGCAATTTAAAAGTAAATCTAAAAAAACTCCGTTTCCACCATCTTGGTATCAACAACAGGTGAATGGATAAAATGCACTGCACAGTAAAATACAGATGGCATACTTTACATTCTTATTGTGATTTAATTAGACACCACATCACTGTTAGATCAACATTCACGTTGTGACAGCACACTTGACAGTATTGCAAAAACACGTTATTTTTCTTAATCAAAGATGTTTTAAAATTATTTGCAGTACAGTTGCAACATTTATGTGACCTGCTAAAGGATAAATGAGAGCGTATCTGCATGCTCTAGGCTTATGTTAGGACTAAGCATGTGCATTTGGACTTCCAATGTGTATTTGCAGATTATATTTATAGCTTGACAGCTCAAACACAGGTGGGAAATTTTGCGTTTGTACCACTGATCTATAATATAGATCAGTGGTTTGTACACATTTTCCAATTATTAAGCACACTCACGTGTGTGCTGCAGTGAACTCACTACTACGATGTCTCACGAGGATCCACAGTTACCAGGAGATGGATGTATCTTGGCACACTAAGCAGTCTAATCTATGATTGGCCTATTTATTCACATGACACTTCAGCCAATCAAAGACAAGCAAAGAGGCTACGATGGAGGGCAACATGCTGTACCATTATTTTTGTCTGTGTGTTGCACCTGTGTCAAGCTCTTCATGAGGCAAATTGGTGATATTATGATGTACCAATAAACAATTATTGACAAACAATAAAAAGAAAGTGAACACAGTGTGATTACAGCACCTCACTAAAGCAAGATTTAGTTTAGTGCTGTAGTTAGTTTTTTTTTTTTTTATAAGCGAACCAAAAACGTGTTACTGGGACTTGTATGCCTGCAGAAAGAAAATACTCTCAATAAAGCTGCAAGAAAACAGCTTAATATGATTATATTCCTTGCAATATTAATGGAATCCATAAGTTTTAGCAAAGATCCATTTTTTTTAAAAAAAGAACAACTAAACAAATAGTTACAATGAAATGTCTCAAGAAGTTGAATCCCAACATTTTGTGCAAGTTTATCAGGGTCTTCACTTTGTTCTTGGTGGGCCCTTTTTTTTTTTTTTTTTTTTACTTATGGGACACAGCTCTATGTTGGCTATGTGTATAGATTAACCTTCCTCTTGATGAACTGAATGGTTTTCTTCTCTTCATCATCTTTGGAAGACTTTCCAATGGTCTTGTCTTTCAATAGCATGTATTTTGGTGCATTTTTCTCCATGACCAGAGGAGGTGCAGTTTATTAAAAGTTCTTCTTTTGTTGCTTATCCCCCTACATTTTTACAAACACTCTCTTCCTCTTTCTTTATTGCATAGATAAGTTTATATTAACATCAATCATTGTTTGGTCAATTTATGCATCCGTTTTAAACTGAACCAACTGACCATTCTCCAAATGCTGTCTTATAAACTTTATTGGCCAATCCCACTTAGCAATTGTTGGCATTAGTTTTTTTCTCAGACAAGTTTTGCACTTTTAATGAAAGTCTATGGTGGATCTGAGTGAATGGATACTTTTAAATGCAAGATATTATGGTAAAACATTGTTGCCAGGTCACTTATAATAGTGGCGCGAGGTACCTGGAGTTTATATAGGCTGCATATTTTCATCTAATCTTTAACCACATACGTATTGATTCATCTCTATTAAAAATTGGTGTGTCTCTTTTCAGTTTCCTGTGGTCAGCATTCACGTCGGTTTTTTTTACCTTTTTTTTTTTTACTCATTCATATGCATGCATAATTTAAAACATAAAAACTCACAGTGTATGTATATATCTTGTTCTTTCCTATAGTATATTCTGCAAAGTTTGTCTGAATTAGCAACAGTGACCAAGGGGAGTGGAGCTCAACTAACAAATTACTTCACATTCTATATGTCAGTTTGACTTTTCTAATCATCTCTCTTTTTTATTGCCACCTCAATGCACTTTTTGATGGGGGGGTCTTCAGAAAATGTCCTCACCTGAATGGCAACTCTCCCCTCCATGCACAATCAACACTGGGAAGAAAAAGGCATCCTGATATGTAGGAGGTCCGTCTCCCTCCCTGGCTTCATCTTCTTCTGCGTCCTCCTGTTGCTCTCTTTCTTCCCCGTCTCTCTCACCTCCTTCTTCTCCGTCCACCACATTTGGCTCCTCCTCATCCTCATCGACCTGTCCCCACAGCACTCTTCTGCTCTCTTCATCTTGTCTAGTTCCCAAACATAAGAAACCACCTCCCCCACTTGCCTCTTCTCCTCTTGTCGCAAGTCCTCCACCAACACTTCGGGAGTGGAAGAGGGATGATGGCCGAGGAGCTTGGAGCCGTCCTAATGAGAAGCCGCTCCTGCTTAGAACCAGCCGTCCCGGGCCTCCAGGACCAACTCCTGATCCACTAGCTCTCATCCCAGACATGGTTCCACTCAGCAGAGCTGAAGTCGGGCCTCTCAGCCGGGACGGCAGAGAAACACTACTTGTGGTGCGGCGGCAACGAGGACAGTTCTGGAGCAAGTAGGCCGAAGCGAAGGCCACAGGAAGAGTCGGGCCACCCACTGTTGAGTTAGTCCCTTGCCCTGCTGGAGGAGTGTTGGTACCTTGGTTATCCCCCGAACCGGGATCCATCAACAGGGCCTCAGAGTAGCTTGGCACCATCTGCTGGTTGCAGCGAATGTGCCACTCCAGCTCTGTCATGTCCACCGTATTGACACGTGAAATGGCATGATAGCTCGATCCAGTCACAGGTCCAGGACCATTTCCATTCACGTTGCCTCCACCATTCTCAGTTACCTCACCCCTACTGTTATCATCAGCATCACCAAACAATTTCTCTACATGGTAGTGCACATATGCAGTACGATACTCCGCAACAACCCGAAGTGGCCAGGACAGGAGCAGGGCTGAGGCTAGCCAGAAAACTTTACACCTGGCATACCAGGGAAGTCTGGCTGGATCTGGGAAAGCAAGGATGTGCTCACGGAAGTCCACATTCTTCAAATGCATTCCCTCCCGTGCCTCCATGTAATCATCAAGTCCTTCGTTTTCACCAAAAAAACGTGCACGTTGGGTGAGGTAGGCAGCCTCCACTCGGGCACTGGCGAAACTAAAGCATTTGGTGAAGCGCAGCCGTACCGCTTGGCAATCCATTAGGCCTCTAAGCTCCTTCGAAACGTCTTTGACGCCATACCTCGCATAGTCAAACTCTGAGCTTGCGGCATGCGTGTTTACACGCTCATGATACACTTGCGTAGTGGTATAGGCATCCCCGTTGCGGTAGCGCGTTACCTGTCTTGTCCGTCGCACGTAATGGTAACTGATGGCCTTCCACCAAATGCACGGCGTTGCTTGCTGCAGCCTCTGTACACGCTCATACACCTCCGCAACCTCTGCTTGAGTCAACATGGCCGTCTTGGAGTAGCAGTGCCAGCATTCCACCAGGTAGACCACATACAGCATGGCCAGAAAAGCGAGAGGAATATAAATGTAGCCACTGGAACAGGGACTATCCAGATCCACTTCTAGGGGGATATAGACATCGGAGCTTGCTGAGGTCATAGAAGGGTCTCTAGGCTCCACAACAGCAGCCTCAGGCTCTGTCGGAGCTAGCACTGGAACTTTACACAGCTTGCACCAGGCCAGTGTGCCAAAACACCCGAACATGAGCAGAGTGAGGAGAAGACACTTCCAGTGAGACTCTCGACACAGAGAGGGAGCCAAGGACTGCTTCACTGGACGCTGCTGCAGAGAGGTAAGGACAAAGAGAATATGTTAGAGTGAGCATGTGGACAATAGGTTATAATAATAAAGACATATTTAGGATTGAATATTGCCTGGAGAAAAATCTCATTTTATATTTACAAATTACTTGTATGATTAAATTAAACAACACTCATGGCCTGGCCTGAAATAAATTACATGCACATTAGGTTACAAAATATAGACTTAATTACTTCAAACAAGTATTATTTACTGCAATTGTCAGAAAATGCGTTGCCATTTGAGAAACAGTCTGCTGTTTTATTTTGGAATATTATTTTTTGAGCCTAATGGATCTTATGCAAATTCTTATTATCAACTGTATTCTGAATTTTTAAGCATTTTTAGTCTATTAACAGTAGTGTTGGTTGCAATTAATTAGTTCTCTCGTGCATTAAAAAAAACCTGCCATGACAGAGAATCCTTAACAGTCTGATGTCACAGGACCATGAAAAATAATGAAAGAATGAGGAATGCTAAATGCTTCTTTCTATGTGTATAAGATTTCAACTGGATGCAAGTGAAGTTTTCTGAAAGAAAAAAAAAATCACAGTAAATCTTGTCCATGACATAAAAAAACCAAAACTGCACATTCTAGATTTGTAATGTGCATTTTCACTCTGTCTTGAATACTCTGCATAATGATCTCCTCTCTTCCATAAAGCCATAACCCCTTTTCTAACAGTCTTTTTCTATTAACCAAACCACAAATTCAGAAATTAACATTGGAGTGTAAGTAGCAGGAGGATTATAGAATGACTGGTGTAGCTATCTGAATCTTAAGATTCTGAATTTGTGATTTGGTTAATTGAAAATGACTGAAAGAACATGGACTATGCAAGAGTGAGGAACATAACACAAAGAAAGACATTGGAATATGATACATCTTTACAGTCAGAGAGATAAGTATGTTGGCAGGTAGAGTGATATGCCAAAGACAGACTCAGTATTTCAGTACTTCAGTATTTCATTATCCTTCAAAAGCCTGTGCCACACTAATGCCATACTAAAATGCACAGAAACAGCACACTATCTGTTGTAGCCTATTACTGCTGCCATCCAAATTAATTTAAAATTGCATTTCTGATATGACTCACAGCTTTCTTCCCTTCAAGCTGTCTCCATTTCTATTGATCTTCATGTAACAAGAGACAGGAGGTTAACTCAGCACCAATGAATGAATAGAGAGAGGGAGGTGTGGGGGGGGGGGGGGGGGGGGGTGAATGCTGTAGTTTGTTAATATAGATGGCCTGGAGGTCAGTGCTGACTCTGGTCTTGAGCTTTGTCTCAGATTTGTTGACCTAACCGAAGTCATTATCTGCCTTGAAATAACACAGACCTCCTTTGATCAGATACTGTACCAGTGAGAGGACATCTATCAGATGGAAGAGCATGATAAATGTTAAAGGGAAAGAGCTAAGTACAGTGGCAGACAAAATGTGAAAGAGAGGAAGAAACATTGCCAAGAAGGCTGGTAGTAAGACAACAGCCCCAAGGGAAAAGCTCTGCCAAGTCCTGAGGGGAAAAAAGACAACATTACCTTGTGTGGAGAATATGTATCACTTTATGATACACCAATGCATTACTTAAACTGTGTTCTATAGGTAAAACACTTTTTTTAGTAACATATTCAGATTAATAAACTAAGACGGCAAAAAAAAAAAAAAAAAAAATGAAATGTTAATCTGTTACTACCATGCCTTTCTTATAGTACCTTATAATACCATGCAATCTTATGTTATGTGAACATGGCAATCATTCTGTATGACAATATTAGCATATGATACCATAAATGTATCAATACAACCCTTTTTTGTTCAATTAAATTTGGTGCCAATATGACCTCTTTTTTTTCAGAGAGAAAAGATAGCCAGATTGAGGACAAAGAAATCTAGAAAAAACAACAAACTGAAGTTCAGAGATAAAACACATAGTTAACAGGAAATATACTGCACCATGTTCACTGTGGAGAGACATAATATTAAACTGATCTGTTCACCACCAAAACAATGATGAGACTGAAATACTGGTAAGAGTACAGCTTGATCATGTCATATGGCAAGCTGTTTATATGGCTTATGATATTTATTCCTATTATTAGCTAGTTACTGTTTTATGTTGCAGCAGAGACCTGTATCTTGTTCAGTTTCACTAATAACTCTTCATAATATTCACTAATAATATGTATACTATAACAGTCACTTATACTTATGTAACGGAGGCCAGCGAGTAGGTGCTGTGCAGGTAAAAAAAACTCATTCCCCTGATCTCAAGAGATGCACTAACGACTGATGCTAGTGGCTGCAGTCATTTAGCCTCCTTGTTAGTGCGTCCACCTCCCGTGCCGGAGACTTGGGTTCTAGGCCCACTCGGAGCAAGTACAAGGTGTGGCGGTGAGGACCCGGGAGAGAGGGGTTACACTTATTCATTACATATTAATTTTATTTGCATTATTAATTAAATTATTATTAAGAACTTACTTTGGTATTAGTGCTTTTTTTTAGTAACAGTAACAAGTTAAATGTTTGTTCTAGTATTAGTAGTAGCAACTGAATAGACACACTGGTATTTATGTATTAGACAGTACTGTGTTTCTATTGTTGCTTTATGTAATTGGTAATATTTTTAATTAAATTATAAATAAGCCATTCTGACTAGTCATGATATATGACAAGTAAACATTTATAAGTGAACTGTAACAAGATAAGAAATGTTGCTAAAGTAGCAAATGGGATAGATTTGTCTTATGGAGGTCTAATTATCTAAAAAGTACTAGGCAAGGAAAAAAAAATATGAAATAAGAACTAGTATCAAATGAATACAGGTGAAACAGAAAAATATCACTGTATTCATTACTGGACTGTATACTAAGTAATTAAAAATTGTGAGGGGAAAAATGTTAAAACGGCTTGCCATACATGTCGTGACAGTCTTCCTGTGCTCAGCATTAATGACGACTGTACTTTACAATACCAGCTTACCTGTCTATGTAAACACAAAACACACCATTTATTTAGGATTTTGTAGAATCTACACGCCCTCGTCTCACCTCTTCCCTCCCAGCTCCGTTCAGAATGGGCTCCTCTCCATCTGCCGTCGCCTCCTGCATCTTTCCCCACGTCCCCCCAGTCCCAGGGAGACACCCCGGGGATGGCTTCAGGATGTGGCGGCCCACGTCTGGGTCTTCCCCTGCGGGTAAGTCACCCCATCCGCCGCTGGTCCCGATACGGTTGGTCGAGACCGGCAGCCCGGGCGAAGTCGCATACACAACGCCACATTACCCACCCGCACTCTGCGTCTCCTCCTTGCCCTTCACACATCAAGTGCATGCATATCTTCTCAAATAGTCTCTCGGTTCTGACCATTTCACCATCAGCTTCATCACCTTCACTGTGTTGGTGATGAGGTTGTTGTTATGACTGTATATTCAGAAACATGGACGATGGGAAAAGAATGCATCGAGGATTTTTTAACGCACGCGCCTGTCTGAATACTGGATGCAGGCAGCGAAACGTTATAACACATTTCCACTGAAGCAACCACCGTCAATCCTAGGCGCCCTTGTTTGTTGACAAGCGTGTTTCTCCTTGAGAAAAATTCAGAGGACGTCAGCGGAGTCCCCCTCCAATCTCCTGTAAGGCAAAACAGCTGTTACCTCAACACTCCTTTCTTAACACTGATGTCACCCACCTTCCCCATACAGCTAGTCCCAATCCATTGCACCAATGCCTCTTGCAGTTCTTTTCCTCATTTTAATGCACATTTTGCCTTTTTTTAAACCATACGCTTCAGTGATTAATGCTTAGGCACAGCAAGTTAGCAGTTTTTGTTTGGAAGCATAGAATTGAACTGCAATACTCCAGAGGGGTGAGAAACATATATAACGCAAGTTAGAAAAACTGTAATTTATATCTTTATTACTTTAGACATTATTTGAGTCAACAAATGTTCAGAATGAAAATGAAAATACAATGATTAAACTGAAGTTCTGCACACATTTGTATTTGTAATAAGGCAAAGGCCTATGACAGAGGTCCACGTGTACAGTAAAGCTGATATATAGTGCGGCTCAAAGCTGGTCCGAGATTCCTGCAACAATAATAAAAAAAAAAATACATATACATCATAATAAAGCAACTTTAAAAATGTGTATAATTTAAGTCTCTTAGGCTCAACAAAGAATGCATTTAATCAAAAATACAGTAAAAACAGTAATATTGTAAAAATATTATTACCATTTAAAATGTCTGTTTTTTTATTTTACTACATTTTAAAATGTAATTTATTCCTGTGATGGCAAAGCTGAATTTTTCAGCATCATTACTCCAGTCTTCAGTGTCACATGATCCTTCAATATGCTGATTTGGTGCTCAACATTTCTTGTTGTTATCAATGTTGAATACAGTTGTGCTTCTTAGTATTTTGGTGGAAACCACAACACATTCGTTTCAAGATTCATTGATGAATAGAAAGTTCAAAGAAAACAGCATTTATTTGAAATAAAATGTAGGTATTTACTGTCACTTGTGATAAATTTATTGCAACCTTGCTGAATAAAAATTAAACATTTCCTTAAATGACTTATCCTAATAAATACTTTAAAAATCATTTGTTTTCGAAATATCCTATTGACTCCAAAGCTTTGAACAGAAGTGTGTGTGTGTGTGTATATATATATATATATATATATATATATATATATAATCCAAAATAAAAATATATATAAATATATATATATATATATATATATATTAGGGCTGTCAAATGATTAATCACATCCAAAATAAAAGTTTTGTTTACATAATATATGTACGTGTACAGGGTATATTTATTATGTATATATAAATACACACACATAAATTATATATTTAGAAAATATTTACATGTATATACATTTATATATTTATATTCTTATATTTTATATTATATATAAATATATTTAATATATAAACATAACATATTCTTCTTAAATATATACATGCATGTGTGTGTATTTATATATACATAATAAATATACACAGTATACACACACACATATATTATGTAAACAAAACTTTTATTTTGGATGTGATTAATCGTGATTAATCATTTGACAGCCCTAATATATATATATATATATATATATATATATATATATATATATATATATATATATATATATATATATAGCTATTCTTAGCAGAAAAGCAGTATAATTCAAATACATACAGATAGATAGATAGATAGATAGATAGATATAGTACAAACAAATTAAAGAACAAAAACCTTTTGAGTTTTCCATATTTGATGGATGAAAGCAGCTTCTCTTTTTCTGATTCACTGGAGCACCGATCATATGCTTGCAATAAACTACAGAAAGAATGAATGATTTAAAAAAAAAAAAAGAATAAAAATCAAGCAAAAGCCAATAGGCTTTTCCAGATGATTAAGCAAACCAATGGGTTTTATGACAATGTCGTCTGTATGTGTTACCAATCAGTTGTTATAGAACACAGTAATTTTCATATCATACAGTGAGTAAATGTCTGGTATAGTAGAATACAAATGAGTGATTTAATGAGTGTGTGTCTGTGACAGCAGGACGGTAGACAGTCATTTAATGAGTGAGTGTCTGTGATAGTGGAATGTAAATTAGTTTTAATGATGAGGGTTCCTGCAAAAGTGGAGAGTGAGTCACACCTGCTGACTGTGCTGTAGTGTTCAAGAACAGCGGCTGCTTTATCACCAGAGACTCCACTGATCTGCATAAGCTGTCGTGCAAATACTTCCCGCACTGTCTGGCACTGTGTTTGCATGAGACAGAGATCTTGATTAGAAATAATAGTAAGATTTATGATGAAAAATATATATATATTTTTTTAATTCTTTAAATGTTCTTTCAACAAAGGCTGTTTTCAGGACTTTCTCATTTCAAAATGAATATTTAACCATAATGTATAATATAATATTGTGATGTCTAAATTCACTTATGCGTCACAATACCAATTTAAACTTTTAGTGCTATATTTTTATTTTAGTACAGATTTTTTAATAGTCATTCATCATACCAGCAATAATTATTTTCATGTTATCATGAAATCATATCGGGCATAATTTTAATATCAGTGCAACCCTACTTTCTCAAATATCAAATGATTTGTTGACATTACCTTGTTCTTAATAGCCCCATAGTTAAATTCTGTGAAGGCCATGAGAGAACAAGAGAGGTTTGCCGTTTGCTCACTCTCATCTCCTCCATCGCCCTCCAGTTCTCTGGAGTGACAGAATAATGTGCAATTCTGACAATAAAAAATAAAATAAAAAAAAGTCTCAAAAATTAAGCACAAAAAATCCTGACATGAATTAAGAAGTGCTTCACGCATGCTGCATTGATTTGACTGTAAAACATACATGGTAGAGTTTCTGGAGGTATCTGGTCATGATGGTGAGGTAAGCAGCAGACTCTTTCACATCCTGTACACGCTTCACAAAGAAGCCGTCAACCACCTGTGAATTACACACTTATACAAGCACATCATCATCGTCATCCACTATTTCATGATGCTCTGTATGGCCTGCTGTATACCTGTGTATTGACTATAGCTTGTTGTAATGTGCTCTCAGGTATACTGAGATGAGCCGCCGCTGATCCGCACTCCTCCACTAGATAAATGGGCTTACGCAGACCACACCTCTTCAGTCGAAACTAAGCATGAGAATGTGAAAGGAAAAAATAAATAGGAAAATAATAAAACACAAATGAATTCTCAATTCTTTTCATTATATCTAGAAAGCAGATAAATAGAGCAGGTTATCGAGAAAAAAGGGATTCGAGGTTCATTTTCATATTTATATATCATGTTTCAAACCTTTTGCTCTCTGAAGCGTCCATCTATAATGCTTCCACACAGATCATCCATCCTCTTCCTCTCAATTATGTAATCAAGTACCAGCTCTTTCCCCACAGGTGGACGCAGCTGTCCTGAAGGAGGACACAATTTTTTGGAATTTGTACATGTTGAACCTTTATAATAATAATAATAATAATAATAATAATAATAATAATAATAATAAACTTAATGGATTGAATCTATTAAAACAGTGTTTCTCAACTAGGGGGCCTCTGCAATCATCAAAAAGTGGGGCAAAAAGTCTTAAAATTATTTAAAGGAATAGTTCAACCACAAATAAAAATTAGCATAAAACTGAACCACCCTCAGGCCATCTAAAATGTTAATGAATTTGTTTCTTCATCGGAACAGATTTGGAGAAATTTAGCATTACGTCACTTGTTCACCAATGAATCCTCTGCAGTGAATGGGTGCCGTCAGCATGAGAGTCCAAACAGCTGAGAAAAACATCACAATAATCCAATTTGTTCCAATGAAGAAACAAACTCATCTATATCTTGGATGAACTGAAGATGAGTAAATTTTCATTTTTGGGATGAACTATTACTTTAAACTGTTAAATTGCTATATTGACATAATTTTAATTAAAATGTAAAATAAATAAATAAAAATAAAGATGTACAACATTACACTTTTTATTACAACAGAAGTACATATCAGCTTAGAAGGGTTGAGAACAACATTATATAAATGTCTTCATTTGACCTACTAAACTTTTATTGTGCATTTCTTCTAAGAGCAACAATGCCCTCTGCTGGTTATTAACTAGTCCTGAATCTCTGTTAAACAAAGGAAAAATTGCTAGTTGACTTACCAGGAACAGGTGTCACTTTCTCACGCGCCACCCAAAGGAAATCGCCCACATTCAGTTTTCTGATGTCAAAGGTCACACAATTCCTTTGCAGTTCCTTAACCAATTCTTGTTTGCGCCCACTGCTTCCCTTTTGAGTTCAGAATATCACTGTGATATAATTCTACTAACTAATTTCTGTTTTATAAAAGACAATTCATTAGAGAAAATTCAGTCTCTTTTCCTCTTACCCTGTTGTTTCGATGACGTCGACACACAACACAATGTCGTAAGAGCCAGGTGGAAGATGCCAACCCATTGCTGTTCTCCCCGTCTCTAGGGTCTGAGATTTTCCTGCGGCATCTGATTCAGAGATGTGACCTGTGGCCTGGTTTACAGAAAGAGCTGTTGCAAGCCTTTCTGAAGTCTTGCTGGACCTACTGGCAGATGAAAGTTTATACAGTTAATATGCCACTAGTGGCACTGCTTCATACCCTCCCAACATGCAAAACATTTTGGGCACATCTTTGCACTTCTGCAAAAGCCAACCTGCTTCTACTCACCAGCTCTCTTTGTCTTCCTGCTCCTCCTCATCCTCCACTAAAGTCAGGTCTACAACGTCTGGTCCATCCCGAGAGTCCTCCTCTCCACTCATTTGCTCCCCATGTTCTTTAGCCATCCCCGTCTCTTCAGAATCCAGCCTCTCGGCTAGAGCCAGACCCTGATCGGTCAATGAATACCTGAAATAAAACATAGAAAGACAGAGATGAGCGACTGAACTCAAGGTAAAGCAGAAATCCAGGGCTGGGATTGCAGTTTACATCTCACCTAGCAGGATTGTGTGTCTTCACCAGAAGGTCTTTCTGAATGAGTGTGCTCACCGAGGACCATGCCGTGTACTTGCTACCAAGATCCGGCTATGAGTAGGGGACAACAACATACTTAAGGTACGAGCAGTGGTTACAGTGAGTCTTGTGCAGAAGTGAGCTGTTTGCCTTACCACTGTGAAGGACTTCTCACACAAGGGTTGTGCCTCAGTTTGTAGTTCATTCCTAAACATGAAGCCTTTACTGCCAGGCATCTAAAAAAACAACAAGGGAAAAACTTACCCTTACATTTTATAGAGTGAGTTAGTACCCGCCATTTTTTTTTTTTTAGCATATCTTAGTTTTGACAATTTACATAAATATAACATAAAATGAGATGAAAATAAACGTGCTCGTTTTACCTGTGCGTGTCTATACAAAGTGAGCAGTACAGCGTAACCTCCAGACCTCTTCTGGGGCACATACTCTCTCTTTTTCTTAGTTCCCTTCTCCTTTCTCACTTCTCTTTGTGTTCGCTTCTGCAAAACGAGTCATTAGTTTTCTAATATTAACCCAAACAAGTACTTGCAACTCATTTCCTTTTTAAAACCAACCATAGGTTCACTCAAGTTTCCCGAAGGCTCCTTTCGGGGTTCCTCCATCTGTTTGGAGGAAGCCACGTTGCTCCCCTGGCAAGAAGTAGCCAAATGGATTGGAGCATCAGAACCTTTCAGGAGGAATAAAACAGGATTGTAAACATGACACCAAGAGATTAAACAACGGTTTAAGATAATGAAAGGTTGTGGATGCTCTAAACATTTAAGAGAAAATCACCGTCTGCGCTAAACTGAGGTCCCTCACCGTGTTCCCTATAATGCTTCTGCAGTCGCTCGTCCAAAATCTTGCAGATCCCGTCACCGAAATTCTGCAGGATCTTCGCCTCTTTCCCGTTTTTCAGCGGCAGAGGATATTTTCAAAGAGTTTATGGCCTGTGAAAAAGCACAGCATTGCAGTCGCTGAGTTTAATCGGTTACTAATGCATTTGTTTACGTGTATTTGCGTTCCAGCTTTCGAAGGTAAATCTAACACAGTCGTTCACCTTTTGGTACACGTACTGCGTTTTCAGGCCTTTCTCTTTGGCGCTGTCACGCAACTCTGTTAACCACTGCAAGAACAGAGGGTTCGGGCATGAAGGAACCGGGCGCTTCCGACCCAAACACACCTGATCCGTCGGCATATTTGCATAGAACATGCAATTTACATCCTATAAAGCAAAAGACATTCATGTTGCTTAAATATTTGTAATGCAACTGACGTAACCTCATTATAAAAGCGTGGACACGTACTATATAAATGTATGTAACGTTACATTAAAAACTAAATGAGCAGCCTATTTACACGTTTAGTTATTTGCTTGCAACTGATGTGCTAAAATCCTAGAGTGATCATCTTTTAAAATGCATGTAAATTATTATTATTATTACTATGTTTTGGGATGCTTTATTTACCTTAGTTTAGCTGCCACCGTTTCCCCGCCTGTGTTTTCGAAATTATTGTAGTTACGTCATTTCCGCCCGACGATACACAAGTAGCGCCACACCAAGGTTTGGTGGTGCATTTTAGTAAACCTCAAAACGTAGAAACATGGCATATTGCATGAGAGTTATTTGGACTACACATACACAAAATGTTTGGATGATGTTAGATATTAATGTTTTTCAGTAAGATATAACTATAGTGGTTAACTTACCAAACTTGGGCTCGATTAATAAGTAGCCTACATTTAATCTCAATTCAACTTATGTTTGTTTTAAATGAGAAATTATTGTACAGTATTATATACGTTTAAAAATATTATTATATTATTATAAATAACGGTTTTAAAGGGAAATCCTAGGCACCTTTGAGCCGTTAATGCCTGATGGGCCCACAATGAAACAGCCACTGAATTCCACAAACAAGACCAAACAAGGATCTGGAATCCGCCAACATGCGCCCACTGAATCTCTTTCTCTTTTGTGATCTCTTATCCATTCTCTCTTGCATGCAAATTCTAAAATGCTTTATAGGTCTTATCTCCAACCATAAATGTTTGCATGCATGCAATTATGCATAAAAATTATTTTAAAACATCAATAATTAAGTAGTTGGTTTCTGATAGCATGTTGCTTATTCCTGAAATAATACAAGAGAATGAAACACACTTCTTTTTAAACCATCAACAAAAACACATTTATTGTGGAGGTGTGTTGTTATAGATTGCCACAGAGACTACTTAATTTATCTAACAGTGACAAGAAATTCAAATGTTATTACATTTATGATGCTTTTGAATATAAAAAAGTACAAAAAAAAAATAATAATAATGCAACCCAAAATACACAAGTATTAAAAGTATTAAAGGTTGTTACATGTGAAAGTAAATGTATAAAATCTAGCAAAAACATACCCAAGAAAATATAAAAACTACACCAGGATAAATATAAATCTTTTATGATAAATTTATGCAGGTATATATTACATACAGTAGTACAGCAACAACACAAAATTAATTTCCTTTCAAAATCCCTTTTTTCAAACATTCAGAGACTGCTGATATGTAACTATCAGTCACCACGGAGTTCACAACGGTATTATTTTAGTTTTGAAACATTGCTACATAAAATCATTGTCACGCACAGTACAAATGGAACAATTTAATGTCACATTCATCTGTGTATTTCTCCTGAGTTGTGTTTCATCTCATCTATTTTAATAATAATAATATTATTATTATGTAAACTGAAGTAGTGCATACTTATGCTGTAGAGGTTATAATCTGCTATTGTGTGTTTCACAGGGAAAACTACAGCCCCATTCTGCAGCAAAAGTGTAAACTGAATCTCAGCGTACTGCCATTAAAACAGCATTTTGCATGACTTTACTTTCCCTTTTTAAATGACCTCTTCCCTTATTGTCTGTATTCTGAATGAAACATGAAATCATCAGAATGCACATTAATCACATCCCTTTATATATACAAAAATATTGTTTAGGAAACATCCCTCTCTCTACCTCCCTCCTGACCCTACAGTATCATCGCTATTATGAGAGAGAGGGGAACCAGGTTGGGAGGTGTCATCTTTGGTAGCATTCCCCACTGGTGACAGTCTTCGTGCGCCCTTTGCCCGCAGGAGGACACTGTTTGGATGTTCAGTGTGGAGGTGACGCAGCAATGAATCCTGGGTAGAAGCTGTAAGGCCGCACTCTTCACAGACGTACAGCTTGCTGCGGCGCTCTTTGTAAGCGTACTGCTGCATGACACCATGAATCTTCTTCATGTGGGACTCCAGAGAGCAGCGCTGAGTGAAGGCCTTCTCGCAGAGATTGCACTTGTATGGACGAACACCTGCAGGTGGAACAGAAGAATATTCTTATTTTATAAATTGAAGCTGTTTTGCATGTTGGTATAACAGCACTTTTTTCTTTTAATAAAAATAAATCAAATTGAGAAGGAAATTGCCCTTTTTTAATTAATATGATTTCAACGTCTATAGCAATAATACACTTCTTATTATTATTAATGTTGAAAACAGTTTTGATACACTACTATTCTAAAGAAAGTAAAGTAAAGTATAGTGATGTAAAATAAAATAACTTAAAAAAAATTATTCAGCAAGGACGCATTAAATTGATCAAAACTGACAGTAAACACATTTATAACGTTACAAAAGATTTCTATTCATTAAAGAATCCTGAAAAATGTATCATGATTTCCACATATGTTAATGTTAAGCAGCATACAGTTTTCAGTATGGATAATAATAAACAATTATTAATAACTGTGTACCAATTATAATAATACATGAGCACCCATTAGAGTGATTTCTGAAGGATCATGTGACACTAAACACTGGAGTAATGGCTAAAAATGTTATTTCAAATCATAATAATAAAAAATCAAATATTTAAATATATTCAAATAGAAAAGAGTTATTTTAAATGGTAATAATATTTCACAATATTATTGTTTTTAATGTATTTTTGATCAAATAAATGCAGCTTTGGTCCTTCTAAAAACATTTTTAATTATTCTAAGCATTTTTGACCTTTAGTCTATCTATCAATATATATCTATATAAATATAAATATATATATTTTTAGTTTTTTGACCTCATAATATTTCAATCAAAGTGTCTTGATCTTTCAGTGAAAATGCTTAAATCCTGCCCCTCCACAACATCCAAATCTCAAATCCAATCAGCAACCAATTATTTGTGGCTACTTCTACTTCATCGCAAACAAATGAAGCTCTTACCTGTGTGTGTGCGGACGTGCCTCTTGAGATCAAAGGTGTCATTAAAGCCTTTTCCGCAAAAGTCGCACAGGTGTCTCTTCTGCTCGCTGTGACATTTCAGGTGTCTGTTTAGCATGCGCTGGAACTGGAAAACTTTTTGACACACCTGGCAAACATAAGTACCACCACTCAACTGCACTGAAGACGACTTAGTGGCAGGAGGGGAGCAAGATGTCGCTATAGAAGCAGGTGTACTTGTAGTTACACTAGGAGCAATAGGTGGAACCTCTTTGGGAAGCTCACCTGTGGTGACCTGCAGTGAGATAACAAACAAAGAGGGAAATATAAAGACAAAATTAGTGGTAGTGTAAACACTCAAACTAGTAAAGTGATACGAGTATGACCCACACACACAAGCAATTCACAAATCAATTATGTTCAATGGTGGCACAATGGCTCTCTGCAGCTGAATATGAGCTTATTGCCGCTGTAACTAGATCTTAGATCAATATAGTAAAAGTAAACATTTTCCAGAAGCCTCACCTTTATTTTAGTGCGCTCATATGTATTGTTGTGTGTGCTTCGGATGTGCTCAGTCTCTGGACTCTGGCCCAGAGCAGTGCATGATGGGAGCTCAGCGGCAGGAACCACTGCACCGGGGTCATTGGTGTACATCTGGTGGTACGTGTACATGTTGTGGTTCTTGCGAGTGGACAGGCACAGCGCCACCTCTGCTGGACTGGCTTCGGTCTCCTCTTGAAGCACAATGGGAGACATGGAGACTGGAGGAAACAGAAAACACACTGGCATCAAATTTTAGAAGTACAAATTGAGGTAGAACAGAAAGCATCATTCATTGTGTCCCAACAATATTTGCTTTGCTTATTTGGTCTGAGTATTGTTTAAAGACAAACGATGACAAGCGCAAGATGTACAAATCTTTCCAGCATAACATCTTGGCTTTGTGAACAAGTGTGGATTACATCCTACATAGCTGAAGATGAAGGATGTTATTGCTAGACAATCAGAAACTGGGTGTGTATGTGGCTCTCGAGGCTAAGGGGGACAGTTGTGCCTCCGGGCTAGGTGTGTGAGAGTGTGAGTGGGTGGGTTGGCTGGTGCGTATGAGTGTGTGAGCTTATTGTGCCGGGCTGAAGTCAAACCACTCCTGTTACTGCTTTACCAGTCAGACCAGCTGAGCTAGAGACACAGGCTCGAGCTCCCTTTATACAAACCTCCTGCAACACAATACATCAGATGGATAATCGGCAAATGTTTGCCGGTAAACGATCATGTTCTTTCCTAAGAGGTTGTTCGATCATACTATCTACTGAAGAGATTATTGGGTCACTGGGAGAAAAAAAAAAAAAAAACACTTGGTTGCATGGAGACAGATTTCAGATGGTCAAGAACACTAATACTAGTAGCCTGAACAATGAATCTGTTGATTCTGGCGGGGCACAATCAACTGGGTTGCAAATTATAATGCAAATATCTTATGTGTGCAGTGGCTAACGGTAAAATCCAACAATCTATTTCATAATGACCATATAATCCAAGCAGAGAAGGGTTACTTGGTTTCCTATCATAAAGAAATCCAAATATTTAGTTGTATGTTTAGTAATTAGTAGTTTGATGCTGAAGAGACCCGAATGTCTGTATGATTTATTAATGTGACTGCTATATATTTCATAAGTTCTTCTCATTATTATTATTTTATTTTTTTAACATAATCTACAAGTAAAAACAGCAGTGATTTTTTTCTTTTTGCCTTTGCCAACACCACCTGTTTGCCAACACCTCCCTTCACAGAAAGTCACACCACAAATATAACATAACCGAACAGATTTTATCTTAAATATCACAAACAGATTCGACTTTGAAAAATATTTTGGGATTTTCTGATAGGTAAAAAAGGCATTTTAATTAAATGCATTAGGCCTAGCCATAACTATTAGGCGAAAAAAATAAAAAATAATATTTGATCTTAACTGGTTTCTCAGTCATTCAAGTAAGTGTGTATCATTTTCCAAATGATTGCTATTATTTTAGTTTTTCAATTTATTACATTGCTCGTTGTGTTTCAAAGTCAGTTTCACACTTCTCTGACAATTTCTATGCGTGACATGGCTGGCGAAGTAGAATAAAACAATTTAAAAAAACGAAACTAAAGTTAATGAATGTGTTTAAAACAAGAGTCATAAAATGGGTAGGCAACGTCGATAAATATAACAATGCTTGTGCTCCGGGTTTGTTCAGCAGATATCGAAAAGTGAGGTGAAAGGTACACTCACTGTGTGTGTGTGTGTTTGTGTGTGTGTGTGTGTGTGTGTGTGTGTTTGTGTGTGTGTGTGTGTGTGTGTGTGTGTTTACTAAGGGTGTAGCGGGAAAAGGGAGACAGCGCGGCGAAGCCCGTTATTTCCTTTACCGCAGTAAACATTAACCCAAAACCATATCACGGACGACAAACTAAAGGACCACAGAGCTTTAAAACGGATGCTGCATTGATTAGAAAGAAAGAAAAAAAGAAAGAAAGAAAGAAAGAAAGAAAGAAAGAAAGAAAGAACGATTCATGTCAGGATTGCTGTAGAGAAAATATCAGAATAAATCCATTATTCACCGATTAATAGGTAGCCTTGGCTATACCGTCTTTTAAGTAGGCTATATAGCCTATACAAGTCAGTAAACGTTATGGCAACACACGGAACAGGTACAACAACCTTCTGACATACCTGCATGAATCAATAGTATAAATGTCTCTGTTTCAAGTTGGTTCAGTTTATGAATGGGCTGTTATGCAAATGGATTAAACTTTCACAAAACTCCCAGGCTGACAAACACAGAAAACATCTGAACGCATTCCTTTTAAATGTCAAATTTCTACTAGGCTACAGACATTTGAATTGCTTAATCGTTAACCGTAATTAAAGATAATAATAATTAAAAAAAAAAAATAATAATAATAATAAAAAAAAAACACTAAAGAGCAGCCTAATATCTCAGAATATCTTATTAGGCCTGTAATATAATGATAAGTGCAGAGATTGAAGAAGGGGCTCGTAATGAACGGTTGTGTGTGCTCCGTTAGGTGATCCGCAGTAATATGATTATAGCTACCTCCAAAAACCCTAAAAAATGAAGCAATTATCAGTAACTTTCTTGCAATACGAATAAATAAATATCACCCAATCTAAAAGTTATTAGTGATTTTTCTGATCTAGATAGCCTACCAGCTTTCAATGGAAATTTTTATCTTACTCTCGAGAAAAACAAAAAAGGCTAAACCTTTCAGGCTATAACTTAGTGCTTTAATTTCAGACGACTATAAAGGTTTTGTGTAGCTATAGGCCACTGGCACCGTGTGTTGCAATGAGTTTCACGTTATAAGGAAGACAGCTGGGTCTGAAGGTCAACCAAAAGAGCAATAACGGCCCTCTTACACACAAACTCATTTTATAAGATCATGTTCATCACTCACAAAGAAATGGTCAAATTTAGGCAGCCTAAGTTTTATATACAGGTTACTTTTCAATTTAGTGTATAGCTAGCCTATAAAAAAAGACTACGCGAAACACACACAAAGTTTTTAAAAATTGTAAAAACAAAATAGCCTACACGAAATAAGATCTTAAATTACGCAGGACTGTCCCTAACCCTGTTCCTGGGAATAAACTCATGTTTAACTGAATGTGCCGTTCGATGCATCCGTACCGTTATCCGGATTGAGAGCTAAAAGTGTTTACTCTTGTATCGTCTCACCTGGAATATAAATGTCTCCGCGTTCATGATCCGGTAGATCGCTCCAGTTTCTCTTCCAGGGTGAATTTCCCGTTTTCTTCACTAGGAAAGCTCGTGGCATGGTCTATTCCCGAGGTCCTTCCCCGCTATCTCTCAAAATTAAACAGCAGGCTTTCTAATACCAATCCTACTTTTGGAAAAACTGCTCCACAATACAAATTAAGCGTCAAGTCCTTCTTGGATGGTGTCTTCAGTTGCCTTATCCTTAGGAAAAGCAAAGCCGAGCTCTTCGCTCGATACGCACACCTCTTCACTCCAAACTTTTGTACCTGTGCAGGTTTCCGTGGAGCTTCCCACTACCTTCACCCGCTTCTGCTTACACCTTCCGCCGTCTTCCGCTACCCCGAGTTCACGAAGTCTTCCTCGGAAATTCACTTTAAGACACAGCTGGGTGTCTTTGTCAAGGCGGGAGGTGATGTTTGTGGCAGGTAAATAGTCCAAGCTGCTCAACGACGGACTACAAAGTGAATTTCAGCGGCTGATTAGAGCGCAGGTACTCATTTCATGAGGAAACAGGTAACAATGCGCATGCGTCTGAATATAACGGTGACAACAAACCCGACCCAGTCCGGCCTTTACGTCTTACCTGTCCAACCGGTTTTCTCTTTCTGTCTCCCCCCTTCCCCTGAACAATTCCGCTTCAAGGTGGCACCGGTGTGAATGTAGAGGTAATAGTCTACGAGGCAGGATGTGACCAAAAAACGAACTAAAAAGAAATCATACACCGATAGTAATCTCTGACACCTTAAGAGCATTGGGCATTTATATATGGTCGAAACAGCTCAAATGACAGAAGGTCATTTACTTGTTTAGTTCAAATTCATATTGCTAATTGTTCATTAGACTAAGCATTAGACATGGGAACAGCCAGAAATGTGATGATGATAGGTTTTGTGTAACTCAGCTGCCAAATGCAACTGAACACTCTTTCTTAGTCCCTAAAAAATAAAACTTTCACAATGTTACAGTGAAACTTCTGAGACCTAATCCCTCCAGCATTTCACACTTTATTTATGAGGCAATTGATAATGACAGTTGAGCTAACAAAAACACCTCAAGTGTACACAAAACAGCAGTTCATCATGATGCTAATCGAACAATTAGGAAAATACTCGGTTCCAACAGTTTCTTGATGGCATGCAAGTTTCTGAAGACCATATCTGCTGTTTTGTAGTTTCGCGTAAGCCAAATGTCTGCTGAAGTTGCAGTAAACATATTGTATATTTCTCAAAATGATCATGCTGTTCTTCGGCCTGCAGAGTGCTCCCATGATATGAAAACCAAATTTTACACGAATTCCTAATATGCTTATTTTTTCTCAATCATGTGCGTTAGCTGTAAATGACCTAGATAATGGGAGAAGAGAACAGTTTATAAATGGAAAACAGGTTGAGGTAAAAAAAAAAAAAAAGCAAACAGGTGGAAAGATGAAGAGATGATAGCACAAATGAGAAAGAGAAAGACTTTGAGTGAAAGAAGGAGGTGTGCAGAATGACAGGTATGCTGTCTGGGCTGTTGGAGAGGTTGCGGCAGAACATTTGGCTTAAGGTTTTTTTTGTTTTGTTTTGTTTTGTTTTGTTTTGTTTAATCAGCTTCTCCATCCATCCCTCACTAAAACTTAATCTGAGAAATTATCACAATTTCAAACTTGGGTCTATAGTTCAAAAATACATTCAGTGTTTCCAGTGAACAAGACTCATATCTGCAGGGCTTGCATTCGCCGTTATAAATCAGTTCAGCCACAAGACGGATGTCAGGTGCACCTTACACTGTAACTTTACTGTTACAAACATTGGTCTCAAAGACGGAGCCGTTGGCTTGCATGCAAGTAGATCTGGCAGGAGGGCAAGAGTCAGTACATTCAAGCTCAACCTGATAGACGGCCTACGACCATTTCTCTGACAATCACCCCATCCCTTCCCCCATTTCTCTTCTTCTCATCTTGCTCAGAGCCTGCTTTGCTTCATTCACTTCTAAGCCATAACAATGACTGGTAGTGACTTTTAATAAAGCTATGTTTTTTTTTTTTTTTTTTTTTTTTCACAGCTGGGTGGAGTTGTGACCAGCATGCATTACTGTCACAGTATTTGTGTGACATGCCTTTAGCGTGCGTCACAGCTGTTGTCCAGAATCGATTTGCGGTCTGAAAAGGTAGTTTGGAAAAACTCTTCTCACAGATCCACATTCTAGAGTGTATTAGTGCGGAATGTTGGTTACTATTGAAATATGGTAATAGTCATCACACACACATGCTGTCTCATTCTGTCTTTTTTGTTATGTCAGTTGTTATGTCCTGCTTGGCTTGTTACACCTGTGATTTCTGCTATGTTGAAACATAAAGTTCACATGATGCTTCCTGGAATGCTTTATTATTCTCATCACTACCTTTTTTTCTTTATTATTAAGTTGCTATATTTGCCACGTGGAATTGTTTTGATGCATTTTTCTTTTACTTTATGAGGGCATCCTCCCCCCTCCTCTACTGAAAGGGACTGAATTCATTTTCATTATGAGGATCATTATATCAGCAGCAGCTAATGTGCAAAATATAACAGCACAGTAAGGGCTCTGCTTGAATTCATTTTAAAATAACCGGTTGGTGTCTGTGTATACAAGTTCACAGATTCAAAGCTTTTTTTGTAATGTTGTCTATACGTTCAGTGTTTTCAGAGATTTAATTAAATAATTTTAATAATAAAAAAAAAACACACTTCATGTTTGCTACACATACAACAACATACACTTCTGAGGCAGCAAATATAAGCACCTGACAGCTACTGTAGATTAGTACAGTATCTATAGAGACATTTAAACCATGCTGAGCATGTTTGACCAAGAATATCAGTGAAATGCATCAATATTCAAAAATAAAAACAAAAAAGGAATTTTTGTCTCTGGTTAATTTCTGACCCTGATACATTATTTATTCATTTCCCTTGAATTATCATTTCATGCACATTTAATTGTTAAGTTCACATGGCATATTTGATTGTACATCTAATTCTACAAGTTACTGAAATTCATATCTAATGTTGTTTAGAAGTGAAAATAGCAAACATTAATCAATACTATTAAGTTATTTACCATCAGTACTTAAAGGGGTCATATGATGCTGCTTAAAAGAACATTATTTTGTGTAATGAAATGTGTTTATGTGGTTTAAGGTTCAAAAAACACATTATTTTTCACATACTGTACATTATAGTTTCTCCTCTATGCTCCGCCTTCTGAAACACGTTGACTTTTACAAATCTCATCGGTCTGAAAGCTAGATGTGTTGTGATTGGCGGAATACCTCAAGCATGTGACAGAAATGTTACTCCCCTTAACATATTGTGATGCCCTGTCCGGCCGGATCGACGAGACATAAACATTAAATCCCATTATAAACGTGATATAAACATGATTTCTAGTCGTGTCCTCTTTTGGAAGGCCAAACAAAGTAGTTTCACTTTCTCAATGTAACAGCGTCACACACCGTGGCCTTGAGTGAGCAGAGACCGGAGGCCTAGAGTGAGCCTTGGCCGGTTTGAGTGAGCAGAGGCGAGCAGGCTTGAGAACGGTGTGGCCGGTGGACTCTACGAAGGAGCGTCCGTTGGGCTTGCGGCAACCACATGTGACGACCGCAGTCTGGATATCGTCCTCTTTTGGAAGGTCAAACAAAGTAGTTTCGCTTTCACAGTGAAACACACAGCGTCTATACTACATTGCAGCAATGGCAACAACAATATTACAATGAGAATAAAAGGTACGCCTTCTTTCTTTGCGTGAACATCTTATGCAAATCTTCCTACATAGTGACGTAGAGATGTGGGGGCGTGTTAGAACGAGCTGTTTTAGGAGAGCGTGGTTGATTCAACTTTTATAAAGAATATCTCTTTGGATTTGAGACTTTAGTCTTTGCAACTTCACAGATCTTTATTCACCAAGAGCTTGTAACACTCCAAAGAGGAAGTAAAAATTTTAATCGCATCATATGACCCCTTTAAAAACACAGAAACAGATGGTGCCAGAGAACTTGAACAAAAAGTTTCCATTAAATACAATAAAAACAAAATGCTAAAAAGTCTGTAGAAATGTAATGTTTTAATATGAATGAATTTTCTGTATTGATTTCTTGCAAATAAATAAATAAATAAATAATAATAATGATAATTATCAGTGAATGTGGATGAATTAAATAAGGCATTCAGGGAGCTAGATGTCACAATTTTGTACTCCAGTGAATAATTCTCTTTCTGTGTTTACTGTGGGAAGTCAATTTCTGAATAGAAAATAGTCTACCTTAAAAAATTTGGCAAAAAAAAAAAAACAGTTCCTGTATTACTCCCCACATTTGCATATAGTGTAGCATGTTGTCACAATGGAAACCTCCATTAAGCATTCTATTACAAGTTTTCAGTCAAATTTAAATAGTAAAACGATTATATAAAACATAGAACATCATGCAGATACTGAGATATTGCTGTTGTGACTACTTCAATGCTTTACAACAAGCCTCAGTCTTCTGTATTATGTTCTGTATGGATTAGTTTAACAGATTGACAGTGGCAAGGAAAAACAGGTCGACATCTGTGAAGTTGGCTTTATATGTAGTTTTATATGCCAATAATAAGTCATAAAGGGCAGTTTGGCTAGATGGCGAAGAGGAATGTAACCACGTGTTTGCTTCACGTTAAGAAAAAAGAGCAGTTATAAAATCAGTAGGTGTGCCACCTGGCGGTGCGTTGAGGAAACGCAGCCTCGCCGACTCCAGTGAGCCCTCAGGTATTTTCTCTCCGAGTCCGACAGTTACTTTTGACATGCTTCAACACGAACGATGTACAGAGAGAAAATACCGTTAGGATTTGGTTTGGGAGTTACCTATAGCGGTAAAAACAACAATGTAAAGACAGTTAGTGTTGATTAAAAAGTGCCATTAACAGACACGTGTGGTTGTAATGTATTGTAAGTGTAAGCAGCATAACTTTAGTCTCACTCCACTGTAGGGAAATGGGGCCCAGTCTTGGTACTAGCTACATATATGAAAGAGAGAGAAAGGGTGGGATGTCATAAAGCATAAAGAGACAAATTACCTGCAGTAACTTGCCATCTGACACCGCAAGGTTTATTTCATCATGGGTAAGTACACTCATCTTAACAGAAACTTTAAAGTGCAGTGTATGAGAATTAGGTTACATTTCAAAGTAGGCCAAATGAACTGTATAGGCCTGCAACAGTGAATGAAGCAATTCTACAAACAGAACAACATGAATTTACTAATACTCATCTTGTATTAAAGTATTAACTTTCTCTCTAATGCCTGAAAAGCAATGAGTATTCACTGTTATTCATAGTGGATTGCAGTGCAGTCTTGTTTAAGAAACATATACTGTATTATTTTAGTCTTTCCATCCTGGAGAGAAGGTTAATTAAAAACTCCTGTTGATTTTGGTGTTATGTTAATGTAACAAGGGGAATTTGCATATTTGTTGGCAAAAAAAGACTTTCAGCAGTGATATGTCCTCTTTTTCCCCAGACATGTCCTGGCTGGGATTTCTATATTGCCTAAAATGTCTGGGATTTGGGTTTGTTTTCTTATTGTTTTATATTGCTTTATATTTGCTGAAGGTAATGACTGAAAATTAGTTTGACCAATAACATAAAAGCATTGTATAATAATCATTATCAAAATGGCTTGGATCTACAGTGAATGAACAAAGCAATCCAAATCTGCATTAAATATTATGTATGACGACTGTAGAGAGTATGTCAATAGGAAAACAAAGCCAAAACCCGGAAAGAGAGGACATATGGTCATCCTAGTGAAATTTCTCTTTGTGTTATCATTGAAAATTAAGTGCCAAGATGGTAGCAGACACTTATTTACACTCATTTACAAGGTAAAAAAAGGAAAGTCCGTAACATTTTGGACCAGATGCTTGCTCATAAAATGTTTCCATTTCACTGTTCAGTCCATAAGGACAGGTGAGATCACCAGCGGAGCATAATTTTGACCTGTTTTGTTGGTACAGGGACTGAAAAATGGGTAAATAGTCTCAGAAAAGTTGTCCATAAACGTGTAGATGTGCATCTTTGCGTCCACATTATAAAAGGACACTTGGCCTTTTTCGTAGTCCACAAACAGCCCTATCTTCTGAGGTCTCATGCTGAGGGGTAGGGCAGTAGAAGGCTCAGTCCTGAAGGCATAGTTATTCTTGTCCCGCAAGCTAAGAAACCAGTAGCCGTTGCTGGGGCTGACTGTGATCTTACCCTTCCTGTTGCAGGAATGACTCGCCACTCCCAGGTCCCAGTCAGTCTTTCCATCCACTTCCACCTCCCAGTAGTGTCGGCCACTGGTGAATCCCTCACAGCCCAGGACACACACTACACGGTCGAAGCGCTCACGGTTGTTGGGAACTTGTTGATGCCTTTCACCACACCACACCTTCTTCTTGTCTTCTGATAGGATGAGACGTGGATGAGCAGTGTTGGTGTCCAGGGTTACATCCACTAGTGTAAAAAGTTAAAATAATTATCTTTTTATATTTAGGATGTTTAACACACACACACACACACACACACACACACACACACACACACACACACACACACACACTATATATATATATTTTATTAACAATTGAATATGTTTATTCAGTAGGGATGCATCAAATTGACAATAAAGACATGTTTTTTTTTTTGTGCACCAAATCAGCACATTAGAATGATTTCTGAAGGACCACCTCAGGAATAATTTACATTTTAAAATTAGGTGCTATATGTAAATTCTAACTTTGTATTGATTTAAGTTAATTTGTTTATTTAGCAAATGCTCAAAAACATTCAACTCAAAAACTACTTGCACAAGAACAAACTGAAGTTTTTATGGCCTTTAATGGATGCAGATGTGATGTGCAAGCATTAACAATCAATAAACTGTTATCTCAACTATTTAGGACTTTATCCATAACAGGGCAAAGCTGTTATCAAGTGTTGAGAGAGAGGGGGGGAAAACACTTTATAGCACCTGCTTATATATACACTGCAATAAAATGCCATCTCTAACACATACCTGCATATTCCTGTATTCTCTTTACTTCTGCAAAACATTGAAATAAGATCATTGTTATTGAAAAGATGAAGTTTAAAAATGCATTTCGTAATTCTAGATCCATAGTTTTATAATGAATCATGGTAAGACGAACACTTGCCAACAGAAGTCTTACTTGGGTGTGACTTCACAGGTGATTGGTTAGCGGACACAGAGAGGCCTAGAGCAGAAAGAAACTGTCAATCGAAAGAGGCAAAGCGCATGAAGTAACTTCTCCATCTGCCACTTGATGGCAGTGTAGTGTTTGACAGTGTCACTTACAGAATGCAGGTGCTTTCTGAAGCTCCTCCTTAAACTGTTCCAGTAGCTGACAGACAGAGGTGTAAATTGTTTTAGTTCCAAGGTCACAGGTCAGTGAGATACCCGTCCAGTCTTTCATTGTCTTGGGAGTGCTGACGTCAGAGAAGCCCTGTTGGAGAAGACCAGGAGCAATTTTTGAACTTGTTTGTCAAATCATGCTTATTTTCTCTCTATAGTCATAATTTGCCAGTTATTCATTGACTGCTCCCATTGTAAAATGTCTAATAGCATTATTAACTCCACTGGCAAATAGATAAAGAAAGGTGTTCGGTATATAATACATTATATATTCTTAAACAAATATTAAATATAACAGTTTAATAGACAGTTTTAAATGTCTATTTTAGAATGGAAATAATTAATTACATTTCATATTTAACTTTTTTAACTTAGAAATTTAATTTAATTTAAATATAACTTATTTGTCAGTTTTTACACTGCTGTTCAAAGCTTTGGGATTTTTTTTTTTTTTTTTTTTTTTTTTGAAGTTAGTAATACTTTTATCCAGAAAGGATGCATTAAATTGATAAAAAGTGATTTTTCAAATAAATGCTGTTTTTGAACTTTCTTTATTACAGGATCCTAAAAAAAAATCCCTGTTTGTTTATTAAGCTGCACAACTGTTTTCAGTTATGATAATAATAAAAAACTGTTTCTTGAAATTCAGCTTTGCCATAACAGAAATAAATTACATTACATTTGAATTTTTGGACAGATAAATGCAGCCTTGGTGAGCATTAGAGACTTCTTAAAAAAATAATAACCAACGTAAAACATTTGATCGGTAGTGTGCATGTTTTTATTTTTAATTAATAAATTGATAATTGGCAGTCATAGTCCTCCACAGAATGGCTTTTGTCAGAACAAAACACGGCATAATGCAGTGGTGTTGTGAATGAATGCTAAGGGCTTTGGTATGTGGTTGCTAAGGTGTTCTGAGGAATTTTAGTATGTTGCTATGCCTTCACCAGGGTGTTGAGGTGATTTCTCATTGGCTCATGTCAAACAAACCCACTTATGTCTCTGTGATATTTGAAATAGAACATAGAAATAGAAAACTGAAAAGATGTAAGAACTGGAGAGTCTATTACTCAGATGAAATCTGATGCCTAAGGTATGAGTATGTTGTCTTGACACATTACAGACTTTCAGTCCGGTGATGTAATTTTCCGTCTGGGCCAGTTTAGCCAGCGCTGTGCTTCTCCTCCTCAGTTCTGTGATCTCCTGCTCCAGCTCTGTGATCATGAGCTCAGCCTGGTGCTCTGCTGAGCGACGGTTTATCTCAGTCACTTCCAGCAGCCCTGCCTGACTGCGCTCGAGGGAGCTTATCAAAGCTCCAAACAGCTGCATGCTGCGCTGCACCTCATGCTCTGACAGCGTCTGCAGCACAGGGGAAAGCAGAAGCAAAGATGTAGGTTTTCATCATGGATCTAGATTTAGGGTGATTTAAAACCCTACTGTGTGACCAAAGGTCCAGTACTTGTTATCATTAAATATCAGTTGACATTAAACCCGTAGCTGTTCACTTTTTGATGTTGTGGGACGAAGAAAACAAGTGAAGCTACTGCGTTACTCACTTTGATATCAACTAGTGATTGTTTGATCTCCTCCACTTTCTCCATCCTCTGCTTGGTCATCTCCTGTATCTCGTTCTCTGTGATACCAATCTTCATCTGCATGTGTGAAAGAAAACAGGAAATGATTCAACAGGAAGTGCCCCAGATTTTACCAGTCAATGCATGGTGGGAATGCAACATTGTACCCCAGAAGGTAAAATTTTTGCAGTTTTTTTTTTCTGAAAGTGTATGAACACCATTTGATTAGCTAATCAAATCAAGTGGAATTTTGTATTACATTTGTTTTAAATATTGATTGCACAAGCATACCTTTCAAACAAGAATTGTTACAGTATTTATTTATCGATAGCACAATTTTCAAACAAGGTTTCATTTTCATGTGTTAGTTTACAAAAGAACAAAAACAATGCATTTCACATTTATTATGATCTGTTTATAAATTAGTTTTTTTCTTTTGTTTTCTTTTGTTATTTTATTCAATTTCATAAGATTGATAGCATAAGCAGACTTTTCAAACAAAGAATTTATACTGTTTAAAATTAAGACAGTTTCATCTTTGCATCAAAAACCAGTTAATGTAATGAACCAGTTGGTGAAAAGTCATTGCTAAAACTCAGAAAAGTTAGTTCATTTGTTTGTGCACTTTGATTTGATATCCAATACAATGAAATTCACATATTTGTAAGGTGACTTAAGTATTAATATTAGTTGGGGCCACTGTATAGATAGGCCTGCTGAAGGGGTAATGATGCAGGGGATTTACAGATTTATTTTGTCAGTTCCAATTTTACTTATTCCTTTTTTATCATACCTTACGATTCTGCTGTTTTTTTTTATTTATTATTATTTGTAATGTTTTTAAATGTTTTATTTATAACACAAACATTTATTTTGTACTTTTTTTGTTTTAAAGATCAATAGCACAAGCACACTTTTCAAACAAGATTTTATTTTAATTTTTCCCAGGTAACCAATTATTGATGAACTGCAGTATAGTGACACTAGTTAAAAGTCATTGCTAAAACCCAGAAAAGGTCATTTATTTGTTTGCAAATGCAACTTTGATATTTGATTTTTTTTAACCTAATACAATGAAATTCACATTTTTAAAGTGACTTAAGTAATAATATTTTTGGGGCCACTTTTCTTGGTTTGGATGTGAAGGCTTTTAAAGGTTTTTCTGTCATTACCAGTTGTAACTTATTCTTCATTTCATCCTACCTTATGACTCTGCCACTCTTTCTCGGCACATGTGATGTCATGTGACTGGTGTTCCGTTTGTCCACACTCGACACAAATACATTCCAGATCAGACTGACAGAACAGCTCCAGGTTTCTGTGATGTTTTGGACAAAGGGGGACTTTCATGGTATCTGCCGCCCCACTCAAGGTATACCTTCGCAGGGACACCTGTCTGGCAAAATCAGGTGGCTGGGTGTCACTAGTACTATTGGTGTTTGGTGTAACAGTTTGTTCAGACCACGTTTCATTCTGAGAGGCCAGAGTATTGCTGTGTGCCCTGTGCCGTGTGAGTCTCTGCTTCATTTCCTCAAGAAGATAACCTGGAAGTTGGCCTGGCCTAAGTGTACTACCAACTGGCTCTTGTGTCGTTCCCCCTTTCTCAGCGTCTCTATCTGCCTCGTCCCCTCCAGAGGTCCCAAGGTTTCCCTTCATGTGCTTGAACTGTTCAGTGATCTCTCGGAGAGTTCGATTAATGTGGAGATCAGGCTTTCTCTTGAAGGTCTGCTTGCAGAGGGGGCACTGACAGTGCTTCACTGAGTCCCAGTAGTGGCCGATGCAGGTCACGCAGAAGTTGTGGCCGCATGGCGTGGACACCGGATTGTCAAACACATCCAAGCAGATGGAGCACAGCAGCTGCTCTTCAGACAGAAAGCTTCGCGAGAATGGCATGGCTGTGCAGAGGGACGGCAAAAAATACAGAGGAGACAAGGAAAAATGTCAACGAGGGAAAATGACTATAGAATGACTGGATCAGTGAATGTTTGTAGTAATAATCCAGGATCGGGGTTAGTTTCATTGAGATGACTTCAAATGTTTTGTAAATCTCACTAAATTAGACGGATTAAGAAAATGGTGTTCTCACCTCTAATCAGCAGTTTCACACTGGAATGAGGCACTACTGGCTAAACTGTGCATATGTTGTGTAAGAGCACTTGTCACGTTTTAGATCTGTCTTCTTCAGTGGTATTTTCCTTCCTTAGCTGCCAATTATCTTAGTCCTGTGGAGCAGCTTAGTGGGGTCTGGGAATCCAAACTTATTTGTAACTGAGGAAACAAATGAACAAAAGCACACAAATGCAAATGCAACCATTCAGTTGTACTATTATACGCTTAAAACTCCAGCTGCACTTAAAACTCCAGAATCTCATTGAATAAAATCAAAACATCAAACTAAGTAACATCTACTAACAAATTAACCATTTTCTCAGAACAAACCTTTTTTTTTTTAGCCATTTTTCCAGTGACTATTAACCAGCTGGCCCATGATTTTAGGTTCACAGTGTTCTTCACCAGTGTGTCTGAACCAAATTTGACAAGTGGTAAAATAGGTTTTGTCCCTTTTTACAACTTAAAAAAAAATGTTTTGCTTGAGAGGTGGGCTTGTGCCATCTTTCTTTCAAATAAATACCTGGTTTCATTCATCATCTGATTAATGACATTCATTATTTTTAAGTGTGGCTTAAGTGTCAACAATATTTTTTGTAAAAATACTGATTAAGTATGACTATATCTTTTATTAACAGTTTTTGACTTACATGCTTAAAACCAAATCTATGTTAACAGTCATTAAATTGTTTTTACATTAAATCTCTGAGAAAATTACCTCTGTAAGCCTTTTCTTTTCTTTATCCGGTGGTCTCTCATCAGTGCTTGTGTTGTATCTTGACGGTTCAGTTTCACAGGTATGATCGAAAATCTTACATGTGGTTTGCTTTTGGTTGACTCCCTCCTCAGCTCTT